>NC_141218.1:3190000-3442500 GCF_054856515.1 Filicampus tigris | reverse complement strand
GAGGTTCGCCGAACGCTGTGTCTTTCCGCCTCAGGAGATCTGCAAGGACCCGCGTCTGTTTGTTGACGGCATCAGCACACGTGACCTGCACCAAGGTAGTCTGGGGAACTGCTGGATGGTGGCCGCCATTTCCTGTCTGGCATCTGAGCCCACCTTGTGGAAAAAGGTAAGATATTTCCCTCCCACCTCTACCAATATCTAGATGTGGGAAAAAAAAATATATGTGTGTGTATGTGCTTCACTGTCCCACATGAGTCGCTCTGAACCAATCAGAGGACAGAAAAGCGCTGACCGACCCCACTCCTCTCGCCAAGGTCATCCCCGACCACGTGGACCAGGAATGGAACCCCAAGCGTCCGGATTTGTACGCGGGGATCTTCCATTTTCGCTTTTGGCGCTTTGGCCGCTGGGTGGACGTGGTTGTGGACGACCGGCTGCCCGTGAGCAGCGGCGGGCTTCTGCTCTTCTGTCGCTCGGCCACGCCCAGAGAGTTTTGGAGCGCCCTGCTGGAGAAGGCCTACGCCAAGTCGGTCACTCTGCCGCCTCCGCCGAGAACCTCGGGCCTCACACGCTGACGTGGAGTGACGTGGATCTGCCCCGCTGTCTCGCTGCCGCAGGCTAAATGGCTGCTACGAGGCCCTGGAGGGAGGGAACACGGCCGAGGCTCTGATCGACTTCACCGGGGGGGTTTCGGAGCCTCTCGTCCTGGACCGCGAGAGCCTCGGCCTGCGCGGCGACCGGAGGAAGGCGCTCTTCCAGACGCTGGCCAAGGCCCATGAACACAAAGCGCTCATCACGTGTTCCATTCGGGTGACTGACAAACAATGCAAGCAATGCGGTTCACCTGTTAGGCTCACTGGGATTGGGACCAGAAACCATTCACACCTCCACCCTTAAATATGGTTCCTCGGCAGACAGTCCCTTCTCGTGTATTCCAAGTTGCAATTCACAACTAAAGGTGTAAAAACACACTAAAAGCAGTTATACATATACATATGGGGGCATTCCCAACCCAGAGGTTGTGGGTTAGATACCCGGCCCTTGTAACCGTGTCTAAGTGTCCTCGAGCTGAACCCCCAGTTGCTCCTGATGCTGCGCCATCATGAGGTGAATGTGACCTCGGTGTGAAGCGCTTTAAGTGCCACACAAGTTAAAGGCCATTTACCATTCATAGAAAATCAAATATGACATTTGCTGTGCGCGCACGGAGCTAGAGCTTAGTGTAGGCAAAATGTCCAATCAATTAAAATGTCCTATAATTATATATATTTAAAAAAATGTACAAAATATATAAATACTTTTTTTTTCTTTTTTGGAGAAATTCCCATTTTCCCAAAATTCCACATTTTTCACTAAAATGGTGCACATTTTTTACCAACACCAATTCACTTCATTCCATGCTATTCAATATCATTTAATGTCATTCCGCATCATTTCATATCTTTCAATAGCATCACATATTATTCAAAATCATTTGACGTTTTTGTATTTTTTTCATTCATTCAGACGAAATTTCTCCAGGAATTGCAAGTCTCATTTTTTCAAGAACAATTTTTTTTCCCCCCTGTTTAATATTGTCCTGTTTTGTTGCAAAATCAAAGGACAATCTTTTTTGGTGCCGTTGGCAGCCATCTGAAGGCGAGACGGTGGAATCGGTGATGGACTGCGGGCTGGTGCGTGGCCACGCCTACGGAGTGACTGCGGTGAGGAAGGTGTGGCAGGGAAGCGGAATGTCTCGACTCTTCTTGGTGCGCATGCGGAACCCGTGGGGCACCGCTGACTGGACGGGTGCCTGGAGTCAGCGGTAAGGGGCCAACTCAAACCTCTGCTGACCTTAAAGTGACACTTTTATTACAATTTTCCTCTTGCCTTTTTTGACATTTGCAAAAAAAATTTTTTTTTTTGGCACGCTCTTAAAATAGTGTGGATGTGATTTTTAGAAAAAAAAAAAAAATTCTTCCCCCCCCCCTCCCGCGCAGGTCACGGCAGTGGCAGCAGATGAGCCGTGCGGAGAGGGAGAAGATGGGACTTGTAGTTCGGGACGTTGGCGAGTTCTGGTAGATATTGGAGTTGTGTGTGACAACACATGTACAAACATAATTCAAGTCATCATTTAAATATATTGCAGGATATAGCAATCCATTTTTAGAGTTACTGGCCTTCATGCCCTCACGTGGGAAAGGAGAGCCAATGCAATTCCTAATAATTATGCACCGCTGTACTTGAAATGTTTTCTTTACGCGGATGCTGTCCTTCCTCCAGGATGGACTTTGAAGACTTCTGCGGCTACTTCACGGATGTGGTGGTGTGCCGCCTGGTGGAGCGGGCGCTCCTGTGGCCCAGCTCCCATTGGAGAGAGGCGCGCTGTTACGGCGAATGGGCTCCGGCGCCACCCCGCCCCTGCAGGACTCCGCCGGCCGTCTGCGCGCTGAGCCGGAGGAAGGACGAGGAGGAGCCGGTCGAGGGAGGAAGCTGTGGAGAGCGCAAGCAGGACGCGAACGGAGGCCGGGAGGTCCAGATGGACAAGAGGAGCCGATGCGGAGGATGCATCAACCACAAGGACACCTTCTTGCATAATCCACAAGTAAAGCAACACTGATTCTTTCATGCGCCAGCAGGCTGGAACGCAAGCTTTTTCTTCCGCTTGTTTTTCCAGTTCATGTTCGAGGTCCGAGACCGTGAGGAGGAGGTGCTCATGTGTCTGCAGCAGGAGGACCAGAGGATCCGGAGGAAGGACGGCGGAGGAGACAACCTGCCCATCGGTTTTGAGGTGCTCAAGGTGAGCTCGCCGACAGCTTTCGATTATTATTTTTAGAATTTTTTTTTTACATCTTCTCGATATATATATGTGTATAATATAATATATATGTGTGTTCAAGTTTAAATTAATCTTTTAAATCTTCTTTATTGAATATGCAATAGATGAATATGCAGGGTTTTTTTCTGAATGAAATCGTATATTTTCTGACAGTTTCCTGCTTATACAAATGTGGGATGGCCCATATCCTACTAGTGCGCTGAATTATGAGTGAATACTAATGAGTAGAAAGAGTGCACTGGAGCAGGAAATCAAGGCAATGGAATGCAAACAGCTTTCCATCAGAGTGCCTCATGTGACCTTTGCCCCCCCCCCCCTCCCCCCACGCCCGGCGCCCCCTTCAGGTGGAGGAGAACCGCTGCGGCCGTGTCCAGCGTGTGGCGGAGCAGGCGGCCAGCTCCGTCTACATGGACTCTCGCAGCATCACGCTGAAGGCCACTCTGGCGCCAGGCTGCTACGTGGTGCTGCCCACCACCTACTTGCCGGGGGCCCGCGGCCGCTTCCTCGTGCGCCTCTTCTCCCATTCACATGTCCAACTCAGGTGCAGCATTTTGCACACCTTCTGCTTTCACATTCTGTCGAGGAGGGAGTAAGGAACATGCCGTATGCGCAAGTCAGAAGTCGTATGTATGGCGTTTCGTTTCCCATTACGTGTTAGCATTAAGCTAGCGGACTTGAGGGCATCGCTTTGTGGTTGTTTCTCAACCTTTTAGTTGTTTAGCCCCAAGTTGCTGGAGCTAAAAAACTTGGCTCGAGTCAAGTCACGTGACTCTCCCACCTCTGCCATTCAGTTCTTTCTACTAACTACTGATTTTTTTGTCCCCTAGGGAACTGAAGGATGACTTGCCATCTCCCTCCTTATTCCAGTGCTTTTTACCTCAGCCCACAGTGGTGACCACAGTCCACCTACGGAGTGCGACAGGACTCTGCCCTCCCAAACACACAGGTAGCTCCTCTCTCTTCTCTAACTGCCCGATACGGTGGTGCCTTGAGATGCGAGTGACTTGATTTGCCCATGCCCTGAGATACGAGCCATCGTAAATGTTATAGTGCCCTTTAGATTTCGGTTTCCTACTCGCGATACTCGTCACTTTTGTAAATGTGGTGTTATGATCGACAGCTCCAGATGTTTACGCCGTCATCCGTTGTGAGGGCGCCGCCGTTCGGTCTAAGGTGTTTCAAGCTGATGGAAATCCAGAATTCCACCTGAGGGCCATCTTTTACAGGAGATACCCTGACGCACACATCTCAGTCGAGGTTTGCCATCTTGCAGCGATGTCACACATTTGCCAGGCGCGTATTCGTTTGATTCCCAGTGTGTTGTGTGAAGCTATGGAGCAGAGGTCTGCTGTGGGATTCCATCTTGGGCCACGCCCGACTCCACACGACGCCGACCGACCGGAGTCGAGAGCACGCGATGGAGCTACGAGGCGGCCGTCCGGGTTCCGCAGGCCGCGTCTGTGTGGAGACATCGTCCAGTGTCTGCCTGACAGACTTGTAACCGCCTCGCGGCCTGGCCCGGTTGCTGCGGTAACAAGAACTGCGGCGTCCCCGGGAGAATTTTCAAGTGGATATTCCGAAATGGGGGAGGTTCACACCAAATGCCAAATGCTTGATATTATTGTAGTTTGTTTACTATTTAAAGATGTGTTTTCTTTCCATGTGTCATTTCTCAATATAGAAAGACGTATGACCTCCAAATAAATAACATTGTTACTGCATCAAAGACAGTAGAAAAACACACAGCAGTATTCATTGCGTTTTCAGGGCCTCTTTTTGCTCTCTGTCCCAAATGCCCGGACAGAAATTGTGAGAAAGGCCTTTCAGTACTCTGCACCCTCAACTTGGAATCTCCTACAGAGTGACTTGAAACTCAAGAAACTGGCGTCCTTAAATGTTTTTATATCTAAATCGAAAGACCTGGAAACAGCTTCCATGGACTGTCGTTGTTTTAGCTTGCCTGTTTGAGCATTTCTGAAGGTGATGGCTTAATCCAAAATGTTGTAGTCTGTGAAATGTACGTTTTTTCACTTTTATGTTTGTAACTTTGTATATTTTGCGGCTGTCTCTCTTGGCCAGGTCTGTGTTGAAAAAGAGGTTCTTAACCTCAATGGGAGCAACCTGGTTAAATAAAGGTTAAATGAAAAAAAAAAAAAAAGAAATCAAGCATGTTTCTATGTTCCTGTCCGTTGTTTTGATAGAATCGGTGGGTTGTTGCAGTGCTTTAGTGTGTTTTTTTTTGTTCACTCCCCCAACCAGCGACTCGTTAAGATTTTTTATATGGGAAACGTAATACTAGTATGAGAGTGACAATGCAAAGTTACCACTCCTGCTCCCCATTCAGACATGACATCTTATCTTACTTTGTACACCGGGGAGGTCGAATAATTAATTTCTGCCAATCTGGACGTTTTCATTTAGGGGTGTGCTCACTTTTGTTGCCAGCTCGTAATACGAAAAAGTATGTACACATACTTATTTTTTCTTCTTTATATACATACCCGTATGTACATTTACATACTGTCTTTTCCTTTCCCTGTAGCAAAGTTTTTGGGGAAAGGCGGCGTTCTAATACGCCACATTTAGGCATTAACTTTATAACACAATTAAAAACACATTATTGTAAGTCCGAGTGGATGTATTGGTCAAACTTATTTCCCATATCCAAATTTGATTTGTTTGGAATAAAACTCATAATTAAATTTCATAACGTAAAATAGATGGCAATTTATTTGATAATGTACGGTACACTATTGTACAATGGTGGCCTGAATTCAAGCATTGCAGATAATTGTTAATACAAAATACCGGTACTTTAAAGTTTTATTTCCTTTTTTTTTTTTTTGCTTTTAAAGTTTCTTTTTTTTGTTGGTTTGGCTTCTATGCAAAAATAAAAACCAATAGAATAACTTCTAGAACAAGTAATTCTTCGATTACCTGACAGCCGGCGAACCTCCCTCGGTGACGTCATCAGTTGACATCTTACCACTAGCGTGCCGCACAGGCTGAGGTGGATATTGGAGAAGGTGGACAACCCCCACGCGAACCCTGCAGGAGGTCGTCAGTGCCGGCTCGGGTAGGAAATAAAAATTGGCGTGGATACGTAGGGCGTAAAAATGGCGATTGTTGTATGTTTGGGGGCCAAACCCGAAGACTGTGTTGGTGTTTAAGTGGGGTGTGGCACTGAAACTTTCTAATGCAGGGCGAGGCTGTGTCGTTTTCAACCGTGTTCAGGGAGAAAAGAGTCAAACCTGATTTGTAGTTCTTTTACATTGCTCATTTGACTCCACTGCAAATTTACCTGATGTGCTGTTGGAAAAAAAAAAGTTACAAAAAAAAAAAAAGAAGCACAAAACCGTATTGTTGTTACCACGGCGACTTGTTGTGGTGTAGCGTATGTGCAAACAAGCTCCTTCAATCCACCACAGGATGGGACCGTACCTGTCATTCAACAAACTGGCTGGGCTGGGAATGTGGTCCGACTGCCTCCATGGAACGTGATTTGTATATCACAACTGTCTCTGACTTGTGTCACAGTCACAGCAGGCAACTGTGTGATAATGCCTTAAATATGTTCAACAGCAACTAACTACTTTCTAAAGAGCAAAGCATGTTTCAAGAAAAAGGCAAGAAAACACAAAGATGGGGTGGTTGCTGTGTTACGTCACCTTGCGCGGGTCAATTATTCCTCGAAAGTAAACGCGGTGGCGAGCCATGCATTTGGTACCGAGACCTCCAGTGGAGACTTATTACATGACGGACTTGGCTAGAACAATTTTCGCTCCTACCAACCAGTCAGATGATGGAAAATGTGGACCTGCTGGGCTAGCTAGCTGGGCCTGTGAGGTTTGAAACCTGGTTAGTTAAAGAAACAGTCCCATTGCTAACATAGTTGAAGTTACATGATCCAGCACTTCACATTGTCAAGATCACAGTCGCAAGTTACTCCGGAAAAAAAATCAAAATCAAGTTGACTCAACTTGACAATTAAGCGCCTCTTCTAGCATTCACTTTGAGGCTGGAATCTGATTGGATGAAAAAAAATCCAACGTCCGTTACCACATACTGGAAGCAGTGCGCCAAGAAAAAACGCTCTGAAATGAAGAGAATATTGATATTGAATTTTGAATTCTTCATCCTCATCTGTAGCTTTGATCGCCATCATGTCCGACAGCGTCTTCATGCGCATCATCCGCAATGCTCCCCGACCGTCAACACCCGTGCTAGGTGAGACCCCTGAAGTGATGCCCGCTTGCCTGAGTGAAAGGGCAAGTCAACCCCCAGATTTTCTGTGCAAAGACAATATTCTATGCGCCATAACTATGTTAAACATGGAATTCTGACGAATATTGGGTTTGTGGAATATGAGCTAAGCAGTAAAATCCGGATGAGATGGATCAAAACCCGTGGATTTTGCTGCTTAACTCATATTCCACAAACACAGGCCTGCTAAGAATATATTCTTGAAAAGAAAATTGTGGGGTTGACTTCCACTTGAAGTCACAATCCTGAATTTCTCCTTTACTTTTCGCAGTGGCCATAAAGGTGCTCTTGTGCGTCATCCCACTCGCTCAGATCATAATGGGTGAGTGACACTGGAAGAACCCCCCCCGCACCCCCCGTAACCTTCAAGACTTCAGTGCATCTTCTGAATTGTTCGAGTAAATAAGTATGACCCTGGTGACATCAGGCGCAGTGCACCTGGACGACTGCCCCCAACAGCACTACATTCCCATATACCTGATCGTGGTGGGCGTCTTCTTCATGATGCTGGTGGTGTTTATTTGCCTACCCTGCGCCCGGGAGTCCAAAGATGGCCCCCCGAACCCGCTCCGCCTAGTCAGCCTGGGCTGCAACGCGCTGTTGGCGGCCTTCCTCCTCGCCTGGTTCATCGCCGGTGAGTGGCGCAACTTTTTAGGACTTGTAGAACATGTTAAGTTTGAGGCAAAATTGTGCACTTGTTTTTTTTAATTTAAAAAAAAATAATAATATTTTTTATTTTTTGTATTGATTTATTTATTTATCATAAATTTAAAGTTTATATTACTCATCTTGTTACTAGTTCGCGTTATGTAGACACCACTACTAAGTCGTTAAAACCTTGCTATTTACAAGGTTACTTAACCTATGAGATCAAAATATGTATGTATCATAAAGCTGATATTATTTATTGAAATACAGATTAATTTGTCGCTTGTGTTTGTTCAAAGAATACACGGCAAGAACAGCTTGAAAAAAAATAATCGCACAGTAAATTGCGATCACAATATTGAGGGGGGGGAAAGAAAATCCTAATTATTCATGGGCTTTCCGTATTCTTTCCTGTAGGTAACGTGTGGATCTACTCTATATACAAGCCCAACTACTACAAGAACGTGACAAGTGCCGAGCCCTACTGTGACAAAACACTCTACCTGTTCGCCTTCTGGACCACGACGCTGGTCTACATCATGGTGGGTGTGTTCGTAGTAGGCGGCCTTCTAGTCCTGGTGGCCCTCTACATGTGCGGCCAGGCCGACCCCGACGACTACATCTAGAAGCCCTCGCAACTTTCACATGGCCCGACTGCGGATGTGGAGCGGACCGCCGAGGCTGCTGGGTAACGGGCCGAGCCTTGACGGCATCGTGCGGTTTTGCGGTATGCACTGATTGCAGTTCTGATGACACTCGTCGCCATTTTAAATGTTGATCTTTCCTGAAGAAGTGACACTTGGCTACTAGGTAAAGTGATAGTTTGCTAAAACGAAATTGCAGGTCAAAGTAGTGGCACTTTATTGACAGTTGAGCAGGGCGTGGCTTCAGTGTCTTGAATGGACACGGCCACAACATTTGAGAGATTTTTTTAATTATTTGTTTTAGTCATTCAAATTTGGCAGGCTTTTGGACACCCTTCTCTGGGGTGTATCAAATTTATGTGACATATTCATTTTTACCTTCCAGGGACTTGAACACATATCCAATAATGTTTAAACAGCTTGCAACAAAAGTGAGTACACCCCCAAAGGAAAAATGTCCAAATTGATCTCGTTTAGACGTTTTCTCTCTCTGATGTCATGTGACCTGTTAGGTGTTAACAAGTGTCATTTCAGATACAACAGAATATTCACAAAAATGTGAGGCGTGTACTCCCTTTTGTGAGTTTGTGCATGTCCAAGCGCTGTCATGTTTTTGAACGGGTTTCTCCGTCTAGTCACAGTGCTGCAAAGTCTGTCCAAACTAAACAAACCTGTAAGGTAGTTTATTGTTTACACGTTAAATCGGGAACAACTTTAAATAATGGCGACGACTGATGATCTTCAAGTATGATGTCAGAGGTTGTGTCAACATGTTTTGTGGAATAAAAGACACTCTGTATGAGGATTCACCGAGTAAAGGAAATGATGCGGCAATTTTAGACACGCCAGTGTGTATTTCATCTGGCAACATCCCATCACAGAGGAAGTTGTTCAAATCAAAACTAAGCGCAGTCACCTGCCACTTTAACCAGAACAACAGCGTCACATACTTTATTGATTTTTGTTTTTTTTTCCCCCAACATAATTTACATACAAAATTAACAATATGCTCAAGATGTATGCTTCAGTCTAATGTATAGCAATAAGAATCTTTGTGGATATAACAATATATTCATTTTTGCGGTGTGTTGTGTCCCCCACCCCGTGATTGGCTGAATTGGCTGTGAGGTCAGCATGCTTTGCCCGACAGGGTGGCGAGCGGTTTGTCATGCACCGGCCTGTACAGGAGGGCGAAGCTGGTCGGGTTCATGAGGCCTTTTCCCTGGGGGTCCACTTTTCCCATGAGCACGTAGTTTCGACCTGCAGAGAAACACAAGACAAAAACGATTTCACCTTTATTGATCCAAGTGAGAACAGATTCTCATGATTTGTTGCAGCGTTCGAGATTGACCAAAAGTAGTGTGGGCTCTGGCAACGAATAAGTGAAGAAAACTGCTGGAATTGTGCTTGCAGGTTGTGGTATGCACGGCGAGCAGCGTGAGTTTGACGAAGCGTAATCTCACGCTGCGGCATTTCTTATTCATGATTTGCACGAAATTAAGTCTGTCTGGACCACCAGATAGCCTCTGTCAACAGTAGTGTTAATTTCGTTAATGAAAACTAGAAGAACATATTTTCGTCAAGGCACATTTATCACTGGACGAAAACAAAACGAGATGACAGTAAAACCTCCATTAATGAACAATAACTGGGACTAAATCAGTCTGCATTTTCGTGGACTAATGAAAACGAGACAAAAATGTCGTTCATTAAATAAATAAATTAAATTAATTAAATAAAGACTGGGATAAAATCTATGGACGTCTTAGTTCACGTGCAAAGATGAAACAAAAGTTAATATATGATTTCTTGTACCGCTCTCTTGACCGAGTTCTCCACGATTCACAACGAAATAACGCTATGTGGCGAGTTCCCGTTGAATTCACGGCAAAAGTAACGCTAGGTCAGTAGGTGGTGAGTTGCCGATCACGGAAAAACAACAATATGCATAAAAGTGAAGCATTAATCATTTGCGCGGGTGAAAGTGAGGATGAGATATAGGGACACGTTTTCACGACATTTAAGTGGGGGGGGAAAAAAACCTAATATTTGATTTTAGTCGAAGGGAAGGAACGTGGGCACAAGCTAGCTGAGAACAAAATAACAAACCTGAAGAGACACGTCGCAGTTCACCACAAAGACAAAACGTTTGGTGGTGGTTGTTTTTGACGTAACATTAAAGCAACGGCTAACGATGCTCCAACAATAACATTCAACTGATGCTGGCTAACTTACTAGCTTGTGGCGTGTAGCGATAGTAGCCACTTGTTACCGGTCGGGCAACTATGGCTTCAGTTGGATTGCAAGTTTAATCAAAGCGGACAAAAGTATGCGCTCATCTCGGAGCTGCAAGCGAGCTATAGATCACCCGGGCGGCTACAAATGGATCCATACTAAAAACTAAAACAATCTACAACAATTCATCTCGATAAAATAATACAGCACACACAATTCAAAACAACTTTAACCTACATTTCATGAAATATGTGTATCAACATGAAAATGTTCAATAGTATCTGCTGACAAAAAAAAATGTAAAAGGCTCAATTGATTGTCCTGACTAAAGCGAGACTAAAACGTTGACAGTTTTTGTTGAGGAAAACTAAACAAATAAAAGGATGTTTTTTTAAATTAAAGACCAAAAATACTCGACTTATAGTCGACTGAAAACAATTTGGATGAGGTTGACTAAATGTGGTAAAAACGAACAAGCGTCATTGAAACTGGACTAAGACTGAGACGACATTAATTCAAAAATGGCTGATCAAATTCAACCCAGTCTTTCTCAACATCCAACTGTCCTCTGATCCAATTCACGACACGGGCATCAACTATCGTCATACCTATAGTCAGCCCCGGGCATCTCTTGCATGTCGAGGTCAGTTTGATGGTTGCACCCTGCCCTGCTTTGCTGATCTTCAGTTTTCCCGCCTTAAAAGCTTTCAGGAGAGACACTTCCACTGTGGCAGAACCTCTTGGACCAGGGATCACATCCGTAATCTTTCCTGTCACCACTAAAGAGGGCAAACGGCATATTATGTATGAGAACAGAGATGAGCAATCAACCAACCAAGGTTGGTCGCGGCTTACCGAAATCGCTGGGGCAGAAGTTGGACAGCATAGTTCCTGTCCTCTTGCAGGCTTTCGTGCACAAAGGGTTGAGTGGCAAAGCTGTGTCATAAACAAATCGTAATGAAGCAGTCGTCAACAAAGGCGCCCAAGCAGAGGATGCGTCAACTCACGTTTCTTGGTCACTGACGGCTTCTTCGGGACCACCTTGCTCACTCCGGGTTTCGGCGTCACTTTTGGTGCTTTGGGTTTGGGTGCAGGTTTGACTACCGCTTTAGTTTTCGGGGTGGGTTTCACCGGTTTGATGGCTGCTTTGGGGGTGGGTTTGGTCTTTGGTGCAGGCTTGCGTGTCGGTTTGTTGATTTTGATGACTTTGGGTTTGGACGAAGGTTTCGTTTTGGGTTTGGGTGTGGGCTTTTTCACAGGCACCCTGGGGGTGGGTTTAACTGTTTTGGGCTTGGTTGTCGGTTTACGCGGCGGAGGCTTTATTGGGATCTTCGCAAATGGTTTTTGGGCTGGTTTCGGTGTGGCTTTTGGTCGGACGCTAGGCTTGGATTTGGGTGTGGTCTTGACAGGTTTGGGGGTGGTTTTGACAGGTTTGGCCGTCGTTTTGATGGGCCTGTTTGGCTTCACGGATGGTTTCCGCGTTGTGGAGGGGGTCTCGGATCGATGGATGAAGTCTCCCCCGGCGGTGGGACTCCGAGAGCTGCGGGGCACGCTGTTATAGTGGGCCATGAAGCCATCTGAGGTCACGCTGAGGTCAGAGACAAACTGGACGAGAAGTTGATTCCCTTTGGTCACGATAGTCCTGTGGCAGACACGGAGAGGAGAGGAATAAAATGTACATCAAAATCCCGTTTTTTTCCTTCGGGTGTCAGGTCGAATCGACAGCTTGAAAACAAGGTCATTTTCCCGGCAACTGACCCCGGTATCCGGTCGCCACAGAACTTCCCAATTCTCCTGGAGTCGTCTCTCTCGCCTCCGTTGAACAGAGCCACGTAGTCATAGCGACAGTATGTGTCCGGTTCCAGGTCCAGCTTCTCAAACTTTAACTCGATCACCTAGCGAAGAAGCGGCGACACGCCAACACAAACTGTGACATGAAATAAATAATAAGCGGGCTGCTGGGGCGTGTTTCTTTCCCGAATCCCACCGCCGCGATACAAAGGACGGCATTGATCCGCCGACTAGGCCTGGCTTCCTAATTCTTCAATCTATTGGCACGCACGAGCGTGCACTCATAAGGATCTCTTTCATTGGAGCGAGAACCGCTTCCGGAGCCCCCTTTTCGCAGGTATGTTCCTGCCTCTTCCTGCAGCCGCCCCAAAGCACCGCATTTACCACAGCTACCTAGAATTTGGAAACCTCTCTGTAGTTTCGGCTCCTTAGACTTTTTTTCCCCTACTTTTACCATTTTTCTGTGCTTCTACTTAGCTACAGAGAGTGTGAGTACTTTTGCCAACCTCTGCTAACATCCCGCCGTTGTTGCGTGTTTGGATTAGCCCTTAGCCTACATCCTTAGCTGTCTGAAGGCAAACCGAGGCTTCGTACCTGAAACAAATGAATCTAAACGCATTGAAATCTTGAGGTGTTAGTGCGCTCACGTTGCTCGGCTCGACCGAGATGTACCAGGAGCAGCTGATGCCCGCTGGGTAGTTGGAGTTGGGCCAGTTGGGCGTCTGGACCGATCCCTGGGATTTGGTCAACCGCCCGCCGCAGAATTGATTCTCTGTGGAAAGAAGTGGGAGAAAACCACACTAATATGTACCCACGTAATAGTCTAAATATATTTGGAACCACCACAAAAATGCCACCACACCTTCCACGTGTGGTTTCCCCGCCCGGAAGTAGGCCAGAAAGCCTCTCCCCCCCGTGGCCTCGTCCGACACCATATCCAGCATCATGGTGTTGGACGTGGAGATGAGCGCTCCGGGCCGGAAGGTCCCGCAGAAGCGGCCCAGCTTCTGTACCAAGCGCGTGTGGCCGTTGTAAACGTCCAAGTAGTCGTAGCGGCAGGTGGGCTCGGCCTCCATGTCGAACAGGCGGAAGGACAGCATGACCACGTGTCCTTCTGGGACCTTGAAAGACCAGCGATGCTTTCATCATGTGACGCGGGTTCAAAGGAACAGAGAACTTCAACAATTAACATTGCGCCTCGGCTCTCCTGTCTTACTTCACGGCCACCTCAAAGTTGTTTTGTTTGTTTGTTGTTGTGGTTTACAATTGTCTGCAACAGAGAATGAGTGATTCTCAACCACTGGTCTGATAAATGAATTTACAGTGGTGCCTTGATTTACGAGTGACCCGGGTATTGAGTTTTTTGAAATACGGATGATTTAAAAAAAAAAATTTATTTATTGTTTTTTACTTGGACTTGAGAGAAGTTTGGTAAAAGATGAGCAATTCTTTTAAAAAAGATTCAAGCTGTTCCTTGCCACTACCATTTGGAGTTTACTGTCAAAATATAGGTAAAACAAAGAGAGTTACGCATTATGTATTTTAAACCACCATAAAACCTTGCCTTAGACATCTCCATTAACTAAATATAAACACACACAGACAGGCGAATTAAATGCTTCGATAATTGCAACATTTTAAGCAGCAGATATTTGAACACAAACAAATGGACATAATACTCACAGGCATAGATTCTTTATCCTCTGAAAAAACCGAATACTATTATTGCAGCTGCTTGAGACAGTTGTGAAACTATTCTTAGTGTCGCTTTTTTTGTATTATACTGCCCCCGGTGGCCACGGTGCACACATCAGAAGTCATCGTCTTGATTTACGAGTTGCACTTGTAAGTCAAGGCGCCACTGTCTGTGCTACAAATAATGAATCTTTGTCCTATGCTAGCGACATATAATGACAGGCAGGAAAATTAAATGCTCTTTGACTGTGGTCTCAATATTCAGTAAATACTTTTTGTGACATTCTTGTTTGGTGTTGTGACACAAGTAAGCGATTGTACATTAGAGAAAGAGAAAGATTTGTGACTCACAGTGATGTACCAGGTGCATTTACTGTTGGCTTTGTACGGACTGGGGAAGCCCTCGCTAGCCACGATGCCGGAATCGACGGCCAGATGCCCCCCGCACTTGAAGACGGGCCTGATGGAACACAGAGAAGCATATGCCAGGCCACAATCAAGCGCAGCGCGACTTCAAATGTGGAGTTGAACAAGGCACGGAGCCTGCAAACGCTTCCGTGCCCGCTGCAAAGCACAGTCATGCCTCTGTTTCAGAGCCGCTCATCGCTACTTCTTCGGGAAGTCACGGTTAAGGGGGATTCATCCAGCAACAAAAATGCGGAGTCTGAAACCATGGTAGAAAAGTAAAAATGCATTTTCACCCGTCATTTATATTCAGTAGTTGTTTCAATAACAAATGGTAAAACATGTAATTCACTGCCTTTTCTAAATCAAATCGTCCTTTATTTTGCTGTTTTGTTTTTGTTCAGTTGTAGCCTCGTTTCTATGTGTGTATGCACTGCCCTACAGTAAAGCCACATTTAGCGAGTCCCTCCCTTACAAGCCACAGGCATTTGTAACTCCGTCACACTAAGGAGGACGCAGGATCCTGTCGCTTCCACGTGCTTGCTTTATTTACAAAGTCCAGCAGGGGGAGATCCGATTTATCTGAACTTTAATGACAATTGTATATAGTGTTTTATGTCAAATTATTGATTAACACTTGTGTATTATGGCCTTTCTATTGTTTTTTTTTTATTTATTGTTTATCGTTTTGTAAAGTGCTTTGTTACAGCTCTAGCTGTTATGAAATGCACTATATAAATAAAATTGTATTGTATTGTACTTTTGACCTCTCCTAATGAGATCGCTTTTTGTTGTTGTTGTTGTTTTTTTAAACTTTTGAGCATTTCTAAACCTTCAGTAATCACTACAGTTACTTTGTCAACATTGTGGTTCAATTTGGACAAAAAATAACACTGGTCAACTGCAAATTTTAATCAGAGATGGCTTTAATGTGCCCCTAAAGATGCTTTTGACGCTGATTTAAAAATGACTTTCCTTTTTTTTTCTGACACATCACGTTTTTCACGTATTTTTATTTTTTGTTTTTAAGTTTGACCTATAAAATCTGGCGCAATATGGATTTCACTATGCTTGGTAATTTACAGCTATGACCTTTCAGGAAAAAAATCAACCTGTTGCTGATTCTAACCCTTAATTTATAATTATATTGTTGTTATTATTATTATTGTCATTACCCTTCTTATTATGATGGAAACCTGATGTACTAGAGAAATAAAACGAGTTTTTGAAAAGTTTACTCGCATCTCTGATTTTAATCAATTGTAAACATTTGTTGACCAGTGAAAGTTCATTTTCAAGCTTAGTTACCAAACACAGCCAAAGTGTGATGTGGAAAAGCATCACACGTAGATCGCCTTTCTGACAAGTCAACCGCATCATCTAAAAGCTGCAACCTGCAATTTCTGCCGCACACAGAGACACACGCACTCACACACACACATGGCTGTTGACCTGCACACAAGTGGGGTTTGAAAGCCAGGCTGCCACATGTGCAAATGTGGCAAAGACAACATTCTCAGTCCCTGGAGTTGATAGACCAGGACAAGAACTCACCTGGTGTAGTTGGTGTGACTCTGAGCCGCTGTCCATCCCAGCGTCAACGCGAAAAGCACACACGCGGTCCACACCCTGACCTCCATCCCGCTGCCCTCTGAGATTTGGAAAGACGTTGACGACGGTGGCGGCGAGGAGGAGGAAGGAGGGACAAGCAGGGCAGAGGGTGGAGAGGAAAGGAGGAAGTGATGGCTGAGGGTATTGGAGGTTCATTCATGTACAGTGATGCTGCATATGTTTTTTTTTTCCTATAGATGTAAGTGTGAGTGTTGGACAGAGCGCCACTGTTGGGTGTACTTGTGTGTTTATTACTCCACTACCGTACAATCAAGCCTTTCATTTGATTCATTTGCAGTTGAGCCACAGTGATGTCCTGAAGGGGCAATGAAACATTGAGTTGACTGAGGCCCCCTAGTGACTGTGCAATATGTGACAAGTCGGCACAACGCCGATGATTGACTATAGAAAGTGATTTCACCTCGTATTTTTTTGGTGTGACCGCCTCCCCAGAGATGCCGTCCTCTGAGGCCGCACGTTGCACATGCCTGAAACTGTCACTGGCCTAGTCCTTCAGTTAAGCAACACTAAGGAACTTTTCAACCTTCATAAAATATTTTCATAACTCTAGTGATGAAACATCGACTTTAAACTAGTTATATGTGCCTCTATCGTGGCCTGAGGTTAGTCTATGTCGCTTTTACTGACACTAAGCAACTTTGAGGAGAGTGGCGAACAAAAAAAGTATAAACGTGCGGACGGCTTTGCGGCATACGTCACTTCCCTCGTCCCCATTGGTTACAAAAACGGAAGTCGAATCGAACGTCAAGGCGCGCTTATTGCTGTCACGGCAGGAGCTGCAAAACAATCGAAGAAACGAAATGTTTTGTCTGAGGAGACAAAAAAAGTAGAAAGAAAAAGGGAGGCCTGGCTTTCACTCGCTGGCGTGAGCTCAAAGACGAGGAGGGACTTGTGACCGACGCTTCCTTGGCTCTGCTCCTGCTGGACTGGTAAATCTCTTTCCATGCTCAAATCAAAATGTGAATGTAAATCTTAGCTAGGGTAAATCTATTTATCTATCCATCTATCCATCTATCCATCTATCCAATCTATCCAATCTATCCAATCAATCAATCTAATCTAATATAATCTAATCTAATCTATCTCAATGACTGCATACCACACATATAGAGCTGGAGTAATGCCAAGTATGTCCTGTCTCTTTTCACTGTCATTTTTGATTTACTAAAAGTATTTTAGAAATTCAATAACTCGCATAGAGTAATCTTAGTAATAAAAGTAAACTATGTATAATCCTCCATATAGAATCCTAATAATTGAATTATAACAGAAAAGGAAATGATACAGTGTGAAGAAATGAATGAATATTAGTACTTTTCCTAAGACTGAACTGTATATTCTTGCAATTTGTGCCGTGTTGATATTCAAACAAAACCTTCCTGCCAGTAGCTGTACGTGTGTCTACTGTGAAATAAGTTATCCGACATAACTTTTTATTAATCTTTTTCTCTTTGACTCTTAAATCAGGTAAAGTCCAGGTGGCAAGGGCGTGGTGGGGGAATAGGGTACAAACCAAAGTTAAACATATATTTTCGACATTGGTATATGATATTGTTTGAACACATTTAGATTCATAACCTAATCGCTATTTAAACATATATATTTTCAACATTGTGATATGATATTGTTTAGACACATTTAGATTCATGACCTCACCACTATTCATCCTTCGCACAACCACTGGAAATAGAAATGTAATTCTGTCCAACTGCAGGCAAGCGGGAGATCAGGATTTAACGACGCTATGCCCTGGTCCTCATGGGAAATGTGGTCTTCCTTCGGCCAAAACACTACCGCTTTTGTCTTTCATGGCTCCACCATAATCAACAAAAACTGAAAGTCCTTAAAGGGGTAATCATGCCCAAATCAACGTTTTTTTTGTTTTTTTTTGCCGATAAACTGTAGAAACGGGGGTCTACTATTGCTGTCTACATTTCCTGGTCATTATTTTGACATGTTAGTGCATATTTGTTGAAATCTTGACTTTGGGGGAAAAAACCGTCTGTGTGGAGCCATTTTCAACCTTGCATGCATTCGAATTTGTCTTTCTGTCCTGTGATAGGACTAGCAGAGAATCCTCATGTCGCTTCTGGAATCTTGACGTCGTCGTTCTGCCACCGTAGGGTATACAAAGCGGCTCAGTCTCATATACGCCTCCGTAGCAAGTTGAGAGTTACAATAGTAGCGTTTGTGAACATCTTTATAACGATTTTCACGTTAGTGATTTATTAGCATTCCATTTGGTTAGTTTATATAGCATATCGTTGTCGTAGTATAGAAATTATTTAGGTCGTAGTTTAACCAGACCACACCCAAGCCTGTACCCCCTTGCAAGCACCACAGGCCTCCAGGCAACACCCCCTTTGAACACCATTTTCAAATACTACTAGTGGGGGGGTGGAGCAAGAGTCCGGTCAGGGGTTGAGGTACTCTTAAGAGTTTCTTTAAGTTAGTTGTCAACAAAATTGTACCAAAAAAAAAAAAAAAGAAAAGAAATTGTGCTAATTGTGAGCAAAATCTGTTAGCTCACGGGTTCCTTGTATCGCCTTGTCACTATTGTAAAGAAATCCACACAAGCAGTGGATTTGGTCCGCTTACTTAGTCCAAACAAGGGCAAACCCCTTTTGTCTTTTTTAAGCTGTGGCTCGAAACCACAGCTGAATAGAAGGTTTGAGGCAAGTACAGCAACTTCTTGCTTGCTCCTGACACTTGCTTGTGCCCATGCCAAACCTTGCAATGGAATACCCTGCAGATAATTTAAATAGAAATAGGAAAAAAAGGAAAACACAGGAGGGGAAAAAGAATCACATTTCAACTCCTTTTATTGTCTTTTTTTTTTTTTGTACAAAGAATTTCACAAAAATATTAAGCAACCGTTGCAGACAGCAGCGACGCCATGAAGCAGAATATCACATGACGTCACAGAGGGACAAAAAGAAAAACGTCAATGGGTTTTTTTTTTTTTTTTTTTTTTAAACCTCTCGCACACTCACGCTCTTCTCTCTTTTAATACAGCCCAAGCAAGGTCTGCTTTAATAAACTTTTTATACATTACACAGCTCGGGCCCGTCGTCCACTCTCAGTTTGCAGTGGAGGAACATATAAAAATATACAAATTTTTACAAAATAAAGTCAGCCCGTCTTTCACTGTACTGTACATTTAAGCATCCTACTTATTTACACAAGCCGACGTGATTGGGAGCAACAGAAAATCCGAATCCCAGTCACATTCCTAGCTAGACGTCACAGAGGTGAACATCACATAGAACGTTGGTGAAGCACATCCATCTGTACATTAAAGGTGCCTTTTTTTGTGACGCGTCTTCCCCATGTCAATAAATATGACCTACAAGAGAGGAGGAGCAAGGCGCATCGATGCGTGTGGACTTCGTGGCGTCTCGCGCGTGTGGTCATACAAGATAAAGGACAGTCAGGAATTGGGTTTCGATGAGCAGTCCTAAACCTGAGTGCTCAAACGTGGCGGCTGCTCTCGCTCATCTTGTGTCATGATGTCATTGTGTGTGAACTTCAGGGAGGCGCACACTCAAAGTTATAAAAAGTAGTGCTTCGTGTTTGGTCTTTGGCCGCTGACTTAGTGACTCATGTCAGACTGTGGCGTCCGAGCGTTCTCCGCCGCCTCCGACGTCGCTCTGAGTTTGTCTGCGGTCAGGACTTGGCCGCTTTCTTGTGTTTTGTCTTCTTCCTCTTCCCCCTCATCTTCCTCATCGTCCTCCTCCGCCTCCCCGGGGGGGCGCTCATCCATGGCCGCCTCAGACGAGCATTTCTTGACCTTCGTGGCGCCCTCCTTTTGCGTCTTCAACATGCTGCAAAGCTCCATCTCGTGGATCTCCACGTCGAAGGGCGCGGTGTGGGGGACCAACGTGGGAGACTTGCAGCCCGCGCAGCCCTGAGAGGAGCAAAGAAACACGCCTGAGTCATATGTGCAAAGGCCCAAATTACTGTGGCCCAAGTTAAGCTAGTTAAGTCGCGTCCCCAATAAATTTCAAGCAAGTGAAGGCACGTCATTACTTGGTCAAGCCGTCCTCACGTTTTACGCTGTAGTATCTGTGACTTTTGAGTGTGTGTGTGTGGCTTTAAAAGCGGGGCTTGGCTAGGCGTGGGCGTCAGCAAATGAGAGAGTGTGGTTGAGAGGGATTGAAAGTGCATTGGCGACCACTGGAGTGGGCATTACGTTATGTTGTAACAAACAGTGGTAGGCTATATTAAATTAGCTAACGATGTTTGGAAGTCATTTTCTTGTACAGTAATTAATAAAAAAAAAAAGTTCGAATTTTTTTTTAGCGTTTAATCATTTCAGCCCTACCTTGCTCATCCATAGGAGTGGGAAAAGATGGGCCCACCTTCCTAAAATTGGTGACTTAAGTCTGCTGGAATGAAGTCAAGTGACTTGCGTCCGCCACCTGGGTCGGGCGCGAGTTAGCATACTCACGGAGATGTTGATGGCTCTGGGAAGGCGTCCTGTGCGCACCCAAGGGTGCACGTGACTCAGCTCCCTCTTCTGTTCGTCTGTGAAACGAGGCTGATGCTTCTGCATGCTCCTCAGCGCCTCGCGGTCCTCGCGCAGCACCGCCTCCATCTCCCTGTTACACGGCGGCAAACAAAGAATGAGTCGAAGTCGAATGGCGTCAGGCGGTCAAAGCGATGCTTTTGCCTGCCGGTCCTACCTGATGGGCAGCTGGTAGGTCATCATGACCTTGTCGTCTGTGTTGGCCATCAGCAGCCAAATGGGGTCCTGCAAGACGCACTTGATGAACTGCTCCTCGCCACTGTCGCCGCCGGCGCCGCCACCCCCGGCTGGCTGCTTGCGAGCGTGGTCGTTCTCCAATGAGTCGATGCTGCCAAAATATTTGCTGGTGTGGCTGCCCTGGCTGCTACCTAGACGGACACAAATTACAAAGAAGGAAACGTGAATGCTGGGCCAGAGTCGACTTGGTTGTAATTGTTTTGTTTTTCCCTGAGGTTAAAGAATCAGAAGTACAATGTGTCTGTACTCTGTAACGATAACGATAATTCAGCGATGGTAACGGTTCTCTACTAACTGGTGCCACTGGTGCCGGAGGAGCAGCATCCGTTGGAGCCGGAGCCAGAACCCGAGGACCTGGTGCCCGATGAGCCGGATCCGGAGGCGGCAGAGCCGGTTCCCGAGCGCGAGTCTTCCTGCAGCAGCAGGTCCAGCAGGTCGCTGGAAGTCGACATGGCGTCGTTGTTGGACTCATTAGCTTCCCCCTATGATGCAAGCAAACGTCAACATTCATTGCCTGGGATAAGTCGCAGTCTTAAAATAGTTTGTGATTTTTCATCATTCTTAGTTATTTTCTTGGACTTTTGTTTTTTAAATGAGTTTTTAGAGCAGGTTTGCATTTTTTGGAAAATGCTTCCTTTTGGTTTAGTTTTTATGAGGTAATTAAAAAAAAAGGTTACTCAGTATTTTGTAATTAACTACAATTCTCCAATGACTGTTTGACCTTGATTCTTCTGTCCAGAAATACATCAAAATCGGCAAAAGTGCATTTCAAAGGAAGCTTATGTATAGCTTATGTATAATATTGAAAAAGGTGAAAAACATTTTTGCTATAATTGTGTTAGTTTTCATTTTTTAAAAAGCATTTTCATTTAATTTCCTGAGCAATTTTTATTTTTATTTTTTTTACAATTTTAGTCGTAGTTTTCATTATGTTGAATAACCTGCATATGGTCCAAATTTATTGCTATAAATTGTTACCTCAAATTTCCGCGACAGACATTCCACACACACAAAAAAATCTCGATGTAACACAGCCGCAGTAAACATTGGACTTACATTCTCATTCTCCTTGGTGCTGTCATCAGAGTTCCTCTGATTGGCTGAGCTTTGCACCCCGGCCGGGCCCCCCTGCACGGAGGGCGCCGTTTGCTGCGAGGCTGCCAGCGCGGTGGCGGCCTCTAGCCGGTTGCTCGGGGACTCCTCCAGCTGCAACAAATTGAGCGGGGAGGAGCATCGGGACTGGAAGAGGGGGGACTCTGCACCCTCGCGATCGGCAGGGGTCTGAGTGTAGGACTGGGGGGTGCTGCTACGAGATGCCGCACCCGTGCCAGGAATGGACACGGGGTTGCAAATGGCTGCGGGGACCGGGACCGGGACCGGGGCTGGGGGGGCGCTAGGGTAATTAAAGTTTTGATTAAAAAACTGCAAGGGTGTGGCGCCTGGCTGAGACATGGGCGCCCCCATCGGAGGGAACATGTAGTTGGGAAGAACCAAGGCCATCATGGGTGGCACCATCTGGGTAGGGGGGAAACGTGACGCATCTGGGACGGTTAAGGGCTGAGGGAGCGGCGGGTAGACCGGGTAGATCGGAACCATGCCGGGTGCAAACGGGGCCGACGGAATGCTGGGCTGAGAGCAAACCGACGGCCAGGAGGAGGAGTTTGTCGGGGCTCCGAGCGGCATGTTGAGGGGGCCGGCTGCTGGTCTGCTTCTGGGGTCTTGGTGCATCCCGGCGAGCCCCAGAGAGCTGTGCTGGTCCGACGACTCCTGGTGCTTGAGCCGCTTGCCGCCACGTCTGTGATTGGAGCCGCCCCCGGCGGCCGGGTAGTCACGCGAACAACGCACTCCTAAAGGACCCATGATGAAGAGACGCTCGAATCGCTTTGTTTACATCCAGCGTGCCGTTAAGAGTTAAGTTAAGAGCCTACCTCGCGCCAGAGGGTTGCCGGCGGGCGTGTGGCAGCGCACGGTAGAAGACGCCGTCTGATCGAAGACGCGCAGCTTGCTGAGGTCCTTGAATCGGTCCAGGAAGGCCTGCTCCTCCTGCTGCGTGTGCGCCGACAGCACCTCCTTCGTCAGACCCAGCCGGCCGCCCCCGCCGTGCCGGCTGTCCCTCTCCGTCGGAGTTGGCGGAGTAGCTTGAGGGGGCGGAGCGATGGGAGGAGGAGGGGGCGGAGGAGGAGGAGGCGGGGGAGGTGTGGAGATGGTAGGTGGGCCGCTAGAGAGCGCAGTTGGAGTGAGGTTAGGAGGAGCGTGTGTCGGAGTGCTCGGGGCCTCCTCCATCACGATGTCTGTCAAGCAAACGGGAAGAAAAAAAAAAATCAGTTACAGACAATGCGATTGGTTTGAACGATTGGGCTGAACGATTTTGAAGAATAATCTTATTGCGATTCGCGGTGTTTTCTGACCTGATTCGGGCGGCTTCTTATCTCCCACGTGCACGATGGTGCTACTGAAGCTACACTGGGACGTGACAGAGGCCACACTCTCCGCCTTCATGGCCAACGTCAGCGGGGGCAGCGGGGGCAGCGGAGGCGCTTCGCCGACCAGGCCAACCGACGCACCTGCAGCCGCGTGCCACGAGTGAGCGTGATACATTGCGCAGAACGGACATGCGCCGCGATGAGTTCAGACACCGACCTTTGCCGTTGCCGCCGGCTTCCTGCTGCTGTTTGTCTTCATCAGAAGCTGACGTGCAGGAGGAGGAGCCACACTTCCTTTTGACCGTATTGGGAATGTTACAGCTCTCCAGGTACCTGGAACGCATGCCCAACAGGCTCAGTATGTAGTGAAAGTCAAATGACGGGCAGAAATTGGGATTGCCTTGGAATTGGGATGATCACCTTATGATGCTGTCGAGACAGTTGATCTGTTGGTAGGAATATCCAGGTGGGGACTCTTTCTGCACAAGTGGCGCAGGCACCAAATCGTTCAGTGGCTTGGTCATGTCAGCAATGAGGCCTCTGATGGGGTCGCTGTTGATGGCTCTCAGACTGCTTGCGGCAACTAAAGTAGACAAAATCACCGCTTCAGACCCTCGCTCCAGGAATTCCTCCCAATGATTGGTACCAGCGATCTATTATGAAGCATTACCCGTGCTGGCGTTTTTTCTCAGCGGCGGCCTGTTTCGAGACTCGATGAAAACTTGCTGCCCGTTCGTCTTGACCATGTGGACATCTTTGCAGATCTGCTGGAAGGTCATCTGGAACAACCAAACGCGATTAGCTCGTGAGGACTTTCTCTGGCATTGCAGTGGAAAAGTGATCAAATCAGCCTTTGCCACCGATCAGCTGACTCCCCACGCGAGCCACGCTTCAAACTCACAGGCTTGTGCAACGCGACGGCGGCCGCGGCGTCGTCCGCGGCGGGTCCGTTGCTGTCGCTGGACGAGGCGGCCGAGGCGCCGAGATGCTGCGGCTGTGAGTGGCGCGAGCCCCGCGAGCCGCTGGAGCCCAGCGAGCTGTAACCCTGAGAGCCGCCGCTGTGCACCGGCTGCACCAGCAGACGGTGGATCCGCTCGCTGAGCTGCACTATGTCGGGCGTGGTGGCGCGGCCCTCGCAGCCCTGCGCCGTGAACACGTCCTCGTTCAGCGGGCTCCTGCAGGAGAAAAGAACGCCGGGTTCGACTCAACCTCTTGCACGGCCGCCGCGAGTCGGCGAGCGGCGGGCGGCTTACGTTCGGACTTTGTGGCGCCCCACGATGAAGGCCACCTTGCGGCTCCAAGGGTTGACAAAGGAAGACCAGCTGGTGTCGATGGTTAAGTATTCCCCGTTGCGGGCGCACATCCTTAACGGTGAATACTCGAACGGCTGGCCGGCAAACTGAAAGACTGCAGGGGGGGATGACAATCGGGATCTCAGAGGGATGCCGGCGGGGATTTCGCGACGATATTTCCGCGTGCGTTCCACTCACTCTTCTCATGTATGGCCACCATCGTGGGCCTGTCTTCAGGGTGGATGTAAAGCAAGGTTGGGGTTCCCACCAAGTCCTGCGGCAGATATCCCAACAACGGTACCGCCCTGCAAGCGGGTCATCAATACGTAACGAGAGGTCATGGAATGGAATCAAAATGGCAGCGAGCGGAGCGCCGATCGCAGCCAAACAAACAGCAGAAGGCGGCACAGCCGGACGCTTAGGAAACCGACCTCTCGTCGACTTCCTGGAAGAGACAGCTGGGCGTGTGGCTGGTGGTGAAGATCCTCTTGTCTGGAGGGATCCGAGGTGCTGATGGGAGAAGATGGCAGGGGGGGGGGGGGCGGGATTCTCATGTTTAGACACAAGTTGAGCGCTCACATGTAACCGATCACATGCTGCATCCAAGGCTCTGTATGAGCTGCATCCAATTAATGTGCATTTTTCAAATGGGTGAGATGCGTCGCGTGTTGTCGCCTCTCTGCAACCGCGTGAGGAAAAACGTGTGAAGTCATCACACTTCCGAGATGAGAACTTTTTCTCATTCTATCGCCCTGAGGGCTGGGTTAGTGCGACCTTACGTTCGTTATCCATGCCTCACAGCCAACATGAGGAGTGCGAACTGCTGCTTAGCATGCTCTCATTTTCCCCTGCACACTTGCGCTTCTCTACACACAAAAGTTTCATTTGTGTGTTTGTTTTTTGGGTAGGCTTTTGCTCTGCCAAGTTGGCTTGCACAGAACACCGCTACGAAAAAACGTACTGCGGTACCTTGTCGTTAAAAATGAAGGTATCTTGATGGAGTTTCATTTTTGATGATATAAGGAATAAAATACAAGAGGTGTACTGGTGCTTCTACAAAGTTTGTCAGATGGCGTAAAGCTATGAATGAGTCACGGCTGTAAAATACGTACAGTATTTTTACGTGTAAAGAATGAAATCCTGACGAGTGCACTGAGGTAGACTGTCGTAGATTTTATTCAGCCTTCGCAGGAGCAGTACGGCAAGATTCCACTGCTGTCACCGACGTAGGTTTTGGCATTGTTTCATTATGAGTATTGAGGTGCTTTACGTAGGCATGGTGTCAAAGTCAGAATTCGTTAGGTGTTGTCATGTTGTAAGATGAATTGCAAGTAATATTCAAGTCTTTGGGATCATTCTGGTATGTTTGTGGTTTAAACTACTAAAACACTGATGAATATTCTAGTAGTGTGTCAATTACTCATATTGTTCCCCATCCACCACAAACACACGTTTGTACACAGTGACAGAACAAGCGATTTGACTATTTGAGAATTACAAGGTCAATAGTACCCTCGTATCCAGAGTGGACCCGTTCCGCAATGAGCAGGCAACAGGGCTGCGGCTCGGCAGTATCGGAATCTCTGATGGTGAGCTGGTAGGGCGTCAGGCGGAACGGATAATAGCGCATCTCGTTGCCCTGCGTCCGGTTGGCACTGATTCGACAGAACATGGACTTCTCCTGGGTGCAGTCCAGAGCGGGCGAGGCTGCGGGGAGCGAGGGGACGGTCAAACGGAAGCAAGACGTTGCCGGCAGGACGAGCGGCCGTGTGCCGCCGCTCACCAGATCCGATGCAGGAGGCCCACAGGGGCAGGCGGCAAGGCGCCGTGCCGCTGTAGAAAGTGCTGATGTCCTGCGGGGCCAAAAGCTCGGAAAACATCGTGCCCTGGAGACACTCCGGCTTGCAGCGCAACACGGACGATCCCTGAGGTGACACGTACACGACCTTCCCAGACAGGAAGGAGACCGCCATCGAGAACGTGTCCTGGGGGGAGAAGGAGCGCGGCCATTTAGACGTTTGCTTCAAACTGGACTGATGAGGTTCTTTTGGCCCATGTCTGAACTCACCGTGTTCTTTAGTGTGTATTCTGAAGTGATGTTGTCCAGCTCCTCGATTGTGAAGGCAGACAAGTCCAGGCTACAACCGTGACACTCTTCCACGCTCCACTGGTGATAATACTCCTTGTTGGCTGGACACATGAAACAAGCATGCATGACATCAGCACTGAACACAACTAGTCGGAGATTTCAAATTCCAGCTACTTTGGCTTCTTTTTTATGTTATCAATGCAAGCAAGGCCGGAGTGGGACTCATTTTCAGATTTGGAGTTTCAGGGTGCCATCTTGAGCTCGCACTGTTTTCAATGAAGAATTGTATATCAATTCAAATTATCTCACTATTCCTGCCGACGATATTCATATTGCATTTCGTCAAAAGTCGTATTTACAATTGAACGTTCTTACAATATTTTTTTTTTCAACAAGTACGGCAACATAAATGAGTAAAATGGGCAAAAGTATAAAAAGGGACCAATAAGCAAGTATACGTTACATAACGTAGGATGAGACATTTTACACTTCACAATATCCATTTAGCAAACGCCGTTAAGACGGAAAGATTCACTTCCTGTTGGTGTTCTTCTTGTGAAACCCAGTCACACCACTTCTGGTAGCGGAAGAGGTGGGCAATTTACAAAATGTTACCCATTTGTCATTTTCTCAAACTGAACCAAACTGTAACCGTCAGTCCGTCAATTTTATCTTAACCGCGCTTGCATCAGTAATATTCACCGGTCCGTCCATAAGTTTCTACTGATTTATCTGTTGAGTGAAAGCAAAACCAGATCTCACCTCGGACTTGTCTGACACACTGCAAGGCGTATTTGAGTGCGTTGAGAGTGCTGGAGTGGCCCTTGGCCTTGCGTTCAGCTGGCAAGCGGAGCTTTAGCTCCTTGATGGCCTTCATGAGCTCCTTCTGGGTCTGGACCCTCGCCGACTGATTGCTGCTGCAGCCCGACGTGGAGGGCGGGTCGTGTTCGGAGCTGGTGGACAGCAGGCTGTAGGCCAGCGAGCCGCTTGGAGGCGACAGGCTCTGCGAGTTGGAGCTGCAAAGAGCGAGAGCTGTTGAAGTCAAAGTGGGCTTCCTTCCGCTTCGACCAAGTCGACCAAGTTGCGGGCTTGCTTACCTCTTTTGGCTCTCTGTGGTTTCCAGCATCATGCCCGAGTCCTTGCCGTTGGACGAACTGTGCGAGCTGCGCGTGGACTGGCGCCCGCGGGAGCCCGTCTCCCTCTCGCCAGAGTCGTTCCCGCTGGAGAGGCCGCCGTCCATGTCGTCCGAGTTGGGCCCCCTCTGATCGCCCGCTCCGGATCCCTCGCTGGGGGATGAAACGCCCCCGGCCCGGTTTCCCTGCGCCGCATCGGGGACACTGGCGCCGCTGCTTTTTGCGGCATTTAACTGTTTGGAGATGGCCTCCTGATCGTTGTCTTTCTCAGCAGCCCTCGGCGCTCGCCCCCGAGCGTTGCTGCTGGCCGCTGCCTGAATGATGTCATAACTCATTCTAGACTAGGATGAGGCTTGCACCGCTTGTTTGAGGTGTCAGCCGACGAATGAGTTCAACACAGAGTCTACTTAGGTGGGACTGCTATGTCCGTACAAGTGAATCATGGCTGATGGCTGTGTTATGTAATCGACTAAGGGGAGCAAGTCATAGTTTGTCGTGCAAAAATGAATGTTGCGTTCAGGGCTGAGATCTCTTCATCTTGTTCCGAATGAGACGGCCTTGGCACCAGCACTCGTTTCAGCGTGCATCCGCTCCTTTCGCCTCCTGCGATGCGTTTGCCGGCAATGCGAAGGCCACCTAAGGAGACAGACAAAAAAGAAGTGGGCAAAGAAAGCGAGCACTTCGTATTCTGCGCAGCATTGTTGCGCAATGATGAGCGCGCTTTGGCTGCAATCTTCCAAGGACTGCAGCAACGAAAACAAGCTTGTTTGTCTTCGCGTTGGCCTCTCACGACTGCGGCTCTGTCATGTTCACACCGTGGTACCGAATGCTTGCCCTTCTGCCCAGATTCACGCCAATGAAAAGGCTTTTGAGAATAGAAGGCCTGCTCCTATTTCCAAACTGCAAATGCGTATGCTGGCGTCTCAGTATAGAACAGGTGGACATGCATTAGTGTCTAAATAGAATAGCACATTGGTCAGTCGTCATAGCTTGGTCCCCTTTGACCCTGAGGAGAATCAATACAAACAGGAGGAGGGACTGTGTGTATTAGATAATCTGCAAGTGCTCTAATAAACAGAGGTTTGCATCCTCAGGTATATATGTGGACATCACCTACGTAAGTAAAAGTCCGCTGCTATTTATTCCTTCAGTGAGGGCGGCGCCCAGTAATCTCTTAAACCCTCCAGACGCAGAGAAGACGACATACCGGGCGTCACTACTTTCCAATTTACACAAATGCATGACCCACCAACTCCGACTTTAGATGCACAATTTACTCATGTACGCCTCCTGGCGTGACACAACAACCAGTCGTGGCTTGAACAGGTGCCAGGCGATGAGGGCACTTTTGGGCTTTTACAAGAGGTGGCATAGGTAACTCTTAGCAGAAAATGAACTTTCCACTAAAAAAATTGCAATTTAATGTGATTATTTTTTCAATTCTTTTTTTTAGTTAACCAACACAAGAAATAAATTAACCTGTATTAAAATATAAACAATCACATTTATTACAGATTATTATTTATTTATTATTTTAGTCCTATAGGTTCATCTGAATTTATACAGACGCAAAATAAACAAACACATATATAAAATAAAGCCTACCGACCAACTGAAATGAAATGATTTATTTTGTTTGTTTTCAATTTGTAGTCCTTGCGATTTGAAAATTGCATTCTACTACATTACCATGTCGACTTGAATCGGATTGACGTATTTTTCGGACTATAAGCCGCACCGTTATATAAGGTCCACCGTTATATAAGACGCACCCACTCTATTAAAAAAAAAAAAAAAAAAAAGCCATATATAAGCCTCACCTATCTGTGTTGAAAAACTAGATATTTATTGCATTTACAGAACAATTTTGAACTGTAAATGTACTTGTATGTACCAAACAGATTCTTTCTTAACTGTGCCTTTTAACACGGCAGCAACTTTGCTGATTAAAACGGAAAAGAACCAAAAGAAAATAAAGTACTTATCTTCATTTCACTGCCCGCTGCCACTCCAGTTTGTCAACTTCCGCATACCGCCTAATTCATAACCTAGTGCATAGCGCCCTCAACTGTTGAACTCCTCCTCCTGCAGTCACATCCTGTTAATGGCAATTGTATTGTATTGTTTTAATGGTTGGAGCGCCCCAAGCGGTGGAAGAAAAATCCACTGAATAGCCGCACCTTTATATAAGCCACATGGTTCAAAACCTAGGGCAAAAGTAGCGGTTTATACTCCGGAAAATACGTTTATTGTTGAGTCCTCAAACATGCAGCAAAAAGAAACGTGTTTGCCGTGATTGCGATGGTCTCCTCCTGTCTGCTGTGAAATAAGCGCTCAGCTTGGTCAGAGAGATGATGCACACTCGCACATGACAAAATGTGTGCTCCGCAGCCGGACAGTTGGGCATGTGAACGAGCAAGTGTGGCCGGGAAATATGCAAGCAGGCCATGCGAATGGGTGTCAAGCGCCGGCTGTCATCCATGCGGACTTCCACGGGCCACGGTGGGTCAAAGCAAAGACGATGAGGCCATAATGCAAAACGCCATGACACCCACCCACGCATATTATTCACCAGATATGCACCATGTAACCACTTGCACATGTCCAATACCGGGGATTCTCACACGTCAACCCGGACCGATGTACGGCGACGCCTTGGGATGCGTTTAAATTAACCCGTGACCACGCTGGTGAATGGAAATGTCATTAATCCGTTACAGCCTCCCCCCCAAAAAAACAAACAAAAAAATTTGTAATGTGTTTTTTTAATGGAGAAGTCAACCCCAAGATTTTTCTTAACAATAATGTGTTCTACGTGCCTCCGCTAGTCTAAACACAGCATTCTGATTAATGTTGTGTTTGTGGTAAATGGTCTGTCAGTTGTATAGCGCTTATCTACCTTTTGGTACTCAAAGCGCTTCACACTGTACCTCATCTACCTACTGATGACGACGCATTAGGAGCAACTGGGGGTTCAGTATCTTGCTCAAGGATACTTCGACATGGTCACGATGGCCGGGGATCGAACCCACAACCTCCGGGTTGGGAAACGACCACTCTACCACTGAGCCACGCCGCCCCACTCAACTGTGGAATATGAGTTAAGCGGCAAAGTCCCCCAGTTTTTAACCATCTCAAGGGGCGGCCATTTTGTCACTTCTGTCGACTGAAAATGACATCACAACTGCTCAGGGCTCAGGTAAAGACCAATCACGGATTACCTGTTTTCTAAAGCTGAGCCATGACTGGTCATTATCTGAGCCCAGAGCAATTGTGATGCCATTTTCAGTTGACAGCAAGTGACAAAATGGCCACTCCCTGAGATGGACGAATATGGGTGGATTTTGCTGCTTAACTCATTCCACAAACGCAATATCAATAACAATGCAGTGTTTAAACTAGTGGGACAGCATAGAACATATTCTTGCAAAGAAAATATTTGGGTTGACTTCCCATTAATGAGAAAAAATAGCACTTGGAAATATTGATTTTGTTTTAAAAAAAAACCACACAGAAGTAGGGACATAATTTAACAGAATGTAAAGACTTAAGCTATTTTTGTCACAATTTTTGCCTGTGCTGCTCCTTTTGGTCGCTTTGGCCACCTGGGGGCAGTATACAGATATACATGTGCGGTAAATGGGAGACATCACATCCCCCTCAGTAGTAATATTAATCGCTCTTTGCAGAGGATAAAGAATATATTATATACTTGTTAGCGTGTGTACCTATGAAGTTAGTTACCCATTGTAGGTCAACATTCAGGCATCTGATTGTTTTAAATACACACCGTGTAATTATCTTTGTTTTATGTTGAGTTTCACAGTAAACATCAACTGAGAGTGGGAATAAAACAGCTTGAAGTCTTTTTTTTGGGAAGAATTGCTCACTATTTTTCAAACTTCTGCTTATTGTGCTCCCATAGAGCACTTTAGGCCAGTTTGTTTAGCCCGTGGGTCGGCTCTGGATTTCTTGTAGGTCAGTCTTTTATTCCCCAATATCTCTTTGATGTGTGAGTGCGCAGTGCCCAAAATATCTCGACCTTACTGACATGTTCTCCGTGTTGTTAATAAGTGCAAAGACACTGTGTGTGTGTGCGTGTATAATGACGATGTGACATGGGCACATGCTGTGAACACTGCTTGACACTTGACTTGTGACACACTTCCCTGCTGTACAAAAGTGAGGCTGCGGGGGGGGGCGGGGGCGCCTCTGCACCGTGCGCCTCAGCATCGTGCGCGAACATGTGAGCATACCCGCCAGCTCTATCTTGCTATAGAATTTTATATCAAGATGATCCAAGATGGATGTTTTTAAGTGCATCCCTTGACATCTGTCGATGGCGAACCTAAACAGTAGCTCTTTATGAGCTCCATACACCAGGCACGTGTAGGGAGCAGTGTTTTCCACAGTGGCTCACTGGCTCCTGATTGGCTACCCTCGCGGACCAATCGCAACGTGCGCTGCTGAGCCGCCTGCCTGTCATTGGCTGACCGCCGCTCCGCCCCCTCGCCTTGCTCGCCTGTATTCGGCCCGTATGCCAGCTGATCGCAGGTCAACGTTGAAAGCTTTGAACAAGATGTTCGACATTTCACATCCTAATCATATCATATGATAGAAAAGCTACATTTTGAGTCTTAAATAGACACATCCAAACAATGTTTACAACGCTAAAGCCACATTAAAAGCGCACTCGAAATGTAACAATTGTAAATTGTCAATGCCCAGTGCAAAGCTACAATTTGTTTTGGTGTGAGCAAGGGAAGTTTGACTGCAAGTTCACGATGAGCTACTGGGTGCAGTTTGTGTACAGGATGTGCAGTACTTTAAAGCTCGTCAAGGCAACATCATTCGTTTGGCTTGCAAGCTTGCTCAGTGCATCAATTGATGAAAGCTATCAGCAACAATAAAATTGACTTATTACCACACACCCACCAGGCTGTAATAAGTCTTCAAGAAGCCATATCAGATTCCAAAATAGAAAACAGTGTGTTTTAGTAAACTAACGTGGTCCAATCACGATATAGTTTCTTTAATGTTAAAAGTAAACACCAGTTACTATATGTGTCAGAACAGTCTGTACATGTAAACAAAGAAACCAGCATCGTGTTTTGTGCTGTCATAATTATGTTATTCACTAATTATTAACCCAACAAATTAAACGTGGGAGTTTTTTTCTAGCGACGGCAAAATGCAGTGAAAAGAATCTGGTTGTTGTTGATTAGAATCCACACTCAGTGCGCACTGCAAGATGGACATTTTACGCCCACAACTCACATTTTGCTGTGCCCTAAATTTAAAATTAAGCATTTGGTTAGTATTAGAAAAAACAATGCTTTACCCGGTATGTAATAGATAATAAAATGAATATTGTGCGTTGGACGTTTCCGTAGGATGTCTGTGCTATTTGTTATTATCCTGGTTATTACAAGGCTAGCGTGTTAGCATGCTAGCGCTAAGCCAAACAGAAGACCCGAACTCAAAAGTCGGCAACGTACCTTTTAAAATCTCCGTCTCAAATATAGAAGCCGAGGTTATATTCCACGCCGAAGGATCCCCCAAAATATGGATAATGCATCAAATATCCCTAATGGCACTGAGTGCGTGTTTGCAAGCAGTTGTCTTCACACTCGACATTTTGCGATTGCCACTCGGCCCAGCCCCCAGACAGGAGTGTACGCGCAGGAACACACGTGAGGAAGCATGCGCGAGCGAGTCCAACGCTCTCATTGGACATCGACACACCTCTAGCCACGCCCGTAACAGCGACCGAGCGCGTTTCATTGGACGAGCGGGGCGTGGCTCGTAGCACGGGGCTCGCTGGTCACGTTGCAAAGTGACTGCTCTTGAGTTCATTTCGCAGCAGCGCGGAAACGTGAGAGGGCGGCACCATGAGCTTTCCTTTTACCGTAAGACCAAAAATGAGAGGCCCAAACACATTTCCCAAAGGGCTTTTCCGACTCATACGTCGTCGTCCCCCATAACAGTGTCTTTTCTTGATCTTTTATTCGTACCTACAAATAATAAATTTCACCGATTGCCAATTTATGTACATAGGTATATGAGGGGCGATTTCTAATGCGCGTTAGTTGGCGGTCTTACGGGCAATGCAGACACATTTCAACGTGCTCTCTGGAGCAGACGTCATTTGTTCTTCTCCCCCAGTTCCCAAAGCACGTGGCAGGCGGTGTGGTGGGTCAGTGGCTGTAAACAGAGCAGATGTAGGGCACTTCCAGCCACGTCAGGGACTAAATAGGCAACTCATGTACTATTGAGCCATGCCACCATAACAACAAAATGTCTTTGCACACATTTATTTATATTCGTAGCGATATTTTGTCTTTGTGCTGGTTCCAAGTAATTTTACATTTCTCCCCACGCGTGGCGTTCAGTAATGGTAAATTTGTTTTTAATGGTTATGGGTGTGTTGTTTTGTTTGAAAATATGAATACAATTGATCGCTTTTAAGATGATTTCTCGGCAACGTGCGTATTAATACAGTATTGTAGTGCATAGTTGGCAGACTATAGTACTGTACGTTGATGTCTGGCTCCACCTGCTGGTTGGTAAATTTATGTGCTGTAGGACATAAGTAATGAACTATTATGTACCTGCTTTGTACAGAATAGCAGACGTGTTTGGAGTCGTTACCACATTTTCTTGATTTGCTACGAAAGTTGTGTCATTTTAAACAAACGCTCCATACAGTATTGAGGTTAAATGGAGAGCCAGACTGCCAATGAAATTATGCTCCCCCTCCCCATTTTTCCTTTTTTTCACCCTGTCGACTTCGTGGCTGCCAAAATGTGAATGTAGCTTTAAGAGCAGGGCGTGTCCGCCGCTCTGGAATCAGGAAGTGCGTTTATGTTTGATTAAAAAAAAGTCCCTCCTCAAGCTAGGCTGGTTGTGCGTGTGTGACCACGGAGCTCGAAGGCTAGGCTGCTCGAAACATCACCAGCATCCCGGCCAGCTGTTGCTGCCGCCGCCGCCGCCACTTCCACCCATGGACGACCAGCTGGTGGTCACGGGTAGGTGTCCGACATGAAGGCTAAGTGCTCGGTGTCCGTGTTAGTCGCCTGTCCTGCTTTTATTTTCCTCCGATGCCGCAAAGGTGAATCGTGGCGCAGGGAGTATGGCCCCGCTGTTGAAAAAGTTCTTCTTGCGGCTGTATTCCTAAAGTTCTTGGAAATGACAAGATGCAACGGTACTGGGCATATGTGTTGTGCATCTTGTTTTGTTTTGCTCTTGCGTGTTTTGCTCTGCTTTAAACCGAGCATTGTGACTCCCATAACGCTGAATATTTCTGCAAACAAAAGGGAAGCTCGTGATCAATCCCTGATACAGCAGGAGTTGATGGTGCTGGATCATTGCGTGAGTTTCCTGACTAAACGTACTGTTGAGCTTTGAAAGTCTTCGATGTCTTGGAAGATGAAGGTCCTGTTTAAATTCTTTAAAAGCAGGACTTCTAAAGGTCAACTACTAGATCAATGCGCGCACTCCTGTGTCGGTTGTTGATAAGAACATAACCATGTCTTGACACATTTTAATGCACATTTGGGGGGGAGAGGTTCAACATGTCCAGGCTGGTTACACCACACTCACTGATGACACATCGGTCACAGGAGGGCCACCGAGTAACAATTGTGCTAATCTGAATAAAGTTAATGCAAGTGCAACAATGGAAGCGCACATATGTGAGTCAGTTTGCAAGCAGAGAAAAGCCTGCTTATAGTACCGAGCAAAATGAAAATCTTTGAAAATACAAAGTCTGTTTGCATAGACCACTTCAAGTGTTCCTGAGAAATTGAACGTATTGCGTGGGGAAAAATGGCTTTTTGAATAATGTTTTTGTGGGTATCACCTTTTAAAAATCTGGTCAAAAACACCTTTAAATTTGAGTATAACGGTATAACTTCATTATTTCACAACATTTTTGGCTGGTTAGTTAAAAAAAAATTCCACCAATTTTTTTTTAGGCAGGCCAGATGTCCCATATCAACGGGTCAAAATTAGTGTCATGTTTCAAATGCTTACATAGGATCCCAAAACACGCGAGTCAACTAGCACAGATGGAAGATTATTGGTGAGAAAAGCAGTGTGGGCAGTAGAATAGGTAATTTATGTAAGCAGTAGGAATGGGCCTCATTTTAAGCTATCAGGTTCTCTTGGAATCTGCCGATACCACCCACCGATACTTAAATAAAAAAAATAATAACTCTGACATCAAGTCCTCCTCGACAGTAGTTGGTGTTATACTGCAGCAGCTTGACACATTTGGCGAATCATCATCTGTCAGAAAGAAAGGTCTTTGTTGAAATGTTTTTTTGTCAATTGAAATTGTATATATCAAAAGTCTTACAGGTATCGTGAGTACTCAAAGAGTGAATATTCACACTGGTATAGGTCTGGGGGAAAAAAGTGGTATCAAACATCCTTAGTAAGCAGTTATTTTTTTTCCGTAAATTTATTTGTCATGGGCCATTTTGGAGTGAAGTGCTTGAAGTGGTCATTACATGTTTTTATTTTGGGGGGGGGGGGGGGGGGGGGGATGCACTGATTTTGTTGCACTCATCCATGCTGTTGACCTCCGTATTGTGCCGCTCGCGGATCTCTCTGGTTTGAGTATCAGGTTACTGCCCTCGCTCAGTCCCGCTTTCCCTTCGTCCTCCAGCCAATCACACGACCGTTTCCGGGAAAGGTGACAGGGCCGAGGGGGGGAGCAACCCCGACTACACGGCCTTTGTGCTGGTGCCTGTCTTCTTCCTCCTGGGGCTGCTGGGGGTGGTCATCTGCCATGTGCTCAAGAGTAAGGGCTACCGGTGCACCACCACAGAGGTGCCGGATGAAGTGGAAGAGGAGTGTGAAGGAGAGGCCAAGGATGTGGAACTGGGCGGAGGTGAGGAAACTGAGTAACCGATGTACACACAAGTACAGTATTTGTAATTAATAGCACTGGAAGTGGCAAAAGTACAATGGTGCTTAAACCAACTCCTTTCGCAATAATCTTTCAAAACAGAGGCTTCAAGATGCTTAATGAAACCCCCGGTTGCTAGATACTCTCAATCTAAACACTAAACACAGAGAATTATACTTTGTGGATTTAAAACCCGCAACTTTCAGTCCACTATCGTAATGCTAATGCTAATTAGCTTATATGTTGTGGGGCTGTAACCCTTAAACAACAGATTGAATGCAAATGGTAGTGCATAGAACAATCCGGCAGTGCTCTCGTTCATATATTCTTTATGCTCTGTGAAGAATATCTAATAAGTGCCGTACTGATGAGCCCAGAGGAGTTGCGATGTTTCAGTGTGCAGTTTGTGTCTTATACTGGCCCAGGTGGCCAAGGCGGGCAGATCAAAAATAGCAGCACAATGGCAATTGAAGTGATGCAGTGTGACAAAAAGGTTTAATTGTATTTAATGAAGTCATTACTGTATGAATGAAAATAATTGTCACAGCCATTTATATTCATTACCTTTTTTGGTAACTTGGCACAATGGAGGGAAAAAAATATTTGCGCACACAATCATTTTACATGTAGTAATTTTTATTTATTTATTTTTTAAGGGTAATCAAGTAAAAAAAAATGGTTATAATGAAATGTTCTGTGTGTCCCCGCTTGTGTAAACAGCTGTTATGATCCATCTCAGGTGGCGGCCATTTTGCCACTTGCTGTCGACTGAAAATGACATTGCAGTTGCTCAGGACTCGGGTAATGACCAATCACGGCTCAGCTTGCCAACCTCACTTGACCAAACTCAGAAAACAGCCCCAAGCAACTATGATGTCGTTTTCAGTCGACAGCAAGGGGCAAAATTTCCGCCCCTTGAAATGGATCAAAATGCCTGCATTTTGCCGCTTCATTCATATTCCACAAACGCAGTATGAATCAGAATGCCGTGTTATGATTCTTGGGGGCGCACAGAACATATTGTCAAGAACATTTTGGATTGAACTTCCACTTTATTAAACAAGGCGCCAGCTAGCACTGGCTCAATGTTTATGTTCTCAAAACAACATGCTCCCACAGCTTTGCTAGCACTGACTAACCAGAGCCTGAAACGAAAGCTGCAGATTTTTCGGCTGACAAAAGAAATACAGGGTAGAGCTAAAAGTTTTTGTACTTGGCGTGACGTGCGATCGTGTGGAGGACGCCTGCTCGTCTTTGCATATTTGACTTGTCATCTTACAAGGCTTGTTTTGAACACCAGGAAGTGCATTCATGCCACTGATTAGTTCATGGCAGAGATGCCTTTCATTTCCATTGGCTCACTCACTGCGTGACAGCTGCGGCGCATGTGACGACAAGGTCATGCGAGCCGCTGAGTCGATGAATCCTCTTGGTTCCTTCCTGGTGTAAACAGTTTCATAGTTGCACTTCATGAATCTTCATGTTGACTCTGTGCTAATGCAGGCCTTTCCTCACTTTGTGATCCCACTCGGGCCACTTCCTGGAATCTGGCCGCACCCCCACAGTGTTTCACATGGACCCACTACCCTCTCTTCGGGGTCAACTGTGGCGCAACAATCGTCTCACATTCAGCGCGCCCAGTCGCGTTCCCGCTTTGAATTCTGCGGCGCTACGAATGAATGCGCGGCGGCAGCGTGAGAACGCGTCAGTCGGCGGGCCTCGCATATCACACGGCCGCGTTCGGCTTTGGGCTCCGCATTCCGGAGGATTTTTTTTTTTTTTTTTTTTTTTGCACAGTGTGTTAGTGTTTGAGATGAAGAGCAAGCAAAAAACAGACGAGCGGTCGCAGGCTCTGCTGCGTCCGCCGTCTTGAGGAGCCACGGTGACAATTTGCTCACCACGGCTGAGAGTGAGATTTTTCAAATAAGCGGGATAGCTTGACAATACTTGCGATCGCCTGCAAAAGTATTGGAACGGCAAGGTCAATTCCTTTGCTTTTGTTGTACACTGAAGACATTTGGGTTTCTGATGAAAAGATGAATGTGAGAAAAATATTCAGAATTCCAGCTGTTATTTACATTTGGGTGTGTGAAACAATTCAGGATAGAGCAACTTTTGTTCGACGCCAACCACTTTTTAAGTGAGCAGCAGGATTAGAACATTATGAAATGAACCTCAAAGTGAATAACGTTTCATATTTGGTGGCATCGGCCTTCCTTGCGACACGTGCGTCAAACCTGCGAGCCTCGATTTGATCAGGGTGTTGCTTCCTTCAACATGAAGTGCTTTGGGGTCATTATCCTGTCGCATGAAAGTGTGTTAGCGAATGTGGATTTCTCATCGGGATCCGTTCAAGGTCACAAACGTTCGCCCAAAAGTATTAACGGCCTTTCTTTCAAGAAAATCAGTTGGCGGCCATTAAAACTGATGGCGAACGTCTTTGCGCCTTTGAAACGAACCCTTACTAACCCTGACGAACAATCGATATCCGCTACCGTCGCCAAAACTCGCAAACGTTCGCCATTCAGTGGGATACGGGCTTTAGTTTGGATGCATTTTTCTGAATATTGCCTGGGGAAAAAAAATGGTTTTGTAAATTTCTGAATTCATCAGAGTTAAATCATGAAATAAAAGATGAAAGTCTGAACTTTTGTGTGATTTTCATCTTTTGATCGGAAACCCAAATGTCTTCAGTATACAGTATAACAAAAGCAAAGGAATTGACCTTGCCGTTCCAATACTTTTGGAGTGGACTGTATAACGTATCCCTTGTTTTAATACTTATTGTACTTGTTAATTTTACCACTGTTGGCATTTTCACTTCCCCTCTTCCCACAGAATTGATTTTTCTCTTTTTTTGGGGATTTTTTATTTATTTTATTTTTTTTTTACAAAAGCTTGGCTTGAACCTTAAACGCTAAAACAACCAAAACAAGACTGATGAAGGGCTTTTGGTGGTAAAATCATTTATTGACAGGTGTAGCACTCTGAAACTCTGTGAGCAGCGCTGTCTTGCCACATGGCTCGAGTTGAATTTTGGCGGCTTTTTCACACACATTCACACACACACACGCTTTCAATTACCTCATGTAACACGTGTGCTTATACCGCACATTGGACTATGAAGTTCCTAAACTCGTCCAAAGTGTTGGCATTTGTCTCGCTTACGATCAACGCCCTAATTGTTATTTTCTACTCCATTAGTTTTGCTGATCTCCAATCCAAAGTGATACAGTTCCTCTTTTTTTTTTTTTTCCCTCCATGCTTGCAGAGTTAAATGATACCCTCAGTGACAACAATGACACAGTGGGACAGATCATCCACTTCATCATGAAAAATGAAGGTATGTGTCCTTGGGTTCTTGTGTGTGTTTTTTTTTTTTTTAAAACATGTATTATATATTTGAAGATGATTGGTTGCCTGCGTGTGCGCTTTTGGAATTAAAAAAGAGCCACCGCTGACGGTTAATATCCTGCCAGATCTCAATGGGCCATTTATGGATTGTGTGGCTCAATGCTTCAACATTTTATTAGCTCCCGTGGCCAATAGCAGCGCACCACAGCCCTGGAACGATGTCGTGCCGGAAAATAAATGGTTCGAATAAGCGTCAGTGGGCGCGCGTGTCCTACTGAAGCCCAGTGTGGTGCGTGGCGATAAGAGAATGCTGCAGGCTGATAAGGTGCACATCAGACGTTTCAGGGCGTTTGTGTGGAATCGCTGAAAGATGACACTTGACGTTTTGTGATGACATCTGTCTGCTCAACTCCACTAGAGTGATTACAAACTGGCAATATTAATCGTTTGAATCTTAAATAAATCACTTATTATGATTCCCAAACACTTGATTGGCATTTCAGAAGTTTACGAACATATTGGCCTTACCCTTTTACAGTTTAAAAATATGTGTTATGTGAATCTAAACCTGTGTACATCGTGTGTGAAGACGTATGCGATCTTTGGGGGCGTCGTCAGCGCAAAACATCCTGCGGCCTGTAAAGTATGGCCTTCAAAATAAAAGCACCCCGGTATTGAACCACACACTCGCATCTCTGGGGATTATCCGCATACTGCTAAAGCACAAGAGTCCGTAATGTAAACGTGGCAAAAGAGGCAGTCTCAATGCTAAGCTAAAGGCTATTACAATGGACCACAAATAACATGCTAGCCGCAGCCATTTGTGTGTGTGCAGATGTTCTGGTGATGGGAAATATCTGCTATCATTATTGTTTTTTTTTTTGTTTGTTTGTTTGTTTTATGGAGGCGATAAATTTCCATATTTCCCCCTGTTTCAGCCAACTCGGATGCCCTAAAAGCCATGGTTCATGACAACAGCATTGATTCTGATGGGTAAGCTTTTTTGTAATTATTGTCATCACCTTGCTGTGGTTGAGTGCTACCACTAGATGGCAGCATAATCCTCCTTGAAAGCCCGAAGAGGCTATCAGGCCACGTTTGTTCTGGCACAGATTTTATTGAGAGCAGGCAGCTGTGAATGGGGTTGGGGAGTAAGTCCTCAACACCCCACTGCCCCCCCTTTTTTTTTTTTGTTTCATGTGTTGATACTGACCTCATTTCTCAAAATGTAGCATGCACATGCTCTGTGATCACACCGCATCACATTACTGGCACCAGCATCTTTGCTAGCCTAGAGAAAGCAATTTCTTCAGAAATTGCATGTGAACGCTGGAGATCTGAAGCAGAACTCCATTGCTGTCGAATTGTTGAAATGTACACTTGCAGTTGGAATGGATCAACAAATGGAGGAGGAGGAGTCATATTTTTACAAAGTAGTGGAACGTATGGAATTTGGGGAATGTTTAAAACAAGCGTCAGCTCATGCGGTATATTTTGAATGACCTGAAATGTATTTTGCAGGTAATTTTCAACAGCTTGCGCAAGACATGTGGTACTTGAGGGTGTCATCTGCATACCGATCGAATGTTGCATTTGACACACTTTGACTTGGAAATAAAAGTCCGCCTAACAAAGAGCCCTGTGGCTCACCGTTGTGAACAGATGTAATATGTGAGCGCGCACCATCATGTCTAACGCACTGCGACCAACTGCTGAGGTAGAAAACCAAGCAACAGCTTCTTCTTAGAGGTCAGAACTCAGAAGTCTCTGAATTTTTGGATTGTGGGACATAAATGACAAGATCCTGAGTTTTGTGAATCTTTAGAAGTTTGAGTGCTTTGAAGCTACGTGCAAAATGACATTAAAGGAAAAAGGCATCATAAATAAACACGACAAGAAGTTTCTTGGTGCGGAATAGCGTGCGACTGAAAACCAAAGCGCCATCTGCTTTCTCCCGCCTCAGTGCGCCCATCACCCCCACTTCCCCCTTCACACCCTCCCCTCCCATGACCCCCGTATCCCCGGGAGCGCCCCCGGGGGCAGCCAAGCATACCTGCAACCACCTGCACACCATCGGCGGCGTCGGCGGCCACAAGAACATCTGCACGCGCTGCAGCCAGAAGAAGTGGCCGCTCATGAGCAAGCCGGCAGCCCGCAAGGTGGAGCAGCGCCGCAGCCACCACGGCGAGGTCACCGTGCTCTCCGTGGGCAGGTGCGTGCCATGCCGTGCCATTCTGTCGCTCAATCAAATTTTAACCTGAGGGAAGACCTTCAAGCACCCCCCCCCCCCAAAAAAGTCTCTAATGTTGTCAAACAACATGATTTAAAGCGGAAGTCAACTCAAACCTATTTTTTCCGGAATATGTTCAATGCAGGCCTACTATTTCAAACAAGGCATTCTGATTAGTATTGCGTTTGTGGAATATGAGTTATGCAGAAAAATCCACCCTTTTTTTTGCCGTCTCAGGGGCGGCCATTTTGTCGCTTCTGTCGACTGAAAACGGCATCAAAGTTGCTCAGGTCCAATCACAGCTCACCTGTTTTCTGAAGCTGAGCCATGATTGGTCGTTACCTGAGCCCTGAGCAGTTGTGATGTCATTTTCAGTCGACAGAAGTGACAAAATGGCCGCCCCCCCCCCCCGAGATGGCAAAAAAACGGGTCGATTTTGCTACTTAATTCAATACTAATCAGAATGTCTTGTTTCAACTAGTGGGCCTGCATAAAACATATTCTGGTAAAAAAATATGTTTGGGTTGACATCAGCTTTAATCACGCCGTACATTTTATGCGCCATTTGTCCCCCGACTGGAAATGCATACTGGGAACCAGTTAAAGCACTGTCTTTATGTCGACCGTGTTTGTTTCCCCGTTCAGGTTCCGTGTGACAAAGTGTGATAAACCTGCCCGGGAACGGCGGATTCTGCTCGTCGCAGATTCCAACGGGAGTGTCCCATCCGAGGATGCTGCGTCAAATAGCCGGACAGTGTCTGAGTCGCAGGAGGTTGGTGTCCAGGAATTGTTTACGTAATGAGAAAAAAAAAAAAAAAAAGAGGTATAGACGGGTTAAATACAATCTAGTGAAAGGACTTTAAAGGGGAAGTCAACACAAACATATTTTTTTCATTAATATGTTCTATGCAGGCCCACCAGTTGAAACAAGGTATTCTGATAAACGTTGCATTTGTGGAATAAGTGTTAATCCACATGCTTTTCATCTCTGGGGTTGAACATTTTTTTGTTACATCTGTCGACTGAAAATGACATCACAGATGCTCAGGTAACAACCTGTGATGTCATTTTCAGTCGACAGAAGTGACAAAATGGCCGCCCCGCGAGATGGCTAAAAAGGGGTGGATTTTACTGCTTCACTAATATTCCACAAACGCAATATTAATCAGAATGCCATATTTCAACTACTGGGCCTGCATAGAACATTACAGATGATACATTATTGATACAATGGAACCTCAATATTATTTTATTTATTTATTTGTTCCGGAAAACCTGACTAAAACCAAGTCGTTCGAAAGCCCAAGTAATAGTTCCCATAGGAAATAATAAAAGCGTTGCCGACCGGGAGGGTTGTTCATTGAAGCTTGCGTTGTGGAATACGCCTTGCTGTCTGTTGAATCCTTTTTACACAACTTACAGAATGCTTTGGATAATAATTGGCGGGGGAATGGAATGTCCACTTGCGCATTTTTTGTTTCTGCATGTGTGCAAAAGAATTGGGACAAAATTTTGACAAAAAAATTCCTTCAAAACCGAAGCGTATGAAAACTAGAACATACCAAAATAACAGTTAAACTGTTGGAAAGTATTTTTGCCAAGTAAATATTTTCAGGCCAATTAATTGAGATTGGTAAATTTCCCATTGCACACTCGTTAGTAATCAAGTTACACCCCTCCCAGAATTTTTAGCTGCCTTACCTTCAGTCTTGTCCTTTTTTCCCATCTGTATCTTTTGCTTTTGTGTTAAATTAGGAGGAGAAAGACAACTTGGATAAGGAGAAATGAGAGAAATCCAGGTAATTACTGAACTGAATCTCCTACTTAGCACGTACCCTCCATCGGCTAATTTAATTTTTTAATTTTTTTTTTAATTACTGCTCTTTGCAGCTTTTCCGAAGAGGAGATACCTTTTAAGCCTCCCGACGCAGACGTCCACACATGAGAGCAATATCAGTGCGTGCACCCCCCACACCCTTCCCCGATGGGACCAGCAACGTGCAGTCACACGAGCCTCTTATTTTCCAGCGACGGAGGAGAAACGCAAGTGTTTCTTTCTGATTTAATTCCTCCCCACCAAAGAGGTGCGATAGCACAACTAATATGGTGCAGGAAGCAAAAGTGTGTGCCAATATCTACTTTGATTTAATTGGACTTCTTTAACTGGTACCACCAGTCAGATGGAAACAAGGACGTAGGGGGTAATAAGATGAAGTTGTCGTAATCATGCGGGCCCCAGCATGGAATATATCAATTAGTGCAAGTATATCATTGACAAAGCTTGAATAGCTTCTATGTGCCAGTGAAACATTTTCAAAAATGTCACATTAGGTCAGCCAGAGAAAAGGCTCCATTTTACTGTTGCTATTCACCGTTTCATTTTATTTGTATTTTCTCAACTTTCGTCTACATCATACTTAGAATGCACTTATCTCTTTTTTTTTTAGCCTCTATTACTATTATTATCATGAGTATGAGGTACCTTCCTTCCTACTCATCGGCGTGAAGGGTTTATTGTTATGTTAGGACACTTGTGCTAAAAAATTAGTCCATTCCATTTTTTTTTTTTTCCTGTCTTGGGTTTGACTTTTATGTTAGATTGAGCCGAGTGTTTGATGCTGGCTGAAGGTCTGAAGTGATACCAAAGCAAGAGAGCGTTGACATCAGTGACCTGAAGCGTCTACCTCTTCTCTCATTCTTTCGGGGTTGTTCACCTTTTAAAGCCTTTTTGTTGTTGTTGTTGTTGTTTTTAAAAAAAATCTTTCTTCATAGCATCAGTATCATCACATCAGTTTTTGGATGTATTCCATATATTTTATTGTATATTTCTGCTGTGTTTTTTATTTAATGACAAAAAGAAATATGGAAATAAAGAGGAATGTACACAGAGCAGACATATTTCCGGTCATGAGTGTGTGCTTTGTTAAAAGTTTGCCTCGAACGCCGTTGTGAATGATGCTCGAGCACTTGCTTTGTCACAATAGCAGTAAAATGGAGAGGACAGTCGGTGGTTGGACCGTGGCGGCGGTGGTGGTGGTTGGACCAGACCTGCATAACACACAAAGCCACGTCAGCCCGCCGGTGGGGCGGGCCAGGCGCAGGCACAACCGCAAATATTGACTCCGGTTGCGCACGTAAGGCAGTTTACTTGAGCTCTTGGACACGAGTGGGTATCATGCATAAACCTTTGACAATAATTCCAATCTTTTTGTGCAAAATGCACATTTATGAGCGTTTTTTTTTTTTCTTCCCCTCTCAGGTGTTCAATTATTCAAGCAACCATGGTGACAGTGGGGAAAGCCTAGTCAATGTTTAACGGCTGTGAAAACAAACCATCTTGCCTCTGGCTTCAGCAACATGGCTAAATGCAATTTCCACTGAAATGAATGTAATATTTAACTTGAGTGAGCACACCGTCGGGGTCGGTGAGGGGGGGGAGGCGCATATGTTTTTCACCACCGTGTTTTTCTTGTCCTCCTCGGAGACATGGAAATGTGTGTGTGTGCTACAATTAAGGGTGACATCATTAATGGCAACAAAGCCTTGAGAAAAACAAACATATTAGGCAGGCAGGCAGGCGTACACAGCTCGGGGACCACACATGTATCTGGCTAATGGACCTAGTTAAGGCCGCACACAATTGCTCTTTATCAGCCGCGGCGCATGGTTAACATGCAGGAAGTGGTCGCCCTCATGGCTCAATCTGCCGCTGGTGCGGAAATATCTGCCACCTGTCAATTTGTTAACACTATGATCATCTTGTACTTCTTAGAAAACCGCACAGACGAAAAAACGACCAGAGGCTGACCATGTGTCAAATCATATGACCTGACCTTTTACCTTGCTTCAGGAGTTCTGCTGAATCTAACGTGGAATATCCCACTCACTCCCCATTGCTTGTTTGCCAACAACTGGACACAAGACTAGCAAACGGAAGCTCGGTGGATTCTGAAGCAATGCAAAATTAGCAGCATTCCTGCTGAACAGGTATGTTTATCACCTTTTGGATTTGTAATTGTTTGTTCTTTGCCAAAAATCAAGTTGCAAACCAATAACATTGTATGTTTTAGGAACACTCCATTATGAATGGATGCTGCCAGCATAGCAGCCGTGGCTCACATCTGCTTGTTTGCAGCGGTAATGCTAGCTTAGTATTGAAGTGAGGCTACACTCAAACCTTGCTAGCGCTTTTAACGCTACCCTTTAAACAGTTTTGTCCTTAAATGATGACAAAGCCTACTTGAATTTTCCTCGTATGTATGTATCCTCTTCTCCACTTGGCTCCCTGGAGTTACAAATTGACAGGTCGCGGATGTTTCTGTACCGCCGTTATCTCAAAGGCTGAATTCAAGTGGCGATTCCAACCCAATAGTTGCACCTCTACTTAAAACGTGCAGTTCAAATGTGATACAAGTGGCAGTGTGAGAGCACAAAGGTGCTCATTAGCGGCTGCGGTGGCGAGCAACCAGTCCCACGGTGAAGCTGGAGGGAGTCAACAAGCTTTTCTGTGGTCCATTAACACACACAAAAAAAAAAAAAAAAAAAAGCAGAATATGACATTATAGAGTGGAGCGCTCACAGTTTAGCAGCCTCATTTGGGCAGCAGAGCCAGCCCAAGGCATAAGCCAACTAAACACCTGCTTGTGACCAACTATTGGTGCAGTGTTTTAGGCCACGATCATATTCAGCATCCCTCTGAGTGCACACTTAATATGTCAATGAGCTCAGACAAGATGGCTGAAAATGTTAGCTCAGTTCTTCAATTGTGCAAAGTTCCGGCCTCAACCAGCTCATCATCAAGCGTGAGGTGATGTCACGAGCCAGAAGGCAACACTGGGGAAAAGTTATTAGGAAGAAATGTGTTCTTAGGTGGGTCTTTGCTCTCACATACCGTATATAAATATATGTGAATAAAATAGGATGGAGCGATGAGGCTAAAAAGGGGAATTCTGGAAGATATAGTGGGGGGAAACGCTGACTCCATGCTGAGGTTTGAGATTTTGTGATGACTGTGGAGTGCTGACACACTTGCGGCAGCCTCTTCAGCTCCAAACCTTCATCCACCTTGTAAACGCTTTGCCTTCACGAGGCAAGTCACTCACTCCGCGTCCTCCCCGGCCGTGGCGGCCTCCAGGGCGGCGAGCGCCTCGGCCACCATGGAGTCTGTGACGCTCCTGGCCTCCTTGCCGGGCTCATCCTCCTCATCCTCGCTCTTTGTCACGCCGATGCCGCTCTCCACCGTGGACACGTCGGCCGCCTTGGAGCTGCGCTCGTCCCTGGTGTCGGCCGACCACAGGCTGGCGCTGCTGGTCTGGATGTCCACCGACAAGACGCTCTCCTCGTCCCCGGTGTCGCACGGGTACTCGGGCGTCCCCCCGACGCCTTCGTCCACCTCGTCGGCCGACAGGCTCCCGTTGGCGGTCACGCATCGGGCGACGGGGCTGTCCCAGGGTCTCAGCCCACCCAAGACCCTCTGGTTGTCGTAGGCCTGAAAAGCGGGGTACACCGGCACCTGACTGTGGCGTTTGTCCTGTATCACCCACTGCGGCCCCAGAGGGTCCGGTTGGATGATGTAGAGCGCGCCCTCCGCCGGGGGAGCGCTGGCCTGCTGGTGCGGCTGGTTGCTGGGCGGAGGCACGGAGTGCAGCCTGTGGTTGACGTGGTTGTTGTCCAGCTCCAGTCTGAGGCTGCTGTCGCTGGAGATGCTGTAGGCAAGGTTGTGGAAGCCCTCCTTGTCCTCCTTCTGCGAGCGGTGGGCGCTGAGTGAGAGGCCCCCACCCGAGAGGTGGTGTGTTCGGTACAGGGAGTCGGTCTTTCTCACATCCACGGCCGCTGAGGGGTCGGAGATGTAGCTATGAAGAAAGACGGGAATAACCATCAGCACAATTTTCACTTTTCATTCTACAGATGCGCTTTGGGTTGATGACAGAAGTCTTTTATATAGTTTGAGTGGCGGCGGGCGTCCACTTCTCGTTCTCGTCATTTCGTGGCTTTCAGTCTAATCTGCCTTCAGAAATAGTAGCGCTGGCCCATGTAACTTCAACTATTTTCTACAATGAGCCGGATTGCAAGTCCACCCTCACAGGGCCAGCCTGGATAATGTCGGCATTTTTCCGTCCTCCGATTGGTTGGTCAGAGCAAAACTTGTTTCAGCCGACTTCAACTAGAAAAATCACATCTGCACAGATCGAGATTTAGACGTTTAGTAATGCCGCGATCACACCCGAGTCCGAGATTTTGAGTACCTGCCCTGACTGAGTCTGGGTCCGATACCTTGGCAATGGATTAAATTGGAAGTCAACGCAAACATATTTTTTTTTCAAGAATATGTTCTATGAAAGCCCACTAGTTGAAACAGGGCATTCTGATAAATATTGCGTTTGTGGTGTAAGTGTTAATCCACTCATTTTTAGCCTTCTCGGGGGGCGGCCATTTTGTCTTCTGTCGACTGAAAATGACATCACGACTGCTCACAACGATCAATCACGGCTCGGATTCAGAAAATAGGTCAGCCGTGACTGGCCGTTGTGAGCAGTTGTGATGTCATTTTCAGTCGACAGAAAATAAAAATGGCCGCCCCAAGAGATGGCAAAAAACGAGTGCATTTTGCTGCTTAATTTATATTGCACAAATCCCAAATTGAATCAGAATGCCGTGTTTCAACTAGTGAGCCTGCTGGGAAGAACATATTCTTGAAAAAAACATGTTTGGGTTGACTTCCGCTTTGAGACGAAAATAAGAGTGCATCCCAACATCAACCTTTATATATGACTCTAAGTCAGCAGAAGAGTTGTCTGTCTCTAAATGCGCAACCAGTCAACTGGGATAGGCTCCAACTCCCCGTGACCTGGAACAGGACGAGCGGTACAGAACTGGCTGAAGGTTTTTGTCACATTATTAAAGATAAATATTGATTCGGAACTGCTCCAGATGAAGTACTTGGCACGGCTGTGTGCTATTATATTGCGTTTTTGGATGGCTTGATGCTTTCTATAATCTTAGTGGTGCTTTTTAGAGGGGGATACATTGCCCGCCACATATTGTATTTGTATGTTGGCAGATGGATTTATTTTGAACATGTCCTGTGTTGCCCGGTGTGTTTTTCACACCCGTCTCCTTCTCCTCATGTTTGTTTTCACCTCCACCCTGCAAGTCTCACTTCCCCAGCAGAGCTTGTCCATCTTGCACCTCTCCAGGTGTCTTTTTCCACACTAATATATTCCCTCTTTTTTTTTTTTTTTTTCTTTTAAATTGTCTTCTTTTTTCAAGATTTTCTCAACCACATTTCATCAACAACCTTCTAATTATTTCCAGCACTGGCTTCTTTCCTCCCTCCTGGTGAGCGGACACGCCGAGTCTCCACAAACAGAAAGGTTTACTCTGTCGACCTCCCTTGCTCGCTCACCCTGAAAGCGTCTCTTTCACAAAGCTCCCCGCAAAGCTGAGAAAATTAATGTTTACCTCTCCTCTTGTGCCAAGGTGAAGAACAGAAAAAAGAGTTGGAGGCTCAAGGACATTTTGAAAAGAGAGGTAGACGCAGAGACATATTGTGCACTTCCGTTAGTTTCCTATCAAAAACTCCCATCATCATTTGATGAATATTTTAGACCATGTGTCAAACTCAAGGCCCACTAAAGCAAATTAAGTGTGACTACTTATAATATTGAGATATGGCCATAACTGATGGTTATCACTATTTTCCATGACGATTACTTTTTGTAATTATTACATCTGTTTTGCTGTTTGCTGTTTTGTTGGAGCTGACTCAAGCGTTTTGATATGGTGGACCACAGCATTCTATTGGTGCATTTGGAGCACCAGGTGGGGCATCAGTGGAAGCGCTCAGGAGTGTTTTAGATCCTATTTGGCAGGCATGATTTTTTTTTGGGTGTTAGACCACTCCGCCCTCCTGTCATATGGTGTTCCACAGGGTTCTATTTTGGAGCCCCTGCTGTTTTCATTGTATTTTCTGCACCTGGATTTAAAGTTGAGTAGAGCTGAGTTGATTTATTTTAGACAATCCCTGAGTAAGTCCGGGCCATGATTACACTCAGACATGAAGAGAGACAATTTCTTCTTGACATTCTACAGCAAGCCCCTCATTTGCATATAACCCTTGGCGCAGCTGACTGTAATTTTCCTCTTCCTGCCCACTCGGCCCTGGTGCCTCAAGTGCTCAGTCTTCTTTCTCCCTTAGCTGCATATCATTATGAGAGCCTTGCTTTTGAAATGCGATGAAATGATGATGAAATGATACGCCGGATACGGATGACCTGATTGACACCCAGCATCTGGGTTCAATTAAAATAGATCTCCAAGCGCTCTCATTGAAGACAGACACCTGCCAACCACCAAACTTCTTCTCACCTTTTCATCATCCGGCAGCATCGACACCCCATTTGGCCAGCTGAGAGATGGAGCTGCCGAGGAAGAAAAATCATTAAAATCAGCAGAATAAAAAAAAAACAAAAAAAAACCTCAACTCTGTTATTTTCATTTTCCATAGAGCTTTTTTTTGCATCTCTACTGATATGAATCTTGAAATACAAGCCCCAAATAACATTACATGCTAACGATTAGCAATAGTAGTAATAGTTGCGGTTTTTGAGCTCAGATAATAAAACGATACCCACAGGCATATATGTCACAGAAAACCGCGTACATCAAACACTGTATACCCCTCCGCCTAATTCATTGTTCAGAAGATTGGCAGTGAGGACACATCACAAGGCGCACTAATCGAGGGGATTGTTTTGCATCAGGAGGGATGCCGAGCCATGGATTTGCAAGGCAAAAGCCGTCCGTGGGTCCAGGTCGTTGGTTCGTCCAGGCTGCTTGTGGGTCAGCACGGGAAGCTCCCGGTACTTGACAAGGTGTCACTCCTCCAAGCCAAAACGCTGCCGATGCAGTCCTTGACAATGTGTAAAATCTTTTAAGTGTACATCGGTACCAGCAGAAGTGTCTTAAATTCGTGTTGAACACCGAAAAAAAAGAAACCTTAAACCCATATTTAACTGAAGATGTTTTGTAGTCAAATTTAATCCAAGACTCGGTTAAACGATGACGCGATTTCTATTTTCTCAGCGGACTAATTAAGTCTACTCACGGACTAGTCGACTAATCGGTTGAACCCCAGTAAATACTATTTATGCGATTGTTAACCTAAGCGGTCACAATAATCATCGGCGTCAAACATTGCCTGGAGACTTTCCAAAGTCCCAATGAAATGATGGATTCAGTCCGCGCAATCGTTCTTTCATCTATCGGCCGCTTCCCACTCGTATTTGAATTTCCATCCTTGTTCCCTGCTCCATTCAATACATCAGATATTGGTCCCGCATTTTTATGACGGGAAAGATGTTGGGATGAAAGGTGGCCATATTTCAGCCGTGCTGAGTTTCCTCACAGGAAATTGAAACATCTCATCTGCGGAGAAAGTGGTGCAATAAATGCCAAATTGTTGAGAGCTTAACGTGGACTGGATTTCAAATCCAGAGGAACCCAATGAATCGGGATTGTGTTTCATATGCAAAGAAAGACATGAGGGCCTGTTTGATGTTAGGACACTATTTAACAAAAAAAAAGAAAAAAAAAAATCCTGGTTAGCAAGTATGACCTCCCGTTCGAACGAGGATATTGATCTCATTGTGGGTTGTATAATCAGATACAAGATTGTTGTCTTGTTTCTCAAGCATGGAGTGGCCAGTAGATAGAACTGTCATTTCCTAGCCTGGGGGAGATGGTGGGAGTGGCGATGGGAAAAGTGGGCAAACTGGTTGGACCTCCATCTCACTCTCTCTGGCGTTTTTTTCCGCAAAAAATTCCATGTTGTTAAAATGCATACTTTGATCAGGCCTCTTATCAGCTTCTAAGCTTTAATAATCCAATTGGCATGTCGCTATTGCAACCTAATGTTGCTCTATTGACTTCTCGCTTCCAATAATGTGCCTGTGAGTATTGTTCCTTGCTGCTTGTATGTGCTGCTCGCTGGATTCAAGTAGTAGTTTGAAGGTTTACAATTACTGTAACTTCAATGCTAATTTCCGTTAGCTCGTCTGTTGTATTTCACATTACATGTCAGCATTAAGCTAGTGGACTTTCATTAAAAGAAATGACATGGTCTCAAAGTTTCTTCTTTTGTTTTATGTGTTTACAGTTATACAGTCAACTTTAGCTAGGAAAGAGAGAGATCAGGTGCTAAGGAATGCTTTAAAAAGTGTGTTTTAATGCAGTGATCCACAATATTTTTCCTGCCAGGGTCCAATTATATACTTATTTTTCACGGACCGTAGAAAATTCACATTATATTTCAAAATAACTAATAATTCAAAAATGCTTTACAATAATATGTTTCTATGTGCCTGCACTAGTCTAAACATGTCATTCTGTGTAATATTGCATTTGTGCATGAGTTAAGCAGCAAAATCCACCCACTTTTAGCCATGCGACTGAAAATGACATCACAGCTGCTCATGTCAACCAATCACGGTTCACCTGATTTCTGAAGCTGTGTCATGATTGGTTGTTACCTGAGCCCTACCTGCGACAAAAATGTCAAGTCAAGTCAAATTTATTTATATAGCCCTTAATCACAGGAAAGTCTCAAAGGGCTTCACATATGCACCAGATCATATACATGACATCCCCTGATCTTAACCCCCAGGATGGCAAGGAAAAACTGAAAAAAAAAAACATCTGGGGAAAAGTGAGAAACCTTGAGAAGGGACCACAGATGGGGGAATCCCCCTTCCAGGATGATCAGGCTGCATTGGATGCCGAGGGTGGATTGGGTGGATTTTACTACTTAACTCATATTCCACAAACACAATATCAATCAGAATGCCATGTTTAGACTAGTGGGACTACATAGATCATATTCTTGTAAAGAAAGTTTTCGGGTTGACTTCCTCTTTAAAATTGCCCTTGCTAGCTAAATGCTAATACACAATAGAAAATGCAACTGAAGGGCTAATAATTAGCATCACCAGTCATGTTGTTCTAACTCTTTGATCAAAGGATATTTGAAAGCAACAATATTGCAACATATCTGTTCTATTTGCTGGCCTTTCGAACAATTACGCAACACTGAGTCCCATGTCACAACCAGAGGGCCACTGGGAGGTCTAATATAGAACCATGTGAACGTCTTTTCCCCAAAAGAGGCCTGGGGCTGCAGCGTGATGAAACGGCTCAATTAGCCAGCGGCCAACACATATCGACAGCAACTCGGCGGCTTGCTGACTTAGTAAACAGAGCCGCCGTTGTGTTTTCTCCCACAGACCTCGAGTCCTGCTACACCCGACACCCCCCCCCCCCCCGAGCTTGCACTGAACTTGCAAAAAGTACACATGATCTAACAACAATCATTGCACAACAACAAAGCTGCATTTTGACTTGCTAAAGTGTGATATCGATTCCCAGTTGTGGGTACAAATTCTTGTTTTTTCATGTACCTGCACTTTGACTATTTCTTTTCCGAACAATTTTGATAGTTACATGCAATAAAATATTTATATTTCCACTTATTGGCTTAATTGATATTAACTTAGAATAGCCTTAATACAAAAGCTTATCTTTAACATGAGCCTGAGACAAAACAAATTTGAGTCATTTCACAAAAAATGAAAATATCTGCTTTTACGTTTGAACCCTTTATTTTTTACTTTTGTACTTTAGTATGTTTCACACACTGTACTTTTTTACTTAAGTACATGAGGTCAATCAGTACTTTGATTTTTTTTTAAACAATTCTTTTTTGACACAACTTCTACTTCCACCTCTGTGGATTCCTGATCGGTGCAGTAGATACCCACATGCAGTAAATGATCTTTGTTGTCTTAATGACAATTTGTTTTAAAGGATTTAAGTTACTGTGTTGTCATGCTTTATATCCTGCTGGAGGCCATTCACCCGCCATGCGCAAATAGAATTTGCATCCACTCTCTATGGCTTGTTTGGTCAAACAAGCTCCCGCGTGGGGCGGAGTCGAGCACACCGGGGGCGTGGGAGCGGAGATGAGTCCCGCCATGTTGGCCTGTGCATGATGGTCTGACGAGGCTCATGCAGGTTGTAATGTTGACATGGGTTACATGTGCAAACACAGCCCAAGGCCGCATACGGCTCTTCCAGGCTAAAGAACAACCCCCCTCGGATTAATAAGTTCCCATCACTCATTAGCCTCCCTGGTGAGCAGTATTGATATAAACAATGTTCTACTCACCTGTTTTTCTCTCTAAGGATACTTCTCATTTTCTTAGTCAACACAATTCTGATATTTACACCAAATGTACTAACGTTCAAGTGAAAATCGCTGTGTGCATTATTTAAGGTTTTTGTTTCAGGTATTTCGACACATTTTGATAAATTCATCTTAAAGAATATAAATGCATAATTATCGAGCAATATACTTAACGCAGACAACTTTCTGTGAGTTACCCCAGCATTTCAAATACTTTATACTTTTTTAGGCGTCTAAAATGTTAATTCCGTTCATTTGTCGGTAATAAGAGGTCATACCAAAAGTGCAGTTTTAAGGTAAAATAGCATTTCCAGTGGCGCCGTTTTCTGCACGTTGCGACCACTTCACAAACAAATCAACCTTCCATCTCTTGGTGCGTCTTTTGATTCAGTTTTGGAAACATTTTCTGTTTCAAAGAGCAGCTTTGGACCAACCTGTTGCGCTTCGAGAAGAAGGTGTGGCACTTTGCCCTAGGTATCCAACACACTTGTCATATAGCTTTTTTCGCTTTTTGAGTTTGTTTTTAAAGGAAAACGACGATGACTCTTCTCAACGTCTTTGGAGGCGAACCACCCCCGTCCCTCGGATCAAGTTGTTTACGTCGCCCCCACCTCGGAGAGTCCTCGGTCCCATGTCTGCAGTCCAAACACAAGTGTGAAGAGTGCGGATGACACACGAGTCGAGTGGACCACTATCAATTTCGGGATAGTGATGCACAAGTGCTTCCTGTTCACAAAATAAAAGGGCAATGCACACTAAACAAACTCACGCTTTCAAACAAGATGTTTGACTTTACCTTTACAATACCAAATAGTTTAAAAAAATATTTGCGGTATTTAATTTATTAAAAAGGTCTTTAAACACTTTTTGAAAACAGTAGAAACACATTTAAAATACACAGAGCAACGGATTAAACAAAAATACTGTCCAAGCAGTGTAAAAAGTAGAGTGACGATTTACAACTGTAATACCACTGTCCAAAAGAAAAATAAATCCCGCATAAATGCATTATACAGTTCTAGGATGGTGAAAAATGAACCGCAATATACGGTGTTTACTGTTTACTGTATTTCTAACCAACTTTCAAGCATTATTTTGAAACCATAAAGTTAATTTCAAATTCAAGAGAGTGTTACAAGTACTTACGTTTTACGAGAAGTGTATCGAACAAAAATAAAACAAAAGGTCTACATTGAAGACCAAGCGTTTTGTTAAACTGAGTGCTCGTATCAGGCAAATAACGTGCCTGAAGAGAGACGGGTCTGAAAAACTGGTTTCCATTGTTTACAGATGCACAGGGTTGTCCTCGAAAGGAACAGAGATCTTATCGGCCGTGTATAATTTGTTCAGTGCTGTCTACTTGAAAGGTGTTGAAATTCACAGTTCGGCCTTGGCGTCTTTGACGCTTGATGATCTGAACCGAAATAAATGTCAGGCCCAAATTGGAGTTTTGCATCCGCATGAACATCTGCTCGACTGGGGCTAAATGAGGTTGTGCATTTTTAAGTGACCTGATCACTGGCAGAGATTGCAGAGCTGGCATCCTTCTTGGGACTTGAAGATGACAACATTGAGGAGGAAAACAGCATCATGCTAGAGTGCATGTTGAAAGTTAAGTGAGCTCTCTCACCTTTCAACTTTATTTATTACTATTAATGTGATTAAAAACAACTACATATATATCACAAAATAATAAATTACACATAAAGAAAGGCTTAAGACAATGAGGGTCATAGCTGAATAATGTAAATTGTTTGAGAGGTTTAGAGTACAATATTGCAAATTTGGTTATTTTTTGTGCTCTACCTTTAAGACGGTGCAGATGTGGCAACCAATCAGCGTGGACCTACTTTAACTAGAACGAAATGTTTGCTTGTTTTCAAGTTTTAACAAAGATTTGGTGAGTTATTATTTAGTTCCCAACTATGAAAATTACCCCGTTAGTTATTTTTTAAAACCTGCCTAGTAAGCAGAGAACTCGATTTGAGTCAATTTCGAGTTGCTGTTTTTAGGGCTTGCGACTTGCTTGCCAAAAACACGGGAATGATTTGACTTGACTTGGTATCTAAGTAACTCGACTTGATTTGGACTTCAACTAAATGACTTGACAAATCTTGTCTATAGTTTTAAATCTGAATTTTAACGCAGTTTGACTTTTTAGGGAGGAAAGTAAGAAAGGAAAAAAAGAGGGGTTTTGTTCATCCACGCCAAACTGGCAACCCAGTCAGAGTCACCTGTTAGTGTGAAGTAGTGACGTAAACACAAACATCGTCGGAGCAACTCCGAGAGTCATTCATTTGTTTTCATTCATTATTTTGTCCATGACGTTGACAAAAATAAGATGGCAAAACGCATCGTTTGCACCTCACGGAATGAAGACACAACAACGGCAAAGTCTAACTTCGTCATTACAAAACTCGAGACAGGTAAGATAACGTCACAGTTTATCTAGTGATACAAACACCGGTTTGGGACCAGTAAAAAATGTGATTGTGAATATTTAAGTACAGCTAATTGACGCTACTAGGTGTGCATGGTTTGTGACAACTGTCCGAACCGTTCGTTTTGACACGACTATTTAATAACAAGGTAAAGTAATGTGCACTTTGAAAGTAGCTCCTATGCACCAGAACAGACACCATAGACACCGGTAGTCTTTGGAATGAAGGATAGCTCAGTAAACCTATGATAGCTAGGTTAGCTCGGCAATTTAGCTCACCAAAGCCAAAAAACCCATAGATTAGACACAACAGACACATTGAATCATAAAACTATTGCGTTTTAAACAGCAGTCATTATTTAAGCATAGACATCGATACATAGAGCACGATATCGGCGAACAGAATCGATGCAGAGTAGTTTTCTGGCCGTGGGCGTATCCACCATATTTGATGTGGCAGTTCAGTGAAGTTGACGTGCAGTAGTTTAGGTTCACTCAACTTCAAAAAGCGACAATCTACAAAGTGAATGCCTTTCGTTCACCCATTTACACACACTAATTCGATTTTGCTAACAGATTGGAAACTGAAACAATGTATGTAGTTTTTTTTAAAATCTGATGATTATGCATGTTTATGCCCTCATTCATCATATTTCAGTATTTATCACCACCTTAACAGTGTACCACTCGTATAAATGTTAGTATGAAAAAATAACACACATTTTTTAAATGAGCGTGTAGACATTGATTTTATAAGTTGTTTTTCATTTCATTTTTAGAGATGTAAATGTTATTGACATTTTTAGAGATAATGCATTTTTTGTGGTAGGATCAGTGGAAAATATTTTTTTTTTATCATCACTCCAACATATGTTTTACTGAGCAACATTTTATGACTTGACTTAGGACTCGCTTGAACCAAGTAATGACTTGACTTTCTTGATATTTGTTTCATTTTGTAGGCAAAACAAGCAAACAGGCCGCTTTGGGATATGAAGCTTGCAAATCAAATCACAGTGCGGGTGGGATGAGGATTATCATCTGGAGACAAATGACACAGATTCTCGACAATGGTAAGATGTCACCTTTAGTAATTTATTTTCAAAATGACAAGAGTGAATGAATGTGGTGCTTTTACAGGGAATCGTAAAGGAAAATCAATTTGCTGTAGCTGTTTTTCTTATTTAATGTTTAATGTAATGAATTTGTGGCGACAAATTTGCATGCTGTGAAATAGAGACCTTGAGCATTTCTTATTTCCATCTTCAAATCTGTGCTAGTGAAGGGGGGGAAGCTGTCATTTTGTATTGAATATGTGGTGGCTGCTATTGTTATTTGACGTTTTGCATTGAGAAAATTGTGGACATTATGCACAATTTCTCACTGCAGTTTTGGTGCAAATATTTTTCAGTCAGCAATAAGGTAAGGTTAAAGTGTTTAGTCTTGACTGGTCTATCTGTGCCTGCCGGAGCCTCCAGGTGTGGGAGAAAAACCGGGTGGGTCAGAGGCTTCCCCGTTGCTACGAATACACGTTCCGGATGGAAAAAGCCGGGACGACAAAAGGGAGGGCCCTAGCTCACAGTGTGAATACGCCTGACAATGACACGGCTATTTTGGGTCCGAGCAAATAAAGAGCCGTTTTCGCAGTGTAGGGACCAAAGCGTGACCTGTGGAGACCTGGCGCTGGGTAAACACGCGTGGTAATTGCACGGCCGTGTGGTGCTGCAGGGCGAAATGTGTGCGTCGTGAGGACAGGCGGGCAGCCCCTACAGACGTGATCTCACCGTCATGCGAACGAAGGGCGTGGCCAAGCCTGTGGACCCGATGTTGGCGTGGAGACGGGATCCACACGCGCACACTCGCAGATTGGCTTCGAGTGACACCGCCGGGAAATTAAAACAGCAGCCCAAAGCCCCAGGCATGTCATTGGCCAATCATTCTTGATTCGTTGGCAAGCGTGTGAGCGTGTGTAGCTCCCCGCACAGGTGCAAACCACACGCATCGCTTAATACCAATGACAATCTCAGCCTGCGTTGGGGACGCATTCACCATGCTTGTCCAGCATTTGTCATCAAGCGGACACAAGCAATTACTGGCCTATCAGATGCTTTAGCAGCTGTGTAATACACAAGGAAGTGTGTGTGTGTGTGTGTGTGTGTGTGTGTGTGTGCTCGGTGTTACTGACACGTCAACGTCGTTAATTAAAGGACCCAGAGGTCGCGTGCATGTGGAGGCAAAAAAGTGATCCGTTTTATTTCATTAAAATGTTCCATACAAACAATGCATACACACTAGTTTCATATTGCTTGGGACATACGTTTCTTTTCTGTAACTCTGTAACAAAGTACAACATTTATGAAAATATAAATCTCTAAACGGGTAATCAATCCGGACAATACAAATAATACCATAGAAACATTCATCACCAGTATGTCAACTATGAGTTGCAAACAAAGAACTTATTAAAAGTCATTCAAGTTACTTGAACATACAGTTAATACCATTTACGGGCGTCCATATGGCCACATTCAAATATACGCTTAAATTGGCATTCCAATATATTCGGGCAGGACTCTTTAAACCTTTTTTTATTTTTTTTATTCTTTTTTTTTTTTTTTAAACAGAGAGAGCACACTTCCTTGATCATAAACAAGATTACAGTCCAACACTGAAACAATTTGGCAACAATATAATTACATTACAAGCCTCATTAAACCAAATGGGACTTTTGCAATTACACATTATAGTATATTTTCTCTTTCTTTCTTTTTTTTGTTTGTTAAGAAACTCTTGAGGGGAATTATTTTAAAGCTCTATCCTGCTACCTTGTTTAAAAGGATCCAAGGGCCATCGTCTTAACGGTCGAAAATGAGTAAATGTACTAGAATAGCCCTTTGAGAAGTCTGTCGTGGTGAGGAGAGTGTGTGGCTTTGCTTCGTACTTGTCATATGTCAACATTACACTACGTCCAACTTCTGGAGCCACTAATTCCGTTTTCACCCAGTGTGCATTCTGTGAGCTCGCCTTGTCGTAAAGGTGCTCGTGAAAACTGCGGTTGTGCATTTGTCGTATCAACATCGGCCTTACCGAAAGTACACTCTGCAATTCAATATACGATTTGTTCTTGTACTACTACTAACAATTACAGTATCTACCACATGTGAAATTACCATCTTTCATTTTAAACAGCCAAACGTACCTGGACATCCTATTTGTTTCTGTAGGCAAATTCTGTTTAAAAATTGTGTTAAGACAAACGCTACATCTACCAAAAAAAAAATAATAATAATAATAATCTAATACAATTGGAATATATCAACTTATTTCTCACAAACCACCAATAAAGTGCTTCCACCTTGTGTCTAAACTGCTACAGTAAATACATATGCACAGGGCCAAATTGTTTCAGTGAAACAACGGGCAATGAGTCGCTGTCCTTTTCTATTTCGACACTTGAATTCCACTAGACCCAAAGCAAGTACACAGAATAAGGCGTGACTTTGTGTGGTGCTATGCTACACTGACTGCTCCTTCGTGGTGTTCCCCTTGAAAACATACAGCTCATACGGGACTGGAACTGCAAAGTCACAGTCAACGCTCCACAAAGTTTCCACAACTGTTGTGACAAAGAGCAACGCGACGCGCGGCTCGCGTTTTTGTGTGTGTGTCCATACCGTACTGTGTTTACAAATTCCCTGCATTTTCATAAATCTTGTAGTCTGCACATAAAGACATTTAGAAATTCCAGGCACTCACTTTGATTGCATTAAGCACAACTTAACATTTTAAAGAGTTGCACAAATTGCAGCAGCCGAAAAGAGACATGTACGTGTTTGTTTGTTGCACATACCATCTGATGTGAAGAAAATAAAATGTATTCTTACTGCAGAATGCGATGGCATGACGTACACAATGTAAATAAACATAATGGACAATAAGAGTGGCAAAGATGACTGGAATGGCTTGGACAGTGTTCTGTCACAAATACATTGAAATCATTTGTTCTTCAAATGCTAAAAGGACACATCATGGCAAACTCGCATCTCATAGAATTTGCTTCCATCTTACGTTAACGTGTTATTTATTCCGAGCGTCTAAATGTGAAATGAATTAAAACGGTACAACTGGATAGGATAGATAGTCAGGCGCCTGACATTTGCAGCTGAATCACGTGGCTGTAAACAAGAGTCAACTACAACCCTCCAGAGATTCCGAACCTCGTCACACATCTCCGCTCTTCTTTTTCTCACTGCAGCAGCTCTGTCTTTTTTGTAGGCGTAGTCGACTCACCTTCGCCGGAGTCAGACACATTGATCGGGCTGTCCCTGGAGAAAACCTCTGTGGATTCCCTCCAAATGCAGTCGGCAATAGTCTTAAAGGAATGATTGCCACATTTGGGACGGACCTTCTGCGAAGCATTGTTGACAATCTGTCGGCTGTTGGACGTGGCTATCTTGATCTTGAGGGCGGCGTCTACGCGGTCCACCACCGTGTACGTGCCGATGCTGCCGTCCTCAAAGCCGATGATGATGTTCAGAGCTCTCTGGGAGAGTGAAAGGAAAGTGGGCGTCTTGTACAAGGAGCACGTGCCAATACTCTTCCCGTCGGCAAGTCGCATCACAATCAGATTGGACACGACCCCGGCGTCGTCATCCTCGTCGCAGTTACGAAAGCAGACGTATACGAGATAACGGCCGTCCCGTGATAATTTCTGGCGCCAGATTATACCGGCGGCATGGACGAGCCTCAGCTTCCCACTGTGTAGGTCCAGCACGTTAATATTCTCGTCACCTTTGGACACAATTCCTTGTTTGCCGTTGGGTGAGATCTGGAAGTCCTCGAGATTTTTAAGGAAGCTGGCCGGCAACTGGACGCGCCTGCAGACAGCCTCGTCTGCCACGCTCCAGATGAAGACGGTCTCTGTGGATGTGATGAACACGACGCAGTCAGGGCAGTCAGGAATAAGTTTGAAGTTGACAATGGTGATGCCGTCATCGCACACAAACTTCTTGGATACGCTGCCCGACCACAAGCTGACGGCGAGGAGCTTGTTTTTGGAGGTGCCCACGAGAAATGTGTTGGCTGTGGTGATCAGAGCATTCTGGAGGGTGACCAAGATGTTGCACACTTTGTGTCCTGTGGCTAGTCTCCAGACTCTTGAGGCGTTTTGTTCACAGAGTGACACAACAAACTGGTCGTTATGGGTGATGAGCAGCTGGGATATTCTCTGTCCATTGATGCGAAAAATGTTCTCCCCACTGACGGTTTGCCAGATGTATTGACTGCACTTGTCATCTGAAGTCACCATGAGATCCCCTGAGGAGGTTAGCACACAGTTCTCCACTATGCCCTCATGCTTAAAGACCGTTTCTATAAATCCAGTGCTGAAGTTCCACTTGTGGACTGCTTCCGAACCATCCATGGTAAACACGTAATCCTCTCTGCCGGACAACTGCAATGTCTGGATCTTCTTGCCTGTTTTGTCAATATTGGACATCGCTGTGATGATGTCGATGTCCCAGACTGACAGCACTCCACTGCTGGCAACAGAAAGCAGCAGGTTGTGGTGGACTGATTTGATGAGTTTGACAATGGCCCCTGATATCTCGATCAGGCTCGCCATGCATTGCCCGCTGTCCCTCCTCCACACAAAGATGGAAGAGGTGTTCTCCATTGAGGCCACGATACTTTGTCCGTTCTTGGAAAGAACGGCAGCTACAAAGCGCTCGCTACGTTTTGCTTTAAACTTCTCCACCATTTTCCATACCTTTGTATCGAGAACCTCAATACTTCTGGCCTTGCAGAGCAGAATTGAGCGCTGGTCTTCCGAAAGCTCAATGCTCACCACTTCGCTGTCATCTCCTCTGCAGTCGTAATCCTCCATCAGACGTGGGTTGGTGATCTCTTTGGTGTTCCACACTGACAGACTCCCCTCATTGTCAATCATCACCATTTGGTTGACCGTGTCTAGGACAAGAATGGACTTAACAAACCCCCCCGAAAACTCAGAGGTAACAGTGGCCAACTTGTCCCCATTTCCCAGATGAAAGATGGATGCAGTGTTGAGGTACTGTCCACAGAAGGCATACATTCCATCTGGTGAGCACTGGACACAAGTCACCTCGTACCAGCAATGGAACTGATAGAGAGGCCAGCCGTACAGTAAGTCAATGACGTTGACATCTTTACTGGCCTCGAGCCAGGCTAAGGCATGGTGAGTTGACAAAGTAAAGCCGTTGATGAAGGCCACTCCACCGGTGACGCCGCCGTGTTTGGACCCCTTGATTTCAACTTCTGATAATAGGCAGGATTTATGATTATCATAAATAAGAAGTGTGTTTTTAGTGGTGGCCACCACTAAATATTTCTCATCGGTGGTTAACCTGATTCCCAGCACAACGGATCTCGCGGTGTCGATCTGCCGTAGCAGTTGTCTACTCTCGACGTCCCATGTGCTGACAGACCCATCTTCAAGGGCTACGAGGACTATGTTTGGCGCTAGGGTGGGCAAAATTTCCACAATATGCATGTAACTCGAGCTCAAAGGTAGCCTCTCGGGACTGTAAGTGACATCCATTGAGGAGTGAAGAGGCACAATCGAGCAGTACTTGGGACCGTCCTTGTCGCACTCCAAAAGGAGATGTCGAAGTTTGGGCAGGGAGGTGACAACTGGCAAAAGCCTTTGCTGCAGTTCTGCAGAAAGCGATGCTGGGTTTTTCAATACCTTGACCTTGATGCTGCGCAGAGTGGTGGCGAGAAACTTCAGCTCTTTTTCTTGGGTGTAGCTGTAAGCCAAGTCGATATCATTTAAAGCCTTTTCAAACTGTCCGATCTTGATCATTGTGTACAGCCAGCTGAAGTTCATGATGACACCAAACATGAGGTCATCAGTACGGCCGCTTCTAGTGAGGTGGAACACCAGCTCTGTCATCTTCCTGTGGTTGACAAAGAAAATATCAGGCTCCAGAAGGTTGCACTGGAAGACCCAAGGCTGCTCTGGAGTTTGCCTGTCATACGAATACTTGTCAGATGATGTTTTCTCATGGGATTGTTGATGGTGGGGATTTTTGTGGTGTGATATATTTTGGGACGTAAAATGATTGTTGTCATACGTGAAGATTTTCTTCCTGCCCCCTGACCACGCCCCCAGGAAGTATTCTGCTAGAAGGCTGTGCATTTGATGGACGTCTTCCTCGTTGCTCAGGTACAGTTTCTGGGCAATGAGATGCAGATGCCTGTTGGCCCAGACCATCAGGGTGACGTTACGCACCTGACGTTCCACGAGATAACCTTCCAGCTCCTCTTTGAGCCTTGCCACCAAGTCACAAGAAATCCTTAAGGGATTTTTGAGGTAAGATACCACAATGACATCACCAAGGACAATGTTGTCCAGGGAAAGGATGTCCTCCAGCTCAATCTCAGTTAACCCTGCTTTGGCCATGGTGATATAACCTAATGCTCTAAAGACAAATCGTTGGCCCAACTTGTTCTCGACTGAATAGAATAACTGTTCTATGCTTTCGTGTACTGTGGAGCACAGGGATTTCTCATCCACGTCTTTGTGAGACCTCCAGTGCACCACCTCTCTGTAAATTAAGTTCACAAACATCGGCAATGTGCACTTTGCTAGGGCCTCGTTGACGTAGATTTGTTGGCCCGAGGTGACCTTTCTCTTTACACCAAGTAATTGTTGCTTTAAGGTCTGGCTGCAGACCTTGCGGTCCCTCTGTATTAATTCCACATAATTGTCCTCATCATGTATAACATGTCGGAGCTTCTGCAAGATTCCATGTTTATTGGGCAATGTTGACACTATGACGCGGACTGTCCGAGGGAGTTGAATTGGAAGCCACCACAGCTTGCGAGCTTCATCAGCATCTGACAGCTGCTCCAGGGCGTCCAGAATGATGACCAAGGGCCTGTGAAAGGAGGATTCTCCTAGCAGGTTGATGAGGAGCTCCCTCATTTCCTGGATTTTGTTAGGCAAAAAGTGAATCAGGCAGCGGTAGTTTATTGCAATCTGTTCACAGATGCTCTGGAGAAGGGTGCGCAAGTCTGTGGAAGGTTGACTGGAACCGATGAAACGGACAATAACCACGGGATCTGTTTCGGGGCCCATCTCTTTCTGGAGCCATGCGTAGGCCTGAAAGACAGTGTTGAAAGATGTTTGAGTGTTTGAGATTCCTTAGCGCCTGATCTTCTGTTGAAATGATACTGAAAATGTCTCACCTGTTTGGCCACTTCTGCAAGTAGCAATGTCTTTCCTGTGCAGGGTCCCCCATGCACTACAAGCGGACTCATCCTACTCCCCTTAGATGGTAACAGGTACTCCTGCACGTAATCCAAGGACTCTGTCTTGTACTCATGCAGTGCTGAGTAGGCTTTACACAGGGACAGGTGCTGCAAGATCTCATCATACAGCGGGTCTGCCTCTGTGTCAAAGTTCTGCTGGACTGTGGCCTGAATTATATCCACCATATCCTCATAGAATTGTTTACATAGTCCCTCCACGTAGTGGCTCTCCACTTCCTGCGAGTAGCCTAGCTTCATGTCGCAGTGCGTGACCGAGGAGTAAACACGAAGGTTAGACGCGGCCACCACCGTTGGTATGAACTCGTCCCGCACCTTCAGCAAGCGCTCGTAGGCCTCCTGGTTGCGCATGATGCGGTCGCCGCTCATCACAATGTCCATGTAGCGGGTCATCTCTGGGAGTTTTGCAAAGCGGTCAAAGTTTGAAATCTTGCGAATGTAGCAAACGCATTTCCTGAGAAAGGCAGGAGTTTGTTTTCCGAGGGCAAAGTCTAATTCGTCTTCCAAGGCTGCAATGAGAAGAAAACGAAAGAAAATATTACACAGCAACATACTGCGTGTGGAAATTTAAACTAAATCTAAAATAGCTACTCTTTCCCTAAAACTGCCAATTAGAACGTGCTTAAGTTGTAGTTTAAGTATACCGCCCGACATCCTCAGATATGAGTCTAACAGAGTTCTTTCAGGAGATAATCTGAAAAGCTTTCGTAACCATTTTTGCCAGTGATTACATTGATCCCTTGAGCCTCATTTAAAAAGAGCCAAAGATGATAACAGTGAATGGAATGTAAAAGAGGCTCTCCAACAAAGAGCCTGCTGACTGAAATTCTGCCAGTGTCTCCTGTGTAGTTTTCTTCACACGGTGGCACACTAATTACAAGAGACCCAAGTTTGGATGGAAAAGTTGGGCCTTCCAGGAGATGGCACATGAATCTCCATTGAAAACAACGATAAATTAGGAGGACTTAGATGCCTTCTTAAATGGTGAAATGGCAGACCTGAAACTCACCAGAGCAAAGGAATTTCTTGGCCTGAGTGCTCGGCATTGTCCCCTTTTCTTGAAGCTGCAGAACTGCCGTACGGAAGATGCGCTTGATCTCCTCCGACACTTTCCTCCAGGCCTTGTCATTCTTGGTTTTGGTTGCACCGCTGGACTCCATCTAAGTTGGATGGCAGGCAGGGAAAGGACAGATTGTCTTCACCCTGCAGACTTGTGTCACATGCAGAATTGCTTGACATGTGAATATTGAGGCTAAACATGATTTGGAAGTACGCGTCATGCGCTGTAGTTGGGAAAACAATCAGTGTCGAGCGTTTATTTTCTGAGGTTCGCCCGTAGATGCACTCACTGAGTTCTGGTAGTTCTTAAGCATTTGGGCTTTGGGTTTGAGGTAGTATGCGGGTGGCACAGAGTTTTCATCCCTGCAGTACCACTCGTCCAAGATGTGTGTGTCCAGCCCGGCCTCCACTGCGGCATCCAGGATCATCTCAAACTCTGCCGATTCCACCTCTCCTGGCACTCGAATGGTGCCGTACTTCTCTCCCACCAAACCCTGAAGGAAGACAAAAGGACAGGACGAGGTCACCAAGGCAAGCAATCAGTCAGTGGCAATTAAATTAAGGACAGATCTCACTCATGTGTAGAAATGATAGCACTAGGCCGAATGTAGCAGTTAGATATGCTAATGTGGATTTGTGAGGGGAAGTGTGTGGGCCACTTGGTTATTATCATCATCACCACCGCCTCCGTCTTCATCATCGTTGCACAACCTCTCCTCACAATCTCTTTGTGTAATCGTCATATGTAATAATTCACTGCTAAACATGTCGGTGCTTCAGTGCATACTTTTGAGTGACAGCTTATTTGGTATCCGCTTCGATGACCCGGGTGATTCCTTGATATGCTTCATGCACCACATTCAAGGACAACCTGAGCGAGAAATGAAGCCTTCCACGACACGACTGGCTGATCTTTACATCCTGTGTAGCAGCACACTTCTAGCCTCGGGGCAAAGGCACAAAACTCCAAGTCAGGGGACTGGAAAACTATGCTGGTTGGCGAGAGTGCCTCAGAGCACCGACAGGTCGGCCTTGCACTGGTTGCCTTGGCAATAACAGCGGGAGCAAGACGCAGAGAACGCGGCGGATAAAGTTCGATTTCTGCAGCCTCCTCTGTGATATTGACATGCGTCCATGCTGCACTCATTTCAAAGGAATGAAATCAGTGCGAGAGAATCCAGAGATGAAATCGGCAAGAAAATGCCAGAAATGAGACAAGCCCTCCACTGTGCCAGGATTTTTACTGTCCAGCTACAGCCTTCATCTTCCTTATGAGCCTGCAGAGGAAAGCAGTTAAAAACAAAAAATGCCTTGCTGCATCAATCACCAAATGAGTAGATATTGATCAGATTCATGCTCTTGAGCGGCAACTGATGTGCAACAATGACATCCCGCTCAAGCTTCCAGTGAATGATTTGCTCCTCCGCTGGAATTTGGAATGCAGATAGATTGCTTTCCACCTTTGGGGTCAAACCTCCTGGACAAGGGCGATCATGTTAGCCTTACATCACACTCAACATAATGCGGGGCGGAAGCAGAAAGAAAAGAAAATCAAGGTTACTCTATCCCCAACTATCTTCTTTCACTGGCAGATGGGAGAAAAAGCGGAGAGTGGAAGCGCCGAAGCTGAGACGCGTCCTTGAGGCGTTTATCGAGTATTTATTTACGCGTGGGAATTGGAGACCGTCGGGGAGCTGAAGAAGGGAGGAGAAGAAGAAGAAACGACAGTTGTGGCTCATTGTCATGCTTCCCATCACCATGCCAACCCTTGCAATCACCATGGAAACCTTTATTGACAGATTAGACAAAAGCCCCCTCGTCCAGGTGTGTCACGTGATGGTCACGTGTGTGTGTGGTGGGGGGGGGGGAGCTTGATGCCGCTCATAAAACACATCTAAAGGCTCACACACACTTTGTAATTTCAATTGAGGAACCTTTTCAGGATTATGTGTGACAAAATCAAGAGATTGGGTATCATGAGCGCTGCCGAGGTAGGCGCAAGGAATTTAGCCGGTACGGAAGGAAAACGGATCAGTAAAGGTGGATACGACGGGGAAAAAGGAGCTACAGCGGTTATAAAAAGTCTACACTCCCTTTTTCATGTACCAGGGGTTTTCCTCTATAAAAAATGAGACCAAAATAAATAAGTCTCATATAACAAAAAGCTGGCATTCGAACAGGGCTTTGTAGTCCTTTTTATATCTTCGATGCTTTGTGTTATGTGCTTCGGGTCTATTTGGCTCAACGCTGGTACGACAATGCTCGGGTCAATCAGGGTTAAGGTGTGGAGGTTGCGGGCTGACCAACGTGAAAGCGAAAGCGGAGATTGCGCCTCTTCTTTTCAACTCAACATTTAGCCCGACGGCATCTGACTTGTATTACCGGCAATGTCATTGCCCTCCGTCGCAGTCGTTGTTTGAAGCGCACAAGGACAAAAGAGTATTTGTCACAGAGAGACCTTTTGAGAATTATGAGGTGATTAACACGTTGGATGCAACCAAGGTTATCTGGGAAATCCCTGAATGTTTTCCGCACTGCGACCATTTAGAAATCGTAGACGTTAGCACACGGGTTAGGCATCTCTCCAATAAAAGACAATTCGATACGTACATGTCAATGCGGTGCGGTACGATTCAACAACGATACATTTTCAAGTGGGACGATAAAGATTCTGTTGCGAGTCAGTGGGGATCACGGTTTGCTTCAATGTGGTACGATTGTATCCTTAGTGTTTATTCATTTTCAACAACATAAAAGCTCTCCAAAGGCCAAACGATTCAAGTTAACTGCATTCAAAGAAACAGCAAATCATCAACGGTATCAAACCGGTTGATAACTTTTTATACGAGGGATGTATGTTAGTGTAGTGTGTAATGGTCTGGTGAAGTCAAAAACGACTTCTGATTCAAACTGGTTTTCGGTACACCCCTCAATGAGCATGTTACGCGTCAGGAAGGTCACATGACATGGTGTAATTGAATGTCATGTGATGCAATTGAAATCTACCGATAGCACAGGCATGGAGACAAAAGTCAGTCAGGGGAAGGGGGATTATGTTCTCAAGAGTGCTGGGATATGACTGTCCTACCAATAATGCATTACCTCTCCACCTCACCTCCAGAAAAAGATCTGTTCTATTTGAATAATTCAGCATCCATTACTCTACCTGTCATCTCTGCCTTTCTCCCCCATCCCCCTTTGGCCCTTTCCCCAACCTAAATTTGCCGCCGCCGTCACATTACTCATTTGTACCTAAGTGTCATTTTTAGCTTGCGCTACTCACAACGAAGCACGGCCCCGCCGACGTCTTCAGACAGTCCTCCAGCAGCTTCATCCGGAGCCGCTGCAGCTCCGGACTGTCCCACTCCTCTGGGTCCACGCCCCAGTAGAGGTCCACCACCTGACAAAGAAAAAGCAAAAAAATTGGTTGACAATTGAAAGATTGCCGAGCAGGGTCGACTCTGACGCCGCCGCAGCCCTGGGCAGATTATAGATCGATTTGGAGGAGGCTCGCAGCTCGCCACATCAGTCACGGCGTATCAGTGTCACTTATCTGCCCTCGCGACGGGCCCCGTGCTGGCGAGCCGCGGCCGGGGGAGGAAATGGAGCGAGTTTATGACGGGTGTCCGCCGGGTTCTAGCAGGCGACTGCGAGGCCGCGTTGTAATCAGGAGCCAAATTAATAGTCGTGTCTATTCAGCAGAGAGAATAGGCGGATTCAATTTGTGCCGTGATCGTTGCTCTTCATTGCAGGACTGAGGAATGGAAAGGTGGATGAAGGCGAAAAATGGGCAGTGCGGAAGCGAGGCAGGAATTCAAGGTAAGCGGGGAGGCATAATTGAGGCTAAGAGCAAATTTATTTGAAGGTTGTTGTTGTTGTTGTTTTAAATGGAGAGGGCTCCTGTGAGACAGGATTTGGCAGCCTCCATCCCCCTTTTTTCCTTCATGCCAATTTGCCAATCCTTCCCTTCGATAGCACTCTCCCACTCTTGCCCTCAACTATGGTTGCTTACGTAAGAGCTGAAGCAGATTCTGCTAAGCGGCTTTCTGACGCCCTTGGAAGAAGTTTGCCTGCGGCAGGTCATATGCAGGAAAAGTCAACCCCCCCCCCCCACTCCCCGTTTATTGAATGTTAGACTATTAAGCATCGGGATAATGCCCATGAAGCCCAAGAAGAAAGGGCGTGAAATCAGGCGAGAGGTGCAAATCTCCCTCACCGAGAAAAGGTTTCAGGCAAAAAAAAAAAAAAACATGTCGCCAACTTCAAGATATGGTAAGCTTCTCCTTCGTAGCATGTAGGAGGGAAATACTGTACATCCCGTTTATTACTGAAGGAGAAGTATGCTTGTGGATATTCTTCGTCATCAAAGTCATTTCATTCTCGGGCCTTTGAGTAGTTCGCAACTGGGCTGCTGTGTTTGTCCTAGAGGATGTTTCACCTCTAATCCGAGTAGGCTTCATCAGTTCATGGAATGTTCAAATCATTTCGGAATCTTCGTACAACTTAATTTTTCTGTCTTTCTTTGTTTTTATTTAAAAAACGCTTCGCTTTATTGTGTGTGTGTGTGGGGGGGGGGGTGTATATATATATAGATAAATATAGATATATAAATATAGATATAGAGAGAAATTTTGGTGTTTTTCTTTTTTTTTTCTTTTTTTTTTTAAATGCGTTTGGGCAGCCAGATGCTGCCCCTGATAGGATGCCGCCTTTTGCCCCTGCGCCGGCTCACCTTGCCCACCTTTGGCTCTGGGCATCGTCCTCACCCTGCTCCGTCCTCAGAAAGCATTTTGATTCTGGGAGGAAAGTGAGTCAAGTGGCGAGGGAGCGGGGAGACTCGGATTTCATCAGGCGACCTAGCATATGTGTGTCAGTGTGTGCCGCCGGAAAGAGACGGGCGGGCGCGATTGTGGATCGTGTGCGTGCAACGCCTTGTTGCGATGGCACATGAATATGAAATCAAAGCAAAGGATGATGAGCAATTTGACTCCCGCCGCTGCAGCGATTCCTAATCCCGCTGTCGTAAACGGGTTTCCACCGAGGTGCCAACTTGTCACGTGGTGTGGCTTTCGCTCTTGTGTGGGGGGGGGGTGTTGCAAGCACTTGCAGCTCTTCCGCATAAATCATTTCACGCTCATGCATCATGACAGCCAGCTGAATCACCAGACGGGCACGTGGCCGCACGCCAAAAGCGTCTTTGCACATTTGCCTTGGCTTGGCGTCATCGCGCCGTCCTACGTCACGCACGCCAGCGATTGTGGAATTCTGTCTGCCGTTGTCTTCCTGTCGCCAGGGCTCCCGAATGTGTCGCGCCGAGAGACGCGGTGCCAAACGTCCGTGCCGTTTCCTGTTCAACATGTTTTCTTGGCCACAAGTGTTAAGTCCCATCGCCACATGCCGCGGAAAACAGACGCTTTAATTGTTGCAGAGTGTTCTTTTTATGACAAAAAGGAACCTGCCATGCCGATAAATAAGCTTGAGCCTTTTCAGACGCCTGCGATCTGCTGCGTCTATAAAAATCTATCAATTTGAATGCAGGCGCGCAACTCTTAATTAGGACTTGCTTGCTTAAAAACAATTGCTCAGAGGAAAGAAGAAAACACAATCCTTTGTGCTACGTGATGCCTATTCTGAACAGTTGACAGCCTCCAGTCGTGTGTGAAAAGAAAGGCGACGTCTTCGGCCATGATGTGCCGACGCTGCACGTTGAGCTTCAGGAGCGAAAAAACACTTTCGCCAGGTGAAATAAATACTGTCAAAAAATTGAAACAGTCCTTTTTAATTCAAGTTGACAGCTGACCAGCGTTAGAAAAGTTTTTCAGTTTTTTTTTTTTTTTACTTTTGTAAATTCGTTATTTTTTTTAGAGCAGGTTTGTTAGTTTTTATTAGTTTTAATTTTTTTCTGAAAATTCTTCATTTGTGTTAGTATCATTAGTTTTAGTATTAGTTTTAGTTTTTTTTTTTTTTTAAATATAAGGAGTATTTGTATAAAGCAAGATTAAAAGAAAATGTCACTGTACTGTACAAGAAAGTAAACTCCATTTGTCAAACAACTTTGGCCTTCCTTATAAATGAGCCGCCAAGCCTCATTGGCGATAGTAAACGATACAATTGATAAAGTACATGTTCACGAGAATTATTATAGCTAGTTTTTGGTAGTTTTTTTTTTTTTTTTTTTTTTCAAAAGAATTTGAGTGTTTATTTTATTTTGCTAACAGAAATGTTTTAGTTGCAGTTCGTTTTTGTTAACTCTAATAACCTTGCATCTGACCGCACACTCCACATCTGCTAAAATGGTGATGGAACACAGAAGCAGATGACGTTTTTGGTGCGCTGCAGGTAGATCATTTCAATTTGGCTTTAATTGCAGTGATATCCTCACTTCTTTAGATGTCAAAAGGATTTTGTGGCTCAAGGTTGCCGAGCCCTGAAGTGGATGTTTGTTTCCAGCTTTTTATATCCTTTAGTAATCAGCAGTACAACATTGATTGGTTTCACCAAAAGCACAATTTTCTGAGCATTAAGCGGAGAAAAGAAGCTTTTGGTGACAATAGACATGTCAATAATAATAAGTTTTGCTTTTGTGACACCAGAAAGGACTTTTAATGGCAGAATAATAATTTATTTACAGATATACAACTGACTCACTGCATGGCTCGACTTGAACGGCAGTGGCTTTTTTACATGATGTTCGTCATTCACTCCATGAACTGCGTCATCCTTTCTCACGATCGCGACACGCACTTTCTACGAGCTATTGCGACATAACGTATACTCTGTTGATACCACACATACTCCGTTGGAGTGGATTCCAGCTGACGAATATAATCGTCTGCAGCAGTGAAGGAGTTAATACAAGAGCTGCACAATTGAATACGCTCCAAAATGACCCTCCGAAGGTTATGTTCAACACAAGAGCCAAACGCGGGAATTGCAATCCGACATAAAATAAGAATGAATGCGAGCTGGCGTCACGCGCAAATCGCTCCTCGCGTTTCTAAGAACTATCTGAAGGCCAAATCTCCCGCTGGCTCGAGGGCTCTCCTGGATTTGTCGAACAAACTCTGATCGCAATCTCTCCGCGCATGCCGATGTCGATTTGCAATGCAAATGCGCTGGATGGCCGCGGCGATAGAGCGAACGAAAGGGAGAGTGACGCCGGCTGCCGGGCGATGACAACGGGGAAAAGCCCTCACGTCATTGTGCCTTATCCGCGGCGAGATGCGTGCCAACCTTCGTCGCCAGGCAGGCGCCTTATCTCGGCTGGCCTTCTGTCCGGTCTAAACGATCCGGGGACGGACGTGTGCGGGGCCGGGGGTCCTTTCAGGTCCCGAGTACGTCACATGTAAAACTGACAAGTCTCTTTGACGTGAAAGGCAGCCTCGGGAGCGTGACGGGCAAATCACAGCAAATGTGACTAACCTGGAATTCAATGCCGTAGTTCTCCCTGCAGAAGTCCCGTAGTTTGGGGTAGACGTGCTCTTTCAGTGCATTCCTTTCTGCCTCTGTGTCTGAAAGCAAAGGGGAGAGGAGAAGCTTTACCCTTTGCTTCTATGGCAACGAGATAGAGGGTTTCTATTTTTGTGACCGGCGCAAATCCGTTATGAACAGCTGGTGATTGATTGGTGAGTGCTTTTCACGTTAAGTCTACTACAAAGAGTGTCACAAAAGATGACCAAGATTATTTACATTTAGAAGAAGAAGCGATGACTTAATGTACACACACACAGACTCACATGTATGGCACAATGCATGAACACACACTACTAAATACTACTACAACTAAATGGCGTGAAAATAGTTTGTAAAGTTTGTGAAAGGTAAAATTGTTTTCCACGTTCCAAAAACATGATTGATCAAAAGCACAATTTTATTGTTGCTGTCAGTATTTTCTGAGAGAAAACGAATGTTCAGATGTTTGAGGTGTCACTAAAGCAAAAATGATTAGAAGCAAAGCCACTGTTGTGCATGAAATGTAGCTTTTCACCAAAAAAAACAGTTTTCTGCATTTTTTGTGCAAAATCTGTGACTTGGGTCAAACCATCACATATTCTACTGCCGATTACTAAAAAAAATAAATAAATAAATGAGGTAAAAAACATTTTTTTGTGATGAAAGAAGAGAGTCTAATCATTCCTACGGTAGTTTCTGTGTTGACATTTTCCTGAAACACAATCTTCTGTGAGCCTTGAAAGATCCGTCAAAATGCTCTAAAGTGTCTGCCAAGAGGTTCTCTTTTGGCTGCCATTGACGGAGCTAAAAATGGGCGGTTTGCGCCGTTGCGGGGGTGCACACGGCCGACATCATTCGCCAGCCAGTAAATGCGGCTCTGTGCGTAAATGTGTACAGCGAGCGGTCTGCGACCGTAGCATTGTCAATGCTCTGTGGCCGCTGTGGCAACAGGCAATGAAAGTCGGTTCCCGATCAAATTCAGCGTGAGCTGCTGGTAACCGCTGGCGACTTCAATATATCCATAGACATGTTTGACATTGCGTCCTGCTTTTTTTTTTTTTTTTTCCCGTGAAAAACGCTAACCGCAGCTAGCTGCTGCCAGGCACCGATCATATCGGCATGTTGAGTTGAAATGTCCGACAGTGAGAGCGCACGCCTTGTCCGTGCCGTGTCCCACTTTTCTCCCCTCTCAGTTTTTCCGCCTCTCCAAACGCTTGCTGTAATCTATTTGGACAAGCCCAGTCTCTTTCCCCGGAGGGCGCGGATGGACAGTTCAAACAAAACATGGCCGACAGGGAGACCTGCACGGAACGCCCCTCGCCCCGCAAGCGTGCACACACGCAGAGTGAGCGGGGCCACGCCGGCAAATCGAGTCTGACGTAGCTTTCACTCGTCTATCTTTAGCAAAGCTCGGGGCTGCGTCCAGACATGCATCTGCCCACAGCTGGCCAGCAAAATGTCACATTGAAGCGCGGCGATAATGTGCAGTAAGTGGCTGCAGCGGCGCATCTCCTTCCATCACAGGAACACTGCGAGGAATCATAAACATCTTCATCATTTTGTGTTTGAAAGCTCTCAGATTAAACTGTCGAGGGTGAGTTATCGTCACCCGATGTACGGTGCGCTTGGAATTCAAGGCACGACGGACGACGATGCGAGACAAAAACGCGCTTTGTGAAGTGACAGATCAGTCGGCTTGACGTCAGAGTTAAAAAAAAAAAAAAAAAAAAAAGAACTTAAATTGGGGCATTTGTCAGTCAGGAAGCACTTTAACACCAAGTCAAATTAATAACACTGGTCAACAAATTGTTAGCAAAAATGTTCAGTAAGAATTTGAAATCCAAATTTGGAATTAATTGAGGGCACCTCTGGTGTGCCTCAAAGGTCCGTACTTGGCCCCTAAGCTTTTTTTTTTAATTAATTAATTTATTTTTTTTATTGTATTCATCATTAAGATTCGCTAATGCAAAATGTTTTGTTGCACATTTTGACTATGCCAATAATAACATTTGTGACTTGAGAATAAACGTTTCTGAAAAAGCGACGTCTTCTCACGTCTTCTCTTGATCGTCAGTCCCTAACTCATCGCCGTGCATTTTTTTGATCTGACTATGATGTCGAAGATTATTAACTCTTTCATGGATGTCAAACTCCAGGTTCAACGTTCTAAATTGGACCAGAGATTTTTTTTTTTTTAAGTAACGGGGTTAATGACATCCTGTAACAATCTTAGTTGTGATGTTAACCCACGCTGGCAAGTTTTCACAGAGGCGTGACTCACTTGTCTCACTCACTTAATTAAGAATGATTTCAATGTGATTTTGTTTGATGTTCCCGGGTCTTTGTCACGTTTGTTGCAATAAACTATCATATAATTTAAAAAAGTAATATAGTTAGTACTGAAGGGTAGGGTTCAGCAACAGGTGGAATTTTTTGTCTGAAACATAATCGCTATAAATGACAACGCATGGTAAAATACGTGTTGCGCAAGCTTTTCTAGGGTCAAACTTCAGAACAAAAAATGAAAATATCTCACAAACCTGATGTGCTAGGGAAAAAAAGTCAAGCGGTTTAAAAATCAGCGTCAATCGTAACTTGAAGGGAAACGTAAAGCCATCTGTGCTTGAAATGTGCTGTTGACCAGCGTTATTATTCGACGTTATTTGTATAGCTGGACATTTGGCGTCCTAACGTTCAAATCCAAGCGTCCAGAGCATCACCGTCTTCGGCGTGGAGGCTCTGCAGTGATGCAAACGCAAAGCCAGTGAGCAAATCAATAGCAGATGACCCGGAGGATGCTGAAGGCGGAGTGAGGAGGCGTAGAGCAGCCATCCATGAAGGCCAGATGTTCCTGCATCTCCAGAGTCCCGCAGGTTTTTCTCAACGCCGCGGCGACTCCCAAGCGCATCTGCTGTGCTTGCCTGTTGACTTAAGGTGATTGAGGCGCTGCTTGCCAGGGCCCGATAGAAATTTTTTGGCAGAAAAAAAAAATGCATTACCCGTTAATCGGACGATTAAATACAAAAATATATAATCGGAAAGTAACTCTTTTTTTTTTTCCCGCCATTGCATTTCAATGGGGGTCAATTATATGTGGGTTTTCACTATTCTCTAGTGGAAGAAATAGCGGAGCTCAATTAAATAAGGTCAATTCCTTGCACACCTTACATTGCTCACCTAAGCATTGCTTGTGCAAATTAGGATTGGCTTTGTTTCGAATGACAGGTCCATAGAATGACCTGATCAACAAATCCTGCGATATGTATACAAGAATACAGTACACGGTCATTGTCTAGATTTATGTGTCGTAAATAATGAGGCCAGTGTCACTTGCTGCGTCAACTGCTGTAAGCGTAAAGGTAAAAATAATCGGCAAACATCGGCAGTTTGGCAGATGATTTTGGCCGATGTTTGAAGGGCCATAATTGGCAGATTTAATGGGCGAGCCGATTACTCGGTCGGTGTCTACCGCTTGCCTTCTGTGTCGTAAAGGGGACAGGGAAAGCCCCCTGCTCCCGCTGCCTACAACCGCATTTGTATGTGAGCGGTGGAGCCAATGTCAGTCTGTCTAACATCTGCGCTAGCAGCTGTTGAGTGCTAAATACATCACGTCGAAAAGGAACGCCCTGTTCTTTGCATCAACACGAGGTTCGTTCGAAGCATTCTAATTTGATGCGCGACGTGACGTGGGAAGAGGTGCGCTGTCACTTGGATTTTTTCTTCATTTTGCTGTGTTCCTCTTGGGGTGCTCGTCCTTACGGGATGTGCATTTTAGGTTTGTAATTTTGTCCAATCAGATTTCAGCCTTTTTGTGTCGCCAGGCCAATCTACGGTGGCGCCTTGAAATGCGAGTGAGCCGACCCGGCGTTGTATGCTTTGCTAAACTTGCTGCTGCTTCTTCTTGTTGCGAATAAATTCAGTAAGTTTTACACAGATCGGATCGGCTGGATTGGATCGGCAGATATTTTTCATGTTGATGCAAAGCGATCAGTTATAATCTGCCGATCGAAAACGACGTCGTTGATCAGAGACAAGACAGAGCGAACACAATCTCGTTCACTTGCAGGGACGTTCTGTGCAGGCATTGGTACTAATCCAAAAATTCTCAGCATATAGAGCCAGATTTTTAAAAAACTTTTTCCCCCCAATATTTTTCTCTTTTCTGTGCATTGAATTTTCAGCAGCGTTTTTTGCTACAATTTTTACGGTTTGATTGTTATTTTTCCCCAACGCATTTCAATGAGAGTCAATTATATGTACATTTCGGCTATTTGTGCGCCGGCCGGTCCCAATCACCTGCGAATAGCGACTGTACAGTAAATTAACAAATTATTTAAATAGACTGGATCGATTGTTCCATCTTCTGATCGGAGCAATGATCAGTTATCTTTCTTTTTTCTTCAACTCGGCGATCGGCTCCAAAATCCTGATTGTGTAAAGCCTCAAGACGGTTATTATTTCCAACCACAGCTATACCGCTAACCCGGGAACCCATTTCTTGGTAGTTTTACCTCATCAGTGTGTGTAATTTTTAGCCCTTGTTGGATCAAAACGTTGACCCAACGTGCTGCGTCCAATCCTCAACCCAATGACCTGGCTTTCAATAACCCAGCACTGTCTCCCTTTTGGACCCTGCGCTGTTCGCTTTTTCAGTCAATTTTGACCCAGCAGTTATATAAGAGTGGAATATCGATGATTTTGATGTCCACGCTTTTAAAAAGTTAGTCTACGATGATGTGGCAAATATTGTTGCAGTGCACAAAGCTGGCTGTGCGGCCACAGGTGGTTAAAGTGCTGCAAGCTGAATCTGAGGTGATTCGTGGGAGCGAGATTTGAAAAGGGCTGCCGCATGGCCGCCCACTGTTGACGTACCGTCGGGGTTGGCGCAGATGAAGACGCGGACGCTGCGGCCGCTGGGGACGTGGTGAGGCGGCAGGGCCAGGACGTTGCCGCTGATGGCCGCCCTGCGCAGCGCCGACTCCCGCGGGCAAGGCTGCCGGCTGCCCACTCCCGACGGCCACATGGGGGGCGACTTCCAGCGTGGCTGGGCACAAACACACGCGCCTTTTTAGTGCGCGACGCGGCAGGCTCATCCAATCAACTAACTTCAAGGAAGAAGAAGAAGAAGAAGAAGAAAAAAAAAAGGCGATTCACTTTGGCGTGGGGATGTCATGCATGGCAGCGGGAGAATCACATGCAAACAGCAACGACGTGTTGGAACGTGGAATGTGTAATATTTGATGGTATAATGAAGACAAGCTTTGCACTAGTGTGCCAGAATACTACAGCATGGGTGTGATCGGAATAAAAGTGGATGTATAGCCCACTCCCGTCACGGTGCATGCGTAACGTGTGTGTACACGTCCTCGGACGCATGCATGGATTTTCACGATAAACAGAGCAAAAAAAAAAAAAAAAACGCAACGAGACGACACACAACTGGAACGGATGAGCAAGGCAAGCATCGACCGTTTTCGCACACCCCAGAGAGGATGCTTGCAAAGCCGAATAACCACCGAGGGTGCTTATTCCGCCGGGAACAGGTGCAGGCAAGTCGCCGGTTTTCCAAGAGTTGCTCAATCCGGCAATGTTTGTTTAGGGGAAAAAAAAAAAAAAAAAAAAAGAGGCAACAATAGGACGAAAAGTTGTCGGATCAACTCTACATGAAATCCCCCGAAAAGCAGCGAGGCGCCGCATCCAGGGAGGACAAGTGATGCTGCAAGTCAGGCTCAACAGCGCTCTCGGTGCTCACATTCATCCGCTTCATTTCGCCGTTTCCGGTTGGATCCGAGCGTCGAGGGCGACAAGAGCACGACAAAAAGGCCCATCAGGGTGCTCGCGGGACGGGAGGTGTGTCGCCGCTCGCTGGGCTGCACCCCGTCGCATCCTGCTGCCTCTGCGAGCCGGGCGAGCTCTGGCAGGCGCCCAGAGAGACGTCAGCTCGTCCAAAATAGAGACGGAAGTGATGTGGCTTTTCAAAATAAAGTTCGTATCGCTTTGCGGGGAACGCTCAACATGGACTGCACCTTCGGATGTGGAAACAAACGGTGTGATTTTGCACGTGAACGTTTCGTGCACGCAAAACGTCGAGTTCCATGCTAGAGGAATCGTTATTTTAGCAATTGCAAGTGTGGACTTGCTATTTTACTTTGAAAGCCAAAGGATGGCTTGTGATCAAGCTTAGATTTGGATGTCAAGCTTGATGGAGGAACCTTCAACCTGGTAAGCCAACTGTTTAAAAGCAGTGGCGGGCAGTGCGTTTGGTCCTTACTACCACTAGTATCACGTTGCAATTATAGAAGTCAACAATACTAAAGAAAAAAAATGCTACATAACAGCAAATGTTATCATATGAAGCAGTTCACAATCAAAACGTATCTATCTCATTACATTACATAGTGTGGCAAAAACGGAAGGCGATCCTCCTTTGAGCATTTCTCGACATGGAAATGAGAAAGATCTATTTAGTTTTTCCTGGCTGTAGGACAACCGGTAGGATTTATTTTTTGTATTTTTTTTAAATCAATGTTCTGGCGCTCTGCTCTCAATTCAAGTCAATCACCCTTTAATCAGCTGAAAACTTTTCCAGACTGAAGGCTTGCGTGCTGCGAGCAGACCGTAAGAAACCTCCCCATGCTTTTATCTCCGGTAGACTTGATTCTTTTAACGGTCAAGTGCTTTGTTACAGCTCCAGCTGTTATGAAACGCGCTATGTGAATAAAATTGTATTGTATTGTATTGTTACGCTGCACACAAATGGAATAAACGGACAGCAGAAGTGAAGTCAGCCCCGAATGTAAAGGTTCAAAACGTTGCTCTTTTTCCATACCTCTGATGAAGGAAAGATTTTGAAAATCACATTCTTCAAAACCCTGCTCTTGCACTGTACGTTATGTTAGTCATTTTGGTCTTAAATGTCCTCGACTCTTTTGTTTGTAACTGCTTTTAAATGTTCCTTGAGAGTGAGCTTAGTCTGAAACGCGCCATGGAAACGAAAGCCTTGCCTTGCCTTGCCTCGCTGCTCCTTAAATATTCATCCAGTCTCATGCAATGTGCTTGACGTTGGCAATCCGTTGGTTTTTAGTCATGCTTGCAAAATCCTCTCGCGCCGCAACGTCCGCGCGCCGTTCGTAGACTTCACTCGGGAGTCGGCACAAAAAGGAAAAACAACAAATCAGTCATACCCTCCCCTCCCCGTGTTTACATTCACACGTCCGACAAGACTCCTTGCAAGCCAAGCCCCGGGAGATGCCGCAACACAACGAAACGGCACCCGGGTCCGTGGAATTGGAGTTCAAGAGAAGCAACCTGTGCACGACAAAACAGTTTTCGAGGGCATCTTGGAAACTCCACCACCGCTGGCTCCTTTGCGGCCAAGACGGCAGCTGGCGAAAGTTATTTTGTGGCTATTTGGGGCCGCAAGGAGCTCCTTTCATCGCCGGCCAATTAGCACTTTTGTTTGAGCTCCCGCTGTGACCTTTTGCCGCTAATTGATTTGTAGAGGAAGGAGCGTAACGCTCCACTGTCCACACCTCTGCTTTCTCAATGCCATGAAACGTCACCTGGCTTGATTTCATTTGTGAGTCATTGTGGAATAGAGATCAGTCGTGGAAAATGCACTTGCACAAATTCAAGTGTAAACTTGCCAAGTCGAAGCCTGACAGTAACGTACTTCCAAGTCAAACTTTAGCAGCAGTGGAATTTGTCCATTAAGAACCGAATAGCAGACGTGGGCATTTTTGCTGACGAGTGAGAAATGACGGGCCGATTTTTTTAATAAGGACGGACTGAAGTGGATTTTCAGCCGTCGGAGTGATCGCCACTAACCGGCTCAAGTACAGACGGACGGACGCCAGTTTTGCTGGCAGATTTTTTTTGGGGGGTCTTGGGTGGGCGTTCGGACTGACGAAATGAATGACGGACTGTCCAACTGATAGTAAAATGCCCACCTCTGCCTAATATATTTCCTGGTTCAATGACACTGAGATCTTGGGAACGCCTAAAAATTCATCAAAGAGTACTTAGCCGTTGCGAGTGGGCGTGAAGTTGCAAGAGAGAGACTGGAAGAGTCACAGAAAGGCGACGAAAGGACACACAGACCCTCGGTTCCGCCTGAAAGTTCAATGTCCCCGCGCTTTTTGCGAAGAGTCTTTGATCGGCGACAAGTACAATTCTTCCCTGTGTCTCCAGCGCGCTGGCTGAGCTTCTTCTCTTGAAAGCCGCAACGTGCCAAGTGTCAAGGATCACAGCTCACCGCGATTCCATTTCATGCGGATTTCAAGCCATTCGGAATTTCCCTGAGCAAAATGTTCCGCCTCGTGCCGGCGTGCGGCAGTAAGGCGAGGATTGCGCTCTGATCCGCACTTGCTCCCCGCCGATCTCGACTCACGCGGATGCGGTCTCCTTTGTAGTCTTCGGAGCTTCCAACGTACATCCCGTTGCTCGCGTTCGGCCTCAAATCTTTTAATTAAGCGTTTTAGCTGAGGGAGAAAAAAAAAAAAAACGAAGACACCGTGCATGTGTGGCATATGTGAGCAAACCCCCCCCCGGTGCAGATGTGCCAGTTCCTTGATATCTCATCTGATGCTTCCGAGTGAAACGCGGAATGCACGAACTCACGCGGCTCGTAACGCTGCTCTTTCCACGCGCTTGAATTTTTCACGTGAGCACATCTTTGGTGCGTTGTGGCGCAGAGAGCGCAGTGCTTCTAGTTGAAGTTCAACTTTCAGCCTCCGCAGGTGGGTCGGGGCTGTCCGGACGCCGCGTAGCGCCGCTGAGAGGGCTAATTGTGAAGGAGTGGCAGATGGTGCCGCCCACCTCGCCTCGCCTCCCCTACCCCCGCATACTCTCAAAAAGTGAGGCGCTTTGGTGGACGGCCAGTTTGGGCTCTTTTCCTGGCTCAACATGCGTTGCTTGTGGAAAGTGGATGTAACACCGTGGGATTGAAATGCTTTTGGACGCGCCGCGTTTGGCTTGCCATCTGAAGCATGCCGCAAATGACGAGGACACGATGAGAGAATAAGCCGAGGGACGCGGCGCGCCATTTATTCCAGGCAGAATTGGAAGCTAATGAGCTCCCGCAGGACACTTTGGCGCACTGACAGATGAGTCTCTATTGGCTCTCTTGTTAGCCTTAGCTACCTTAGCTTGCCAAATACTGGGGCAGATCATCGACGCTCGCAAATAGAAACCCGCTCCCCAAAATTTCTGCCTCCTGGCCCGCTTCTGTTACACAATTGACAGCAAGTGGCAGTGCAAGGCAAAATGGCCGCTCCCTGAGACGGTGGATCAAAACAAGTGGAGTTTTGCCGCTTGATTCGTATTCCTCAAATGCAATACCGTCTTTATACTAATGGGGGCGCACAAAACATAGTATTGCAAAGACCATTTTAAACGAACGGTCTCGTTGCTGTCTTAGTTGAAGTTACATGCGTCCTAACTACCGATTCTGAAGGCCCAGTGTAGATTATATTTACATGGCAACACATAGAGGCTGAAATGTGATTGGAGAAAAAAAAAAAAAAAAAGGAGTGTACCCATGAGAAACGCTACGAAACGAAGCTAACAGACTGTTGGGTAGACATTAGGGATGAAACGATTCATCGAAAATCGCTTTAAAATCGATTTAAACTGGTTAAAATATGCATCGACGTAAAAAGAAAAATTGGTATAGAAGTTTTGATCACAAAATTTGTAAGGATAACAGTCAAATCTATTGTACATTTATTTATCTTAGTTCTGGCACAAACAAAAATGCAGTTCAAACAGTCAAAATGAGTTCTCAGCTTTTTTTGTAAAATTACAAACGTTACTGTCGACCAAATGCAGATGTTCAAATAAAAACATATTTTACTTTTACTTTTTGCTTTTTTTTTTGAGTCATTCATTTTGTTAAAAAAAAATGTGACAAAATGGAATCGAAATCGGGAACTGAAAAATCGAATTGAATCGGGGCTTGATGAATCGTTACATCCCCCGAAGGCATGAATGCAATTTCATGGGACAAATGACAAATGGCCATTTTGCAAAGCCTCCAATGAACGTGCGCTTCCTGGCGCCCATTTTGCTTCTTATTAGTTCGATTGAAATGGGCCGCAAACCTGGCATTAGAAATAAGCTAAAAGTAGAAACTGATCCATCTCAGGTTTGCAGACACACGGTCGTGATTATCCGTTGTGGCTGCAAAAAAAAAAAAAAAAGGCTCCTCCTCGAGACTCGCCCATGATTACATTCAATGAAGAGTAGTGTGCTTCTAAAAATAGCTCCCTGAAGAAATCACTGGGCGCATTTTACCCGACCGTCTCCACTTTGTATGTTGGCAAGCGCATGTGCGCACATGTGAGCTTTCTGTCTCTCCCCGGCACGTTGGAGGCTGTTTTTTGTTGTTGCTGTTGTTGTTGTTGTTGTTCTGTTTTGTCGGGTGGCTGTCCCAAATTCTGATTACAGCGTTGTGTTGTGAACACGAGCTCCTTGGTGGAGGAATGCGAGAGCAATTTCGGCACCCCGGTGTTGTCAGAGCGATGCAGAGGGGGCTCGGGGCTGTGAGAAAGCTCGGCTCCGGCTGACCGCCTGGCGGCTCGGGATTTTGCTCAAGGTGAAAAGGAGACTTGTGCGTTTTGGGAATTGATGGTTGAGGGCAAACAAGACCAAGGGAGGGTAGTGACTCGTTTCTGAGTTGAGTCGTCATGTGAAGAATGCTGACCGCGAAACAAACGTCCGCCGTGCTTATTATAAGCAAAAAGAGCAAAAATGAACGGCAGTCGATGATGTCCGGCAAAGGGCCGAAAACGGCAAGAGCCCAGGAATTCGTCTGCTGCTTGGCGAGCACAATATCGCCACACGTTTCATGCCATCACGTGGAACTCCTCGTTCCTTCCGTTCTTCATTTGCACACGCACGGCAAGCAAAAGCGATGATGCCGATTTCGCCGTAAACACACATCGTTGCAGCAAAAAATCGCACCGTTTTTCAAAACTTTTTGAATCCAAAAAATAGCCCTGTATTTTATTCAAATATAATTAAAGAGAATGTAAATAAAAAAAACAACCTGGTAGTTACTGTATGCTTTATAGTACAGTGGTCCCTCGACATATCACAGTTGACTTTTTGCAGTCTCACTTATTGAGGAGTTTTTAATCATACATACCCAATTTTGTATCTAGTAGGTGTGTAACAAAAACTGAATCAAAAATCAAAATCAAAAATCAAAAACCAAATTGAATCGTTCCACTTTGTAATATATCGAGATGGAATGGTCTTTTGTTGGAGAGCGATATCTTAATATGGCACATTTACAGTACTGACAAGTTCCTTCAAATCGATGTGGAATGACAACAAAAAAGTCAATCTTTTCATCGTTCCCTCTCGAACTGAGCCGTACCGTATTGAATCGAATCATAATTCCCCGAAGTGGAGTTTAATTGAACCGTGCCACTTTCAAATTGAACCCTCCTTGAATCGTTTTGCAGCCCACGTATCGTCATCTTTTGTGGCGAGATGCGCTCCCCTAACATTTTTGATTTTTAAATATTTTTTTTGCAATATCAGAGGATTTTGCGCAATGTTTTCCACACGGACTAACGTTACTACAGACTCGCGTCACAGCCAACTCTACACTATCATTCGTCGACTCCCATATCACTCACCAGAACAAGCCCTGCCTTTTCGAGCCACACGCATTCATAATCACAGATACTACAGTGTAGAATGTAACGATTACGACCGCAACTGGACAAAAAATGTGCATATTTTGTACTGGTATAATGTTTTGTGATCTCAATCGATGGGGTAAGTGGTAGACCAGTCAATTCTAAAAATATGATGGAAGAAAACAATGATGAAGTCACAAAGAGGGCAACTATTGAAGGTGTGTTTGAAAAGGCCTGAATATTTCTTGTCCATCGTAGTCCACGTGGACGTCCTGTTCAAATGGTTTGTGATAGCAAAGGCGCGAGCGAGCGTGCGCGACATGGTCAAGAGACTCGCGTTGCGGGGGCTTTCTATTTTTCTCCATTCGAGCGAGTTTTGAATGGACCCACCCGAGCTTGGGCACAATCGCAGGCCCAAATCTCTTTTGAGATCGTTTTTCTTTCGTCAGGATATAATCTGATCATCAATAAACATTTCCAGCGAGAGGCCGATTGCTCCCTCTCGGATGACTGGGATCGATTTTGATTGTCGCGCTTCGCCTGGCTGTATTTTGGGACTTTTGACGCCTTCACGTTGAAGACAGCCAAGGTCACTGCGTTCTTGTATGATACAAATGCACACGGCCTCAAGTTGAGCTTGAAGGAACGGCATTTAAATAAAAAAATTAAAAAACGCTAGCATTTTTTGCCAGATCGTTTTCCCCTGCAGTCTGCATATTTTCACTCTCTTCTGTGTCCTTGTCACACTGATTTCATTTTTGATTTCATCTGTGACTGCACCCTCCCTTCCTGTCTGCCAGTCACGCGGCCGCAAAGAGCGTCCCAGCAGGGCTGCAAAGGTGCGGCGACCGCGTGGCGCCCCGCAGCCCCCCCGAGGCAGGGCGGGGCTGCGCTGTCTGTATCTGCTTATCGATCCTGTTCTCAGCTGACCAGGAATCAGATGATTCCTCTTGAGGCTCTTGAGTCCGCCCACAATGGTGCACAGAAGCGGATTGGAAAATTGGTGGCAAAAATAGTCACACTACGCACTTCTAAAGTGTCGAGTGAATTCAGGTTTGTTTCTAGATACATTACACGTATTTGAAGATAATTGCGGACAATGTGCAAAGTAGGGGTGGGAATCTATGGGTACCTCACGATTCGATCCGATTACAATTCAGAGGCCCACGATTCGATTCAATTCCGATTCAGAGGCTAATGATTCGATTCCGATTCCGATGCATCACTAGTATTGGCTTACATTTTATAGTCCATGCAAGACACTTGTACCCTTTTAGAAACAAAAAAAACTCAAGGAAGGGCAAAGATTTATATGTCACACTTTGACTTCGTTGCGCTCGTATGAGGTTTTGCTTGTTCCGCCATCTTGTCACATATTAACTTAGCCTAGCACAGACATCAGATGTACAAACGTACTTAATCACTTGCACATGCTTTTAGTTTTTTTATTTTTACTGTAAATATCGATTATTAATACCTATGAATCGGACGCAGTGATTCAACCATTGGTTCTGCATAGAACATATTCTTGAAAAATAATGTTTGGGTTAGCTTAGTACAACATGTTGACATGGCTGTCGGCTAGCTGTGGCTTGGACGTTTTCATGGTGGGCTGGACGCATGTTGTGTGATGTTGGTAGATTGTCTGTCTCTGCTCATGGCAAACTCGACCATGAAAAAAAAAAAAAGAGAGCTGTGTTATTCCGATTGGAGTGTCGGCACACAGAGGAGCTCATGCGATCGAGTAGAATAGTCACGTTGCTATTATTTGTACATTGCGGACAGAATATTACAATAACGCTCAGAGAATGTTCCTCCTTTTGTTTGGACCACTTGCACTTGCTGAATTTCACTTTTCCATTTCGGAGTCATTTGCATATTCAAAGCAAAAGTATTGGGTGAGTGGGGCGGCTATTCAAATGTTGCCGTCCAAGTCCCCGCGGCTCCGCCCTGCTCGTCTTTATCTCCGCCTTTGTCCTGGCGGATTTGACGTCTTGCACTTTGTGCTCTCTTTGGCGTGACCGCTCGCTGGCTCGAAGTGGTCTTTTTTTGCGTTTGCGAGCGACGAGGCCGTCTGAGAGAAAGCACAGTGTCAGAGAACGTCTCGGCTCTCTCCACTGAGTGGGAAAATACACTGACTGGGATTGTCTGTGGCAGTCCGCTCTGGCTGTGGTCCGTGATGCTTAAAGTGCTACGCTAATTAGTTTTTCTCCGTCTCACACACACAGACGTTCACTCCGCCTTTGTGCTGCCTTGCTTTTTTTTGTCTTTTTTTTTTTGTTACGTAACAGAAAGTGTGCTTGCACCCCACTTGTGCAGCATTGCATGTCACACAAGCCACATCGCTCTCTTGTTGACTTATTCCGGCAGCACAGAAACTGGCAGAGGTGGGTAGAGTAGCCAAAAATTGTACTCAAGTAAAAGTACTGTTACTTCAGAATAATATGACTCAGGTAGAAAGTAAAAAGTAGTCATCCAAATAATTACTTGAGTAAAAGTAAAAAAGGTACTTGGTGAAAAAAGTACTCAAGTACTGAGTAACTGTAGCAACGTCTCATTTATTTATTTAAAAACAACCATTCAATCAGATGAAAATACAAAATAATCATAAGGCAAATTAAAGTCCATCCAATCAAAAAGGAGTAAGAGTACAGTTTCTTCTTCACAAATCTACTCAAGTAAAAGTTAAAAGTATAGTGATTTAAAACTACTCTTAGAAGTACAAAATTTCCCAAAACTTACTCAAGTAAATGTAACGGAGTAAATGTAACTCATTACTACACACCTCTGGAAACTGGAGGGAGAGGCGGATATTACGTCCTTTTATTACAAAAGGCACTTAAAAAATCATATTCATGTCTTGATTGCATGTAATGGAAACAAACTGGGATTCCCCCACAAAAAAAGTATTTAAATAAAAAAACAATAGAATTCTAAACAAGGATTATACAGTCTATTTGATACAACCACAAAAGTCTGCTAGCTTAACGCAAGCACATAATAGTAAATGCCATAGACAAGCTAACAAGTAGTATCAATGTGACGGTGTTATAATAAGGTATGTTTTAACATTAAAGGTGCAGCAAAATATGTAGACAGATATTACAATACTTTCAGGCATATATTCTTGATCCTCTGCAAAAAATAACAAATATCATTGTAAAACGCTTTCTGTTTTCTGTTTTTTGTTCTATGACATCACGTTTTTGAGATATTTTCAATTTTTTTGTTTTGAAGTTTGATTTATAGATGTTCCCGCAATGCGAATTTTACCATGCGTTGTGATTTACAGCTAGGACATTTCAGAAAAATATCCACCTGTTGCGAAACCTAACCCTTCATTCATAAATAGTCCTAAATATATTACTACGTGACATATTATATTATTGTAAGTATTAGTATGAAAACCTGATGTGCTTGGGTAAAAAAAACAAGGACACATTCACGATCAGACCAAAAAATGAATCTCGAATAGTTTACTTGCATCTGTGATTAAAAATGTCGTACACAATTGTTGGGCAGTGTCATTTTTGTTATATACAGATTTTTAGGGGATGTTGGAACGGATTAATAACATTTCCATTCATTTCAATGGGGAAAGACGATTTGAGACCGCTTTGAGTAGCGAGCTTGGTACTGAACAAAGGCCGTGGTAAGATTTGAAAAATATTTCAAGGATGCCACAGCTCGCAGGGCTACGCGACGCCGCAATCAGCGTCGACAACATAGCTGGCCTAGTGACTGCGTGTTACAAAACCGAAAATACACACCAGCCACTGTTTTGGTGGAGGCCTACAAAATAAAAAACGAGATGAAAGCGGAGCACTTGCATGAATGGGAGACGGGAGTGCGTGCGTTGCTCTGAAATGTGTCACAACATGATGTTTGTGAGCAAATGAGCGGGCGCGCTTCTCTCTCTCTGGAAAGCACCATCGGTCGTTTCATCGGCCTCCTCCGACTGGAACCGGCTCAGGCTAGTTGCGCGCGCGCGTTATCAAGACGCACGCCGCCGCTAACGAGGGCGCCGCGGCGAGCGGGACGAGATGAGCCCCCGGCGGCGCGGCTGTGTGTCTGTTAGAGTGGGTCAGGTGTGTGTGGGTGCGTGTGCGCGTGTGTGATCCGGGATGTTATGGGTCATGTCGGCCGCTGGCCGCAGATGAGGTCATTTGGCCCTTTAGCAAGGCAGATTTCATCCCTCCTGTCCACTCGGGTTAACAAATCTCCTGCCGCGGTCACTTTTGTGCCACTTTGTGTGCGTCTGCGTGCGTGTGTGCACGCCAGTAATTGTGTGTCCGGGGAATCCCTTTCTCTTCTGTGTGCTTTGTGTGAATTTTCTGCAGCGAGGCCCTTTGTCTGCTTGCGTTTGCGTGACGCCGCCCGGGGATTGTGTCTCGCCGCGCCTCTCTGTGTTTAACAACACGGAGAATTCTTGCATTGTTTGCGGAGCGCCATTAAACACTCAGCAGACGTCTCGGGAGGAAGGCCTATTAGCATTGATTATTTATGGCAAGCTGCCGCTTTTGCATTTTCAGGCCGTTGCTACTTCATCAGCGCGTTGGTTTGGATTTGAAAGCCGACCGGGGCTAGCTAACCGCCGGCGCGCACGGCGCTGGTATTCGCCGCAGGGTGGTAAACATCCCTGCTCGCACCGGCGGCCATTTGAAAAGAAACGTTTTGTGGGAAAAACATGTTTGCAGGCTGTGCAGGGCACGCCGAAGTGGCGGGTGGTGCTTTTGCATTTATTCCAGTCGAGCCTGTTGAGAAAAGCCCGAAGTGAAATATGGCCTGCTCACCTGTCAACTGTCAATCAAACAGACCTGAAAAAAATGGATGCTACTTAGTCTAGCATCTTTCTTATGCCCGCACATGCCTGCATGTTTGAGTTGCGAAAATGTAACTGCTTGAAGCGGAAGTCAACCCAAAGATATTTTCTTCAGGAATATGTTCCCAGCAAGCCCACTTGTTGCAACACGGCATTCTGATTAATTTTGCGTTTGTGGAATACAAGTTAAGCAGCAAAACGCACTCGTTTTTCGCCATCTCTGGGGGCGGCCATTTTGTCACTTCTGTCGACTGAAAATGACATCACAACTGCTCACAACGACCAATCACAGCTCAGGTTCAGAAAACAGGTCAGCCGCGATTGGTCCTTGTGAGCACTTGTGATGTCGTTTTCAGTCGACAGAAGACAAAATGGCCGCCCCCAGAGATGGCTAAAAATAGGTGGATTAACACTTATTCCACAAACGCAATATTTATCAGAATGCCTTGTTTAAACTAGTGGGCTTGCACAGAACATATTCTTGAAAATAAATGTTTAGGTTGACTTCCCCTTTAAAGCCTCTGGTGGCCGTTTCGTCATAGGGCTTTTCACACCGCGACAACGAGGCGCTCTAATGCATCCACGCAAATCCAAAGCCCCAAATCCAAAGCCCCCAAACACCACACACTGAGTCTGACTTTTTTTTTTTCATCTTCTTGCTCTTTCGACTCACTCTGCATAACATGCACGCACTCACGGCCAACAATGAGGCGCTCTGAAGCCATCCGCAGGGAAGATGTATTTTCATGGTCTAAGCAGAGCTTGCCTGCCAACTGCAAGACGCAATCGTGCCGGAAATGGTGAAAAAATGTTTCACGCTACATCTCCACAATTGAGTACAGAAAGTCCTCGAGTTACGGCGGATGCGACCTACGACGTTTCGACTTTACGACGCCCGTGCCTCTTCCGCCAAATTGTCCTCAGCACTACTTTTACATGCAGTCAATACTCGGGTTCAGGTCAAAATTCTGATTTTTGAAACGAGTGCTGCGGCGTGTATTTTACAAGCGGATGTTCCCGGACGTAACCGGCATGATAGCTCGATCATGTGATCTTCAGTGCCGGCTTCGTCCTATGTCGTCTTAAAAAAAAATTACTTGACATACACATGGAGCAGCAACACAAACAAACAGGACCAAAGTTATTATACAGTAGTTGATGAGAACTAAGAAAATAAAAACTCAAATGGAAAAAAAGCATTTTGTTAATGAAACAAAATACAAACGAAAACCGCAATTATAGTGAGAATGTCAGTTTTTGTGCATACATGAGCTTTTGGGATTCACTTTAAAGCAGGAAGGTCAAACAGTCATTTGAGAATTGTACCTTACGTTACTTTATTACAAACTACTTTGTGACTTTTTATCTTTTTAATCTTGCACTCGACAAATTGCACAAGACAAAAAAAACGAAACAAAAACGAATTAAAAATGACTTAAAAAAAAAAAACTATTAAAAAAACCTAACAAAAACGAACTGAATTTCAAAAAGTCCAAACCAAATAAAAACGAACTCTGATGAAAAATTCCAGATTATTTTTTTAATCTTGCACTCGACAAATTGCACAAAACAAAAAAAACCCAACAAAAACTAATGAAAAATGACTTTTAAAAAAAAATGAAAACTATTAAAAAAACGAACAAAAACTAACTGAATTTCAAAACCAAAAGTCCAAACCAAATAAAAACGAACTCTGATGAAAAATCCCAAACTATTCTTACCCTGAATAGAGCCTACAACAATATTCACACGTTTCTGTCGCGACTTGATAAGCGCATATTCAATCACGATATTGACAAAAGAAAATCATAGTTCGATCATTTTTCCAAATCATTCAGCCTTAGTGTCAGTGAGTGCAACACTGAAGGCAGCCCACTCCAAATTTCGACTTGCCCGTGCACTGTCAAAATGTGACAAATCTTCTACAAAGCGGCAGGGCGGAAACCATGAACGGCGATATGCGGTAGCAGCCAAACGCTGCCGTTGTAGTACAAAGTACTCCTTCAATTTTTTTTATTTTATTTTTTTTATTCAAGTCCAGCTGGACCTGGAGTACAACTGGAGTGCGCTCAGGTGAGCGCCGTGCCAGCGCATCTCCGCTAGCGCTTGCTGCTCCTCTCTCAGCCTTTTTTGTTTCATTTTGTGCACACTCACTAAAACCACAGCGGCAAGAATTATGACATATTTGCACCTCGCCTCCATCCCTATGCATGAGACCACAACTATCGATTGTGTTCCTTGCAGTCTTGAAGGAACCAAATACAGATTAATGACCTCTCCCGCTGTTGCTCGCCGGCCCAAAATAATTATCTAAGTGATGTGTCACGATGATCGGTGTGGAGCCCAACTTCACTTGAAGATGGATCAAGTGCGGACCAGCGCTGCGCAAAAACTTGATTGCAGCGTCACCGTCTTCCCTGTAAGCAAAAATGTTGTCTCTGCAGCACCGCTGGTGATGACAAAGGATTGATGAGGCAAAAAAAACAGATTTGATGGAATGCGACGAGGGCCGTGCCTTCCTGGTGCCTTCCTGGTGCCTTCCTGGTGCCTTCCTGGTGCCTTCCTGGTGCCTTCCTGGTGGCCTCATTAGCCTTCCGCTCATCCACCATGTTGGTTCCTCCCAAGCAGCAGCAGCTACGAGATGCTGATTCGCTTCTGCAGGATTCAAACCCAAGCAGCTCATTGATTTTTAAAGTGCCCCCCCCCCCCCACACACACACAGACTCACATGATGATTTACATTATCTCCTCAATTAGCAAATGAGAGTAAAGCGTCCACGTCACCACATGCCTCTTGCCTGAGTTTGCACTTTTGCAGCCTTGGGTCAGTGTCAGCCGTGCTTTGCTTGATTGTGTTGCCTGATCACTTTCGATTTGCACTTGCGCATTTTGCCGTCGATTGAACAGAGTGGCTTTTGCTCTCGATGGGACGCTCGTACATCACTGTCACACCGGCGAGCGTTTTTTTATCTCCCGGGAATAAACAGTGGGTTTTGTTTGTTGAAAGGAGACCCCAGCAGAAAGCAACGAGGCAACGCGACGCCTCACAAATACGCCATTCGGCTTTGTTAGAGTCCGGATGTTATCCTGAAACGCCCACAAGAAACATTTGTTTGCAAAATAAGAACAAAAATCAAGCAATAACGTATTGATGAATCACCGATTTGGGCGTCAAATGTTTGTATGCATGATTTCAGCCCCAATTTATCATAAACCTACACCCCCTCTAGCAAACGGTGAATATGTGCGATAATTAGGGAGACTATTAAAAAAAAAAGAAATCCGCCCCACATAAGTTAGATGTACATTCTTTAACCTCATGAAAACACGCTTGAACTTTTTAAAGTTCTCCTCAAAGCAATTATAAGCCTTTAAACAGTTGCCACTTTACACACGGCACAAAATGACTGAACTAAACTCAACTTTTTTTCCAGAGAAATTTTCCAAATACGTCTGTTTATTTTACTCATTTACTCGCTTGTGCATTTAATATTACCGTTACGCGACGGAGACAACTTGACATGCGTTAAGAGTCAGCCGTAGATGGATGTAACGGAGAGAATCATGTCACTTTTCAAAATAAAATGTTTTTCAGCCTCGGACGATAATTACACCGGAAATACTGTACTTTATCTTTTTCTCTCCTTACATCTGTGCGGCCCACCGAAGCCTGGTCCAAAGTGGCCTGCGGGCCGGTACCGGTCCACGGCCCGGTGGTTAGGGACCCCTGCATTCCAGCAATCCAGTTGAGATGTTACAAAGGCATGGATTACTGTTTCTCAGTGCTGTTGTGAAAGGAGAGGCTTTACTTTAGCCAGCTGCCTAAGATTAAAAAAAAACAAAAAAACAACAGCACCAATTTGCCCGGCCAATGTAAAAATCACTGTCCAATTTGAAACACAAATTCGAGACTATTGGCTTTAGATAAGACGGCAGGGGGCCCAAGTCAACTGTCAGCGAACGCCATCACTTCTCTTTGAAGTTCAAGAAGTTTAGAGCTAGGCTTTGGTTTCACCCAGACAGGACGAAAGTGGGCGTAAGGAGAAAAGCGTCCTTTTCGCTTTGCGGGAACTGTCATCTGCATAGCTTTGAAAGCAAATACCATGCTTTCTCAAGATGGAACCAGGGGCAGCAAATACAATAAAAACAACAGGGGCCCCAAAATTGAACCCTGTGGAACACCATACCACAGGTGATCAGAGCGGAACTCACATACAAACAGAGCATACAACCATACGTAGAAGAAAATATTCTCTCTTCTCTATCGCTTCTTGTTGCTCTTAATCAGATTCCATTTCTTCCGTGAAACTTCAGCGCTGCCCAGCACTGACTTCATACTTGTGAAAAGTCAGCAAAGGACAAGTTGGAAGGAGGCCCTCTCTGCCATGAGGAAAGTAACACAGAGCTGTTCTCTAATGAGCGACCGGGCGCAGGCAGCCATCCAGCGCTGTCTCTTCTGGCATCTGATTGGACGTCTTCACTCTTCCCGCAGCCTCTTGCGGGCCCTTGTTATGCTCAGGTATTTATAGGAGCGGGGAAGGCCATCGCATGTCAAGCGCGGGCGCCTTATTAGAGCTGCAAAAGGCGGCCAAGCACAAGTCAACCAGAAAGCCAGTGTGGCAACGTTGGATTAAAAGCTGCATGGTGCAATTCAGGAATGATCACTATTTAAAAAGAAATCCTCAGGTGCAGCAGCATGCATGTTTGTTTGTCTCATTGGCTTGCCACAACGATGCGTCATCACCCTTGTTTGTGTCTTCCAGGACGCTGCCGAGTAGAAATGGGAACTGTCAGTCAAGAGAATTAAACATTGAATATTTAAACAGCCTGCGAATGGCTGGTGGCCAATCCGGGGTGTTGGCTGCCGCGCAAATGAGGGAGATTCTTGTTTTTTTTCCGCCTCAATATTGAGATGGCCATTTAATATGCATTTTTTTTTTTTCAATGTCTACCTCCTACGATTTTTTTTTTTTTTCAAACAGAAGCAATGCACAAAACACGGACCCCATTTATGCAATTTCCAATGTGAAATTTTGCATGTATGAACACCTGCCACAGTTACCTTGAAAAAGTAACCCAGTTACTTTACAGATTATTTGCTTTTAAAAGTAACTTAGTTACTTTACTAATTACTTGACTTATAAAGTTACAAAGTCAGATTGCACGTTACTTTGATAGTCACATTCAGTACATCCTGACAACCCTGCTTACATAAAAAAAACACCCATTTTTTTTCCCACTTAATTGGAAGTGGATTTTTAACAGTGACATCCATGAATCAAGTTTGCTTTTATTATAAAAAAAGACTTTTTAACTTGCCATAATCACTCTCTAAAATTAAGTAATCTTAACTAATTACTTAACCTAAATGGGCTACTTTAAAACTTTCAGCTTGAATGTGTACTGTGCTACAAGCTATGTTTTTTTTTTGTTATTGAGGCTGGATAACACCCTGTTGACAGCACAGAGTGAGCTGTTGTTCTTAGCTGAAGCAAACTCAAAATAGAGACTATTTCCAACTTGGGAACACAAATCTGTCTCCTTCCCGCATTGTAGTTTGTGTAGCATGGTATGGACATAAAAACGCGACGTGACGCATCTGTGACGTCGCTCTCTCGGAGGGGAATATGAAGTTGAAGACTTCCATCGTGCCTTACTATTTTCAAGCTGTGAATAGTAGAGTTGCCCTGATTACTGTCCTGGAAATCAGATAAGTCGAAAAGATGTGCACATTTCGAAGTAGCGCGTCACTTAGTGACACGTTTACCGCCATCGCTGGCTATAACGCGAAGAATGAGCCCCGATATAGCGGGGCCGCACGGTAAATCCCCTTGCAAATCCTTTGGCTGCGTGATTAGGCAAAATCAATTTCGCTCATTGCAAGCATTCAGCCGCTGCTTCTTGATAACAATATTATTTTGTGTGCGCGCGCACACACCAGCCTCACGTTTACGACTTGGATGGCAGGACATTTCCAATTACGCTTCAGTCATGATTGATTCAATCTGCCCTTTCGCCCGTGACGCATCATTTAAATTCAGCATTTAGGTGCTCACACCCCCCCCCCCCCCTTCTCTCGTTTTAGTCCTTATCTCCCTCTCCATGCCCCGAGAGTAGCAGCTGCCACTTATTAATTTGCAAAAACTCCATTCAAAGTTATCATTATCTCAGCTGGCAGAGGCCTAAATATGAAAACGTCATGAAGAGGCCTGGCCTCATTTGGATCCATAAATATGCAGCTGTTAATGTCTATGGAGGAATACGTGGACCGCTCCTAAAGGCGGAGGAAACCATTTATCGCAGAATAGGAGAGACGGGGAGCGCTGGGAAATTTTCACGCGTGGTTCGAACACGAGTGCGGGCACCGATTCACATCCGCTCGGGAACTCGACCCATTCGATAGCCAAGATGGCGGAAGTTGACCGGAGGGGATCTTATTCCGGAATGAAGCCCGCTGCTCGGCTTCCTACTGTCAGCCAAACAAACGGCAGCTCGCCGCGGCACCCGAACGGCGGGCGAATTAGCAAACAAACTCCAGTGTTTTGCAGCAACAGCAATGAAGCAAGCGGCGCTCACTCGCTACGTTAATTGGCGACGGGCGAGCGGGAGGGCCGCGTTCTCCGAGCTGGAAGGAGCTCGCGTGTGAACGGGAACAAATGGAACAAATGATTGCGCCTCTATTGATCCACTGAAGAAATGAGACGAGGAGACGGCGAGGAGGAGAGGAACAGACACGGGGACTGACAAATAGCGTTACCCATCGACCGCGTTGCCCTGCTACCTCGCAGGGCTGATTTTGAAGCAATTGTTTTGGTTTGTACAGTATGCAGGCCGGTCTGAATTGAGATTTGCGCTCATACGATCTCGTTTTGCAAAATGAGGTCAACTGGAAGCAGTATAGAAGATGGACGGCGCTACGCTAATTAGGCCCATCGATGGCATGTTGCGTGATCCATTAGCATTAAGCTAGCAGACTTATTCATTAAAGGGGCGAAATGACATGTTTGGGCACACAAGCAACCTTAATGAGGATAAGCAATGTAGTAAATGGATGGCGGGATCTACGTCTGGTAATATCATTTCACCCCAACAGGGATGAAGACCTACATTTAATATTCCTGCATTATTTCCTGCGGCTTTCGAGGAAAAATGCCTATTTTAAATGGCTGCAGCAGACAATACCAATTCCGACGGGACATTTCACACCTGCGATGTTGTTGTTGAATCACCATACCCCCCCCCCCCCGCGCCCCCCACCGAGACACCGCAAAGCCATCTTTCAGTCTAATTGATTACTTTGGCACACCGCGCGGAGTTGTTCTTCACCGTGAGACTTGTTGATCTCGTTCCCCGGGCTCTCTTTCTGTCTTCCCACTCAGCCTGCTGATGCATTTTGTCTGTGGGCAGCAGACAGCGCTGCCCTCGGAGTCCTTCCGCTCCATATCACTCACAGACGTCCGCCGAGGCAAACGCGACGCGTGTGTGTGTGTGGGTGTGTGTGTGCGTGTGGTAGAGGAAGCCTGTGTGACATGCACAGTGGAGGGTCAGCATGACTTGTTATTATCGAAGTTGTTCTTGCCTGCGTTTCCCAGTGCAGGCGGTTTGTGTTTCGCAATGTCTTTAGTGCTGCGATGCCCAAGAGACTTACACAATATGGACAAAAGTCTTGTGATATCTTGGATTTTCACTTTCTATATGCAGTGGTGGGAAGTCAAGGTCAGCAAAGCGTTCTCTCCTGGGCTATCAGAAACACTGAGCCACACAGCTATGGTGGGGGCTGTCAAAGGGGAAGGGGTCTCCCAGTGCCCACTTCATGGCGCAGATCCTCTAGGTCGAGATTCTAGTGCGCAATTTAAATGGAATGAAAGGAGCAGCTTCGATTGGCCCCGACTGAATTCGGCTGTGGCCACTCCCACGGCGGCGCAGCCCTCCCTCCCGCCGATCCGCCGGCCTGCGCCCATCTGCCAAATTACCATCGGGTCTGGTGAGTATGATGCATTTACCTTCAGTTTTTATCCTGTCAAGCGCTAAATATTGATTGTGAACTGCTCCAGATGATCAACGAGGCAGCGTTGTACGCTGCTATGGTGCCTTTTTGCATAGTAAGGAGGATTTCTGTAATTGCGTTGTGAGAGCGGTGGTATTCAGAGGTGGATTCGGCCGGGTACCAAATGCACAGCCACGCTCCCGATGTCCCAGGTGTCCCAAGACTTTTGTCCGGTGCACATCTTTTGAGGCAAACGCAATAAACAGTCATCCACAACACTGAACAAAAAAAAACATGTTCATGAAGACAGGCCTTTAGCTTTAATTAGGCATGACTATATTCAGTGTGTGCGTGTGTGTTGTGTGTGTTCTCTGGCGCTGCTAACAGCTCAAAAGGAATGCGCAATGAACAAGGTGGGCTTTCCAAGTGACAAGCTGTCTCATTTATTCCGGCTTCGTGTGCGCGCGCGCGCGCGCGCGCGCGGCCGCCGTCGCCGCTGCCGACGGTGAATGCGCGCAGGCTAATTGCCCTCGACAGAACAGCGCCGGCATTCTCTCTTAACGTCTTTAAGGCAGCGTAACGAGTGGCGCCCTGGCAGCGCCGCTCTGATCTTTGCTACCATTCTTACGCTCGCGTTCGCATTCATCCGCAATCGCACGCTCACATGCAGATCGAGGAAATCGGGCTAATGTAGCTCATCAGGCTCCATTGTGTGGCGCCGGTCAGCACCAGTCAAGAAAGAAAAGCAGCAACGAGGGAACGCAGTGATGTCAAGGGATTGTCGCCAATAGCAACCGCTACTCGTTGTTCCCAAAAGTGGCGCTGCGGCTTTAGTTTCATTTTTAGCCACGTGTAAACTTCGTCACCAAGAGGAAAGCCGTTATGGTACTGCTTTTGGAAATGGAGATGGAGGGGAAAAAAATGCACAGTGGACGCAAACTTCGTTTGGTAAAAAGGAAACATCCATACAAGTGTTGTTTTGAATGCCCCCTAGCGCGGGAAATGGCAGTTGTTTGGAAAAATGAAAAGCATCGCCGGAAGGAAAAGTTCCAACCCCGTCAATCAGAAAACGACTCACTTATTTCCCGGCGTGTGCATGTGACAGGTAAACATTTGACAGGACCGCTGAGTGGAATTGAACATGAGTCACATGACTGCAGCTATTATGAAAAGCGCAAATTGCGAAAGTGATGGACGCACGGAAATGCGGCAACTCCCCTCAGGGGAAGACGAGGCGGAACACAAAGGCGGAACACAAAGGCGACACTTTAGCAGCTGGCTAAAGCAGCTGCTAGCTGGCTTTGGCTGTCAGACTGAGACAGTTTTCTACTTGTTGGATTCTCAATTGGGAAAATGAAAATGTTAGTCCCAAAATACCGTGCACCTCACTCTCGTGCAGGGTGTGGCCTCCGACCTGCCAATCCGCTTCCGCTGCCATGACGATGGCTGTTGAGTTCAGCTGAGCGTGTTTCCCACGTTGACCACTTTGCATTTTGAAGCCCCAAATCAAGGGCGGGCATGCCAGCGTGGTAGCCCTGAAAATGTCAGCGAGCTGCTTTTGGCGGGATTTCGGTTCTTGACCAACTCGTAACAGGAAAATCTGCCATGCAGAGAGATCATATAAGAAGAAGTCTTTTTCTGGTTTTATCCCTCCCACACACTCGAAACACACTTTTTCAAGTATTCCTTCGGGCCTGTTCTCACTCGCTCGCTTGCAGTTCTCCAAATAAGAGGCAAAGCATACTTGATTGTTTCAAGCTGTTTATTTTCCACTCCAAATTGAAGTTGATTGTAAAGATGGCACATGAAAGGCAAAGAGAATTCAAAGTCTATTTGAACACCAAAATGCTCAGCCAAACCATGTGATTTCTACTCGCTTAGTTTCGTCAACCCAAACATTTTTTTTTAACCAAAAATATGTTCTATGCAGGCCCACTAGGCCCACACAGTTGAAGTTGAAGTAATATTGTGTTTGTGGAATATGAGTTAAGCAGCATAATCCACCCCTTTTAAGCCATCTCGGGGGCGGCCATTTTGTCACTTCTGTCGACTGAAAATGACATCACAATTGCTCAGGGCACAGGTAACGACCAATCGCGGCTCACCTGTTTTCTAAAGCTGAGCCATGATTGGTCATTATCTGAGCCCCGAGCAACTGTGATGTCATCTAAAGTCGCCATCAAGTAGCAAAATGGCCGCCCCGTGAGATGGCTAAAAACGTTTAAGTCATAATCCACAAACGCAATATTCATCAGAAAAAAAAAACGTTTGGGTTGACTTGCCCTTTAATGCCACATATAATGCGAATCGTCTTAGACGGGCAAACGTAAATGGGCATAGAGGCTACTGTAATCATAACCAACTTGCAAAGAACGCACAAAGAGCAGCAACACATACAAACGGAGGGTACGAGAGTACCGTCGTGGTGCGACACTGAAGGCGCGCAACCTGTAAATTCCGAAACGCGATGAACTGCGATATACAGTAGCGGGCGAAATTTGCATTGCGAATTGGCAGTCGGGCAATCTATTTACTTTGGAATCCCACACTTGCCAGCATCCACTGAGGATTCGCTGCGAGCCTCGGGGCCCAGATGTCATTCCCAATATAGTCTGAGCAGCCCTCGGGCTCAGCTAAACGAAGACTATTTGTATAGTAAATGTCATACACCGGGCGACAGGGAAAGAAACTGGCGTCGTGGCTTCAATATTTGTAAATGATTGATAAAACCAAACGCTCTGTGCGTGTTTGCGATGAGCGATGTAGACAGAAGCAGCGAATCATGACTGACTAATCATGCAATCATGACGAGAAACGTTGCCAACCAACGAGGAGCTTTCGTTCAACTCTTTGGGACCTGAACTGTTGGCCACTTGTAATCACGTCTGAAATTGCTTGGATGTTGGATGTTTGGATGTTTGGCTTTCTCGCAAAGCGCAGCGCATCGCAGCGCCTAATAGCCCATAATGCCTCATTGACTTTTAGCTAATCTGCTCATACACAGTTTGGTGCCCCAGGCCAGGCAATTTTCTTCATTGAGTCCAGGATTAAGCGTTGTAAGTGTGGAAGCGGCTCGCTTTCACTGCTGGCCTTCACTTTTCCCGTGACAGTTAGGATCGTAGGCTGTGTATTCTGTTCGCAACCAGGTAAGTGTCTCCTGGCTGAGATTAGAATACGTTTTGACAAGCAGGTGTAACGTTTCGGGTCAGTGCGGTGAAGAGGGAAAAGACGAAGCAAAAAAAGAAATCCACGACAATGTTTTGATATCAGGAAAATGCTCGTCCTTTATTCACACATGCGAGAAAAAGAAGCCCAGTAGCGGGTCTGCTTAATCGCACACTTCGCCACAAAAACGCGTCGTGTATACCAGCGGCGGCCGATGACATCACTTGTTGGCGACACCTAAGTAAAGGACCCGTATCCGTTATATTTGTGGCACAAGATTACAAATTTACGGAAGCGCGAAACTGCCGACATGGAGTTACATTGTTTTGACTGACAAATACATTTGAACGTACTTGCAAATACGTACTATAGATGTAGCATTTTTTTCCCCCATAAAGCCACAGGGTATTGACCTGTGCATGCGCAAGTAAAATATATATACGGAGCTGGGCATTTTACTAAAAATTGAGTCCGTTATTCGTCATCCGTCTGCAGCATGGGTATCTTTCCGTCGTCCGTCATTCGCCTTTTTTTCCAGGGAGAAAAAATAGTACCCGTCTATAGGCCGGTCAGCCTCTATTTTTAAACGGGCGTCGGTCGGCCAGTCTTTTTTTCCCTATAATGCCACAGGCTATTGACTTGTGCATGTGCATACCCCGTGGCACTATGGGAAAAATAAACGCAAAAATAGACGATTACATGGATGGTAAAAAAATGGGTTTCCGACTATGCTTTTTTTTTTTTTTTTTCCGTGTATCATTTATCGCCTACAAAATGGCCGTCCGTCATAGGCGGATAGGCGGACCGGTCTGTCACACAGGCGGGATGCCCAGCTCTGTAGAAAACTATTTTGAGCTCATTATTTAACTTTTGAAGACACGCTGATGACCCTTTGTAAAATTTTACAAGATGTGTATTGGCAAACATTTATAATAATAATTTTTTAAAAAATCAACATGTTACAAATTTTAAAAGTTGTTCAACAAACATACGCTTAAAAACGATTAAACAAAGTTAAGGGTTTTAATTTTGGGGGATTTTCAATTTTGACGCCAATATTTTCCTTTTTACTGAAAATTAATATTGGCACAAAATATCGGCCATCGCCCTCCTTGACAACTAATAATCGGTATTGGCCCTGAAAAAAAACAGATGTCTATCTCTAATGTAGGCCAAATGCTAAAAAACAATTTTTTACTCATGCATGTGCAAGTCAATACCCCGTGGCATTATGGGAAAAATGCTACGTTTGTTACATTTCCGCCTGTAACCAGTCAAGGAATTTGACTCCACAATGGCAGTTCCACGTTTCCATAGAAACTAGAGTAAATCAGGCTTTAAAATACACGAAACTTCAATTTGCATGTCCCCACTTGCGGTATCTTCTCTCCTATGCACCCGCAGCAATCTGTCCACGGCGAGGGAAAAAAAATGCCTGTGCGCATCCGCCGCCCGTGCCTGTCATTAGGAATCCTAAATGACGGCTTCATCTGAGCGGCGCATTGAGATGCAAAGCTGCAACGGCGTGTGGCGATTTGACGCGGCAGCCGTGCTGTTTGACACAAGCTTAGCGGCAACAATACACAGATTTATTTCCTCGAGTGGAGCCGGAGGTCTGTCCCGCTTTCTCCCTCGCCGAGTTGCGGGAAGTCAACGCGCGAGGCCTTCATGGAGATGCATGATCCTTACAGACTAATAACGCTTCGGCTGAGACGGCGGCAGCTCTCTCAGGAGGCCATGTGCCGTCTCCCCCGTTTTGCCTGCGCGCAACTTAATTGAGTTTGTCGAAAAGAAAACAGATAAGAGGTCGGTGGCGGCGGCGCTTCCTATCTGCGCCGGCGTGCATCCCGAGCCAGGCAGCCAATCATGTAGTCGAGCATCCTCCGGAGAATGGCCGCCGCGGCTCAATTAGGAAAGGTGACTGAGAACGATTTTCCGCCATTCGTCATTCCAAAGGTGGTGAAAGAAGAGGGGAAAAAAAACAGCTACTGCTAAAATCAAACGACAGCAGGGGATTCTCATTGCAGTCTAGCTGCATTTATTACGTGAGTTGAGTGCGGCTAGCCGTAGCGTGAGTACCGAATTACGCAATCCATCCGGCTGTGCGCGTTGATGAAAACGTTGGTAGCGACACACACACACACACACACACACACCACAAGTGTTCTGTATGTGCCCTGTTTGTAATAGCCGTTTCTGCTAGCATCAGAATGTGTTATAAGAGTGTTTTATGGGATGTCAGTTAGTAAAAGTCATCATCATTTTGATGGCAAAATCAGCTACTTCCGCAATTAGAAGTGTTGCAAGTTGTCTTGTGGTGTTCAGGATTAGGGTTGGCGTTATCTTGACGTTAACCCTGTAAAGTGGCCGTGTTCAAACGACGGCGTGGGGGCCATTTGCTGCCCTCCACACATTTTTCAGAGGGCCGTGACATGACAAAAAAAAAAAAAAATTACTTTAAATGACATTTGACATGTTCTACTATTTAAAAGAGGAAAAAAAGAGTGGCGGTGGGCAGAGTGAGAAGGGAGGGTGTCAAAAAATAATCGGTGCCACTACTACTCACACGTTGGTTTATGTGCTGTAGAGCTTTTCTAAACATAAAAGGATACAAATAAACTATTTATGACAAGAAACGCAATTTGTCTTCCAAACACTGGTGAATAAAGATAATTCCATTTCAGAGGCAAAAATAGTTTCTCCCACTTTCTGCTCTGTGTCTGATTTGTGACGATATGACATGACAATTTTTTTTAAAAATGGCCAACTTACGACACTTTGCTCTTTTTGAGGTCGTGAATGCCGATTTGGCTGCCGTTTAGTGCAGGCGGGGCTCTCGTTGGCCACCCCAAAATCTTGAAAACTCCGCAACTATTGACCTTATTACATTGAACAAAAACCTGTTATGTAGCAGTGCAGCAAATGAATCGGAAAATACTATATAATTGCTTGATTGATTGATTTTAGCGTGTTTAATACATTAAAGTGGAATCATTTTAAAGTGGCCCTTGCATCATTCCATTTTTCAGGATGTGGCCCTTAAACAAAAAGTTTGGACAGACCTGAGTAAATGTTGCTTATTTAACAGCATCATCGGTAATATTATTACTATAATAGCGGGAAAAAAACATGATATTGAATATAGCGATATCGTTATTACTGCGATATTTAACATGTACCTGATGACATTTTTAATTATCTAATGAAAGACGTTTTTTTTTCATGCGGCAAAATAAGAAATGCTGAATGTATTCTTAGCTAATTGATTTACTGACCCTAGAAAATGTTCAACTATTGGCTGGTGATGCACATTTAAGTGTGCGTCTGACTTGTCAAATTCAGATAAAAGCATAGAATTGCAGAAGAAACGTATTGCTTATCTTTTGTCTGTCCATTATTGCGACATCAATATTTTTTTTTAAGCTATTGTGCAGCTCTAATTATTACCAATTTGTATTTGTCTGTTCTTTCTTATCTTAGACAACACACACTAGCAAAAGTCCAAGTGTGAAGGCCCAATCGACATATATTTGTGTTGTTATTATGGTTCATTGTGTTTCTATTCAAATTGAAAATGTCCAGAATCCCTCCTGATACATTTATTTGGGATTCCATGATAGGGGTCATGTTTTGTTGTATTCAGCTTTTTGTTTATGTCAAAATGGAAATGATATTTACCTACCGTGGCCCTGCTGAACATTTTTTTTTTTGGGGGGCGGGGGGGTTGGGTGGAATGTATGTACATGGCTATTAAAGAACTTTGCGGACCTTGGTGCAGCAACAAGGCCTGTTTTGAATGCGGCTCTTCCAAGTCTGGCTGAAGCTTGTGATGACACTGGTGCCAACTCACAGAATCCATTTGGCCCTTGATGTAAAGGAACTTCCCTTTGGCCTTTCCTTTGTCTCATTTACACATGCATATATGCAAAACGCATTTGACATGCCGAATAAATGAGATGTCTTGGATCTCTTTGTTTCCTCGCGGTTCCAGTAAACAGTCGAGCAAACGTGAACAAAAGGTCAGCAAAAAGTCAGGACAGGAAAAATCCCACCGTGTCATCGGCCGTTATGGTTTTTTTTGGGGGGGGGGGGCATTCTTCAGGAAACCCTAAGCAAAGGACCAGCGCTCTTGTTTACTTTCTCCTCTCTCGGTCAACCTATCTCTTCCACGCTCACGCGTTAATGCGCCTGCAGGTGGCTGTGTGCTGGATTTGAAGCGGCAATGCATGATTTGCAGACAGTTTTTCCCCCCCTACTTTTTCGGATGATTAGATCTCAGCTTCTGTGTGGACAAAACCAACGTGTCTCTCACATTTAGCACAAGTCCCCACAAAGGAGGGACGGGATGGCCTGCCATTTGCATGCGTGGGACTTTGCCGTCAGTGGAAGCTCACTCAATCAACGAGGATACTGGGCAGATAGTTTCCTATTCCCGCCATTTGTCATCATTTCTCCGCTAGCCATAAAAGTATTTTGTGCGCTTATTGCCGTCGCGGATGCCTTGCAGCTGCCACTGAATTTAATTTACGAGTCTATTGGCGACGGACCACTAATGGAGGCCACTTAAGGAGATTTGGGGCAGGAGATAAGGAGAAGTTGAAGTATTGAGAAGATAAGATGAGAGGCAAACAGTTTTATCATCAGCACATCATGGTTCAGTTGAGCAGTTCACTCGCCCCTGTGGCGGGAAGGAACAAGATGTGGATAGACGCCAGACTGCAAAATCCGCAAATGGCTATTTCACATTTTCCCAAATCTTGATTGGCACTTCTCACCAGGCGAGGAGGAGGATTAAAAGCCAGCTGACAGATTCAGTGCACGCAGAGTTCAACGCTTCGGCGTTCCTTTTTTTTTTTTTAAAGATAAGAAGTTTGATTGGAATCTGGTGATGCGCAAAGGCGTCTCTGATCACAATTAGTGTTGAAACTGACTGATTAAAGCAGGTGTGCGGAATTGATAATCACACAGAAGGTTGTCCAGCTTCAACAAAATGGCAGTGCTAGCAATACTAAGCTAGCATTAGCACAGGCAACAATCCAGCATTAGCCAGACTTATCCGCAAAAGAGTGCTACAATGCTAAATTTTGCGGTTTGACGTTTTATTTTGGGGAATGTACAATCAATTTTGTTTGTTTTCCAGAGGTGGATATTCCAAAACAGTTACAAGGAAGCTCCGGACAGGTCAGGGCAAGGCTGCAGGGGTGCGAGTATGCCCGCAACTGCACAGCAAGAAATTCAGTCACGCCCTTATTCTCTGATAGGTTGCCTTTTTTTGTTTCCATGGGTGAGGCGTTTTCAAAAACACAACGTGCCAAACTCTCCCTTTAATAGCAAGAAGAGGCAAAGAAGGTCCCTAACTGAACTCCAGTGATTGTAGTTGGTCCCACAGCGTATGATTCTGTGTTCTGTTTGTGTGTGTTAAAGTAGCACTTGATCTTTATCTTAACTACTATGCTAATTTCCATTAGCTGGCGTGTGGTGTTTTATATTTTATCTTAGCATTAAGCTAGCTGACCTTCATCAGGGATGTATTTGGTTGAACCTTTTTGAGCTTAAATATACAGTGGTACCGCGACTTACGAACGTATCTTCATACGAAATTTTCAAGTTATGAAACGCCTCAAGGGGGAAATATTGCCTCTTGTTCCGAAAGAAATTTCACGATACGAAAGGTAAAAATACAGTATGGGCCGCAACTCGCAGCTCCAGAGTTTACTGAACGCAACATACTCATAGCTGCTCTGCCATTGGCTATTACCTAGCATCTTCCTGGCATCCCATTGGCTAAGAGGGACCTCTACCGTATGTGTCTATGTGTGTAGATAGACAGGCCGATAGATATTTATGTGATAGATATGTCTATGCAGCGTCCTCGTGGTTGACGGGGCGATATGGCAAATCATCATGATTCTTTTTTTACATCGTTTTTTTTAAGACTAATTTGCACATTTTTGACCATTTTCCTCATGTTAAACATATACATTTAAAATGTATATAAAACACTAAAAGAAAAAAAATGACATTTTATGTCAGCTAAGCTTTCTGAACAGGTTTTAATTTGAATAGTGCCAATTTTGATCAAAATGTGCAGTGAATGTAAACATAAAAGGTAACATAACGTGAAACATAAATACGTAGCTGGTAACGCGGGTCTAGTACTTTGAAGAGTCTTTTAAAGCCCTCGTTTTTCCACTGTTTTAATGGGAATCATGTCTTCAGCAAGGTAATAAGTTACTGCCTCAGTTACTTCTTTACACCGCTTGCTTGTTTTTTCAGATGGAGTGCCCTTGTTAAATGACTGCGTTACCGTGGGTTGCGTTAGCTTGGAGCTAGCGGCTGCCTCTGGCGACCATCTGTCTGATCTCCGTTTGATTTGGCTGTCGGCGTAGTTTTTTGAGTGCTGTCTCGGCAAGTGATTAAACAAGTTTGTCGTGTTGCCATCTGACGTCCGAACCGAGTCTATGCAAACTTTGCAAATAACTGGTTTGCGCTTTCTCCTCCGAGGAATAGCCAAACCAAATTGAGACTGTGGATGCGGAGTTTCTTTTCGGGACCAACTCTGGACCAACTGCTTCGTGGTGACTTTCCGCTATAGCTTCCCGCTATACAAACAAACAGTTAGGCGGGGGGTGTCACGTACGGTGCACTGTGCATGCAGTGATTGGTTGGTCGGATGTACGCGTCAGCGCCATAGAGCTAAACTGTATAGAATGTGCCCTGTAGACGATCAAACGAACGTTCGGCTTTATGAGATCGTCAATACGTTAAAGTCCTTAACGATCTAATATCGTCATATCGCCCACCCCTACGTCCTCGTCATTCGCCCCTCGAATGACACCGCCACGAGGTGTTTTCCGATTTTTCTGGGTTTTACGTGAATTACAGTATTCGCTACGGAGCCCAAGAAAGTGATGGAGAAACGAGGAAAAGGAAAAAAAAGATTTTTTTTTTTGTCCATACAAACAAAGCAAGAGATAATAGAAAAGTATGAAAAGGGGATGCATTTGGTTGATCTCGCCAAAGAATGTGACCGTAATGTATCGACAGCCGCCACGTTATTAAATCAGTTGTTTCCAGAACGCCAGGCAAAAACCACTTCTGAGAGAGAACATGAACCAAAGAGGGCAAAAAGCGATGAGGACAGCAATTAAAAGGTAAATGACCATCATGTTTTTTCTTTATTCTTAGTTTTTTACATTATGCACAACTCTTATTTATTGTGCAATAATCTAATTCTAACATGAATTTGTTATTGTTCATTTTTATGCCTTATAAAACATTCATGCCTGAATTTTGGGGGGCTTGGAACGGATTAGGGCATTTACATGGAAAACATGTCTCCACAGAAATTTCTTGCAGAACCAATTAATTTCGTAACTCGAGGTACCACTGTACAACGTTTAGTTTTTGTTTTTTTGTGTCAGTACACACCGCCATTGGAAGGGCAGGAATATAATATTTAATGTGGACATTTGGGATCCCTTCCAGAAAAGGCTGAAATTCCTAAGACATAAATTGACAAGAGCGAGGGCCGTGTCTGTGATGTTTCCATGACATCACGGCAGCATTAACATGATATTGCTGTCATCGGTGACACAAGCACAGCGGCGGCAAGCGTATTCACGATGGAGCTGGATAACATCACAGCAGGTGGTGACATCACACGCCTGTGAGTGATGTCACCGCACGCTTGTCCTTTACCGTGCCCAAAATAGCTCGCCTTCTTCCTTATGGAACCCCCCCCCCCCGCCCGCCCCCCTCCTTGTCCCTCCTGCACCCGAATCCCTTTTGCCTTCTATCCTGCATGTCTCCCTCTCGCCCCCCCCCACCCCCCCACACACACACACACACTCCATCGCTCTCCAATGGGGGTGGGGGGCATGGGGGGGGTTCATCACGGCCACTTCCCAAGCTCTTTGCTAGATTAATTTGCGATGGCTCTGGCCTGTGCCCGCTTCACTGTATGCAGTGAAAGTCACTCAGGGATTAACGGCAGGCAGGAAGCTCCCACCCAATTGCTGCCTCGGCAGAAAAAGACTAACGCACCCCCCCCCCACAAGCCTCCTCCCCCCCTTTCGCCAAACCCAGGCTCCATCTTCCTTTGCCTTCTCTCACTCGCAACCACTTTCGCCCTCTTTTCCGTTTCCTTTTGCTCTATGCCGTCAACTCCCTCTCTGGTTAATTATTGTAATGGGCTGGCTGTCCTTGGGGGTGGAGTTGGAGGGCAGGGGCGGTGGGTCCAGAAGACTTGCAGCGCTGGTCGTGTACAGTATGCTCCCGACGCGCTCGACGAACGGCCTCAACGAGAAATGAACGTTTTGCTACTAATTGGGCAGCCGCTTGGTCGGGGGCCCGCCATGTTTGACAACAAGTCATGCGCACGTGAGTTTTGCGAGGCAGCTTATTGGCCCGGTTTGAGGATCAGTCAGCTGAAACATTTTGGCTAAAGCTGACAGCTGCTTGTGAGGAGCCAAATGCTTCTGGCTCACACACACACACACACACACACACACACACAGAAGGAGACGTTTTGCTTTTTAGCCTTCTCATGTCGATCACAATCTGTGTTATTACAGTGGAGAGAATCCCGATTTAGCGCAGGGGTATGCGTTCCGCAGGCAGCCACAATACAGTCGCGTCCATAAATACGGTATATTGACATCCCGTCAGTCTGGTCTTCAGCAAGCGCTCCATCGGATTCAGGTCAGGCGGTGGATAACTGGATAACAGGCTTCTTTGCCTGAAAAAATTCTTCATTTGCTTGGGTAGTAAACTTTGGGTCATTGTCCAGCTGCTCTGTCAAGCAGCATCCATTGAGGTCTTGAAGCATATGGATGAATATGAGCAGATGAAAATGCCTGAAACACGTCCAAATTCATCCTCCTGCTTGTGTCAGCAGTCATCTCATTAAAGAGGAAGTCAACCAAAACGTTTTTTTTTTTTTTCAAGAATATGTTCTATGCAGGCCCACTAGTTGAAACAGGACATTCTGATTCATACTGTGTTTTTGGAATGTGAGTTTTTAGCAGCAAAATCTTCCCGTTTTTAGTCATCTCAGGGGGCGGCCATTGTTTCACTTGACTGAAAATGACATCGTCGTTGCTCAGGTAACGACCAATCCGCTGCCAGATATTTTCAGACCCTCTTTTACCCTAACGTTTGAGAAAAATTTGATTCTGGGATTGAATGGCTGGACTGGGAAAAGACAAACAAATTCGCCAATGGCAGTGAATGAGTTAAAACACCTAGCAAACCCGATCGTTTTGTCTAACGAATGTCTGCTAGCTTAATGCTAATGTATCGTGCGGAATTCCCTCGAAGGGCTAATGGAAATTAGCATCAATGTCACTTTAATTCTAAACTTTCAAGCATCTGCATACAGAGCAGCAACACATACAAACAGAGCATGCTATACTCGAAGGCACGCAGTGTGTATTCTTGTCTACACTGTAGAAACCCATATCAAAATGTGCGTTTAGAAATCCGCAATATGGTGGGGGCGCAACCCGACGCTGCATTTGCACGCATGCCGGCCATTTTCCGCAGCTACGTCAATTCATGTGCTCGTGCTTTTAGCTTGAAGAAAGAAGGATGTCTCAAGCAAGTTAACCATAAAATAGTGAGAATGACTGTGATAATGTAGCGGGACTCTTTGCAAATCCCCCTAATCTTATTCCATCTGCCGGCCATGCTGAGGGGCCAACGAGACCACTTGAGCCTGAGGTCAACCGCAGGGTGACGCTTCTATCTAACGAGGATTGCTGGGACCGGCGAGGAAAGTTGACAGCTGCTTGTTAGAGCGTAAGAGGGCCTCCGAAGTGCGAATGGGGGGGAGACAAACTGAAGAGGCTGACATCTGCCGTAGCTCTCATGCCGCAATGGAAGCAAAACCAGACCACTCAAAGATGCTGCCGCTGCTTTTTCCGAAGCAAGTAGGACCGTTTTCAAGGGGGCATTTTGAAGACACTTCTCATGCTGCGCAGGTGTACTGTATGTCGCAATTCTACTATCGATACTGAAAAATGCAACGCGACTGCATGCAAGTGTGCCACGTACGTATCATCTGGAGCAGTTCAGAAACGGCATTTGTGGAATAAGACGACAAAACGTTGAATTCAAATACGTCATGCGCACGAGATCTGCCTAATTATCATTGAATGGATTCATGGGCGCTGATGCGTTTTATCTTGTTGAGCTCAGCTGGAACAAGTTTTGCTCTTACCAACCAATCAGGGAACAGAGGCATGGTGATGTCATTTCTGACAGATTGATTGTAAAAAAGACGCCGATTAATAAATGTACTCACGTGGAAGGATCAGTTCTGCTCTGACTAAACCAATCAGAGGACGGAAAAATGCTGTCAAAAATCGAATTGGTTGAAAAATAGTCCCATTGTTGATATTGTTTGTTCAGTCCAGCTACTACTGATCCTGAAGGGCAGATTAGTTCAACGTGTAACACACACAGGCTGAAATTGGAATGGACGAAAAAAAAATGGAACATTCACATCCTGTAAGCGGTGTAACCGAGAGGAACTCGATTAAATGAAGACTGTTGGCAATAAATGAAGAGAATTTATTGCAACTAATGTTACAATTGCCCACCTGTGGTACCTAATAATGTGACCAAGTAATATGTATGGGGTTTCTTTTTGTTTTTTTTAATATAGGAAAACAATTAATGTCTCTCTCCAAATGGTTGCATAAATGTGTGAAACACAAAAGGTGACAGAGCAATGTGTCCCTTCACCCTGCAGGCTATTTTGTGTTTTTTTTTGGGTGAAAGTGGAATATGAACAAAGACAAAAATAACCACATACACACACACACACACACGCACACACGCACACACACACACACACACACACAGTATGTTGATGCCATCAGAGGCCCAAAGTTGTCACTTTCCTCCTAGCCCCCTCCCTCTTGTTTTTTTTTTTTTTGTTCACCCGTCACTCCGCCAACACTTCCTCAACCCATTTTCTCACCACATTCCCAACCTTTTCTCACCTTTTTACTCACAGCCTGTTTCACAGTGCATCAAACACTCCTATCTGATACCCCTCCCTGAGCTACCAATGTAATAGAACCATACAAAAAAAAAAAAAACCCTGTGTGTTGAAATGGGTCTTAGGAGACTTCAACTGACTGGCTCATCTGTCATTTTTCACAGAATGGGAATTCCTGATGGGAAATTGTGCTCCTCTCTGCACAGTCTGCCATTGAAATGGAGGACGAATGAAGACTTGAGCACGGAGCTGCCCACTTGAGACTTGTGTCTGGCCATCTGCTTGTGAGTCCAACATTGCCCCCCTGCTCCCCAGAGATACGATCCATCCCTTGTTTATGTCCAATTAAATTTGCCACTCTTGAGACCGCTGACCGTTTTCCGCATGTTTTCCTCGATGCGCGGAGCTAGCCATGAGGTCTTAATGGGAATCTTTTTCTTCTTTGGCTCGGCGGGAACTCATCAGGCCTCCGGTGCCGCCTTCTCCCCCCCCTGCCGGCCTCGGAGCACACCTCCAACGCTGCCTTGCTGTGTGGCCTTTTCAATAATGGAGAGCGAGAGGGGAGGGTGATCGTATAAGAGAGGAAACAGTTTCCTGGCACTGCAGGAGCCCCCTCTCTCTGACATTTACTGAGACCCTCAATGCGTGCGCGTGTGCATGTGTGTGTGTGTGTCAGTGATGGGCCACTAATAATGCCCAGCATACTCATAGGTGCCCTTTAGCATCCCACAAAAGGGGGAAGAAAAAAATAAAACGCAATTCAGTGTTGCCCCACTATACACTGAAAAAAATGTGTTGAATTTACTCACTTTTATTTCGCCAAGTGGTTGCACAAAATAAAATCATCTGGACCCAGATACATTTATTTAGTAGATGTATAGTCTACTTAAAGGGGAAGTCAACCAAAACATATATATTTTTTAAGGATATGTCCTATGCAAGCCCACTAGTAGAAACAAGGCGTTTTTAGCCATCTCGGGGGGCGGCCATTTTGTCACTTCTGTCGACTGAAAATGACATCACAACTGCTCAGGTAACGACCAATCACGGCTGACCTGTTTTCTCAAGCTGAGCCGTGATTGGTCGTTACCTGAGCCCTGAGTATTTGTGATGTTATTTTCAGTCGACAGAAGTGACAAAATGGCCGCCGCCTGAGATGGCTAAAAATGGGTGGATTTTGCTGCTTACCTCATATTTCACAAATGCAATATTAATCAGAATGCCATGTTTCAACTCCTTTCACCCACTCGTCATTATTTCCCACTTGGTCGGAACAGAAAGTGGCGTGTGAGATGGTTGGCTGTCGTCGAACATCAGCTCTGGTGAGAAGCGAGATGACTCGGTGTCATGGGGCTGAAACCAGGTCACATCTCAGCCCGCCTTGGTGAATCATCCACCGCTCTTTGTGGAGAGGTGTCACACATTAACCACTGCCCATTTGTTTTGATTTTCAGGAAGGAAAGACCAGGAAGTGAAGGCAATTGACTCAGTTCACTCTTTCAAATATTGTCGGTATTTTTTAGGAAACAACGTCCATGTTCTGTCACGAGTGTCATGAAATAACCTCTAGTTTGAATGGTGAAACACTGTCCTCTTGTGGATGTAGTAGATTATTGCAAACTGCTCGAGAGGCAAATATGGCTCCAGTACTTGTACTGGTTAAAGCAGCAATACAACGACTGTTTATCACGAGGGATATATACAGTTCTCCAAATAAGATGCTCAGCGTGCTTGCTTCAAGTTGTTTATTTGTCACTTCCAATTGGAGTTGACCGTACAACTGACGCACGAGAACGAAAAAAAAAAAAGAGTTCAAAATCTATTTGGAGACCAAACTGTGACTATATTATTTAGTCTAACTAAAGCCCACTAGCTGAATGCTACCATATAACGCGACGCACCGCAGATGTCTTTATTTCAACGGCAGGGTTTCTTCGGCCTGGCGTAGCAGCAGTTCTCTGGCGAGATCCGCCCGGCCGATCCTGGCCAAGCAGTGTGCCAACTGGGGGACCCTGGACTGGAGCTGGGAAGCGGGCAGCTCCCTCCTCCACATGGTCAAGATGCCGAAGGCCCGGGCAGGCAGACTGTCGCCGGCCCGCAGCTTCACCAGCTGGGTGGCGCTGCGGCGAAGGCGTAGAGAAAGCGCCAGGGGGGCGATCTCATCTTTCGAAAGCTCCCCTGATAACCAGAGGAGCAGCGAGTCTGGGAAGGAGTCTATTGGGCGACAAATGAACGAATAAGGCTAGGTTCACATCGCCGGTCTTAATGCTCAATTCGGATTTTGGGAAAAAAAATCCGAATTTTTTGTGTAAGCGTTCATATTACATTATAAATGCGATTTCGGTCTTGTCTGCTGCATGAACACACGCGTAGTCAAAGGTGCCCGCATGCGCAGAAGAAGAGACGACGTCACACCCGACGTGTTTGCGGAAGTAAATGTGGTCCGGCGTTTCGGGGCATTTATACAGTCAAGCGATTAGGTAGCAGGTCGAAATAAATACAGTATTTGGGGGAAATTATGAGGCGAGGCTTTAATATATCATTTCATGGAGACATCACTAACGATGACGTCACGTCCTAACCGTGCGTAAAAAATGAATCCATCCGAGCCGTGGCTGCATTACTACCATAAATGTCCACTTTATGCTTCATGTTTCAAGTGGGATTACATTAAAGTAAAATATAAAGTCAATAGCGTTACTCAAAACAACTTTGCAGATTTGATCACCCTGCTGCCAGCGGTTTCCCTCCGCCTGCGCGGAGCACATTTTGGGCCCCGGATGACATCAATGTCAGATATATGCGACCTGGCCGTTCAGACCGCGAACGCGTTGGAAAAGATCGGATACGTATCCGATCTAGGACCACATATGAAAGCGACCCAGGACGCATTTGAAAAAATCGGAATTGAGCAGTTCAGACTGTCATAAGAAAATCAGATACAGGTCGCATTTGGGCCAAAAAAAATCCGATCTGGGTCGCATTTGCCTGCGGCGTGAACCTAGCCTAACATGTAAAAGTTGAAGTTTGGCCATGCTTCAATGGTGAGAAGTGAAATATTTCCCTTTACCCTTCCGCTCACAGAGGGTTATCTTCGGCGTGACGGGTCGTCTGATGGTTCTGACTCGCTAAATGAAACAGGAAGACTTTGTCAACCAAAAGTGCAATCAGGAGCCCGCGAATTCATCTAAAGTTAACGATACCTTGGGTAAAGTCAGGGGCAGTGTACACACAGGCTTCCCGAGGTGTTTAACTTCCGTCTGGACCAGCGTGTCCCCCTGACACTTCACCTGACCTCTGGTGACCTTGTAGAAGACGACGGCGCCCTTGTAGTGAGGGGAACTGTAGTTGCCAAAGGGGTCCACTTCGGTCAGATGCAAGAGCAGCTCATTCTTGCGCTGGCGGTGGAAAGTGATCCGCTCGTCCAGAACGCCATGCTCGTTAGTCTGAGCTCCTGCTCCAACATAATATTACATTTTTTTTGTTGTTGTTGTTATTCTATCCACAAGCAAAGTATGGCTCCGGCTGAATCCACCTGAACTGTCATGGCTACAAAACTGCCTGCGTGCGTGGTCATTCGCTTTGGGTTTAACAGAAAAACTAGTTACGCTGTTGTAGGTGAACCGTGATAAGCGGGGAATTGTTAATCCGGCTCACCTGCACAGGAGATGTTTCCGCAAAGGTGGAGGAGAAGCTGGTCCCCCTCCTGCATTGAGAACTCCGCCGATGTCTCCAGGGGAGCACCGTTGCCCCCCGCCTGCATTCGGGACAGTTCCCAAGTGAGCTCCCTGCTGGGCAGGGCAGCCGCCAGGACGGCGCGGGGTTCGTCCCGGTGCTGCCAGAGGACAACAGTGACCGAGTGGCGGTGGGCTGACTCCACCAGCTCCTCCGCCAGCGAGGTGATATGGCAAGACTGCAGCGGGGAGAAAAGCCGAACCACTAGGAGTCTGGAGGAGGGGGCACAAAAAGTTGAATGACTCTACTATCACTCAGAGGTTTGGACTGCGAAGGGCTGAATTGATCAATGAAAAGCAATTTCTTTCTATGCGCCAGTCTTTTTGATAAATTCCTAACCATATTGTGGTTCCTGGAAGCATCTGATCTGAGCCTGTTGCTGTCTGTACTGTATAGTCTTGCTTTGGATGATTATTCCTGCAATGGCTCTTTGCATTGTAATATCTTTGAAATGGTAAAACACACAGAAACTGAAGCTATGCTTCTGAGAGTCAACAAAAGTGCAAACCTGTCAAAGCTCTCTGTCAGTTCAAAAGACACCAGGCCGTTCTGATGGTTCCGGATCAGGACGTCTTCCGGAATGCTCCACTGTTGGTCTCGGTAGCCCAGTACACTCAGAAGCTCAGCGGGGTTGTCTTCAGACGACTGTGTACAGGAACCCCACATCCTGACACATACAATATTTTTGTGGCTAATGTATGCTGTTCATTGGCAGACTCAACTTTAGAGCACTTGGAAAACAACCACAGTTGCATACGGAGTGCTGAATACCATGCTTTCGAAAGAGGGAACCTAGGAGCAGAAAATATGATGAAAACGGCAAGGGCCCCAAAATTGAACCCTGTGGAACACCATACGACAGTGAGGCAGAATGGGACTCAGAACAACCGAGGCCAACACAAAAAGTCCTGCTGCCAAACAGGATCTAAACCACTCTAGAGTGCTCCCAATAATGCCCAGCTGGGGCATTGGTGTTGCACTCAGGTCCCCAAAAAACAAGACACACCTGTGTCATTAGCCTTTTTTTTAGATTTTTTTTTAACATTAAAGTCAGCTTGGATATGGGTCCAAAAATCGACAGCACACCTTGATCCAGACCAGCTTTCTTGATTAAATTACACTATGCTGGAAGCTTTTACCTCGTCCAGTGGGAAGAGGTCCAATCCCACGCTGGAGGAGCCGTGGCAAGTTGAGGAAGGTGGAGCTCCTTTTCCTCCACTTGCCCCCTTGTCTGCTTCCTCGTGTCAGGATTTGGTAGACAAGGAAGAGTGACCGTGAGAGGTCTTCGTAGGGTTTGAGAGGGTGGATGTGCGAGGTGGAGCAGTGGACTGGTGGACACCACCCGGCGGTAGGCTTCGCTTTTGGACTTGACGGCAGCCAGGAGAACGGCGTCCAACGGCTGGATCTGAGGTTTGGGACGGATTCGTGTTCAACTAAGTGGGTCAAGGTATGTGTCACTACGGTATGATTTCAAGATAAGCCTCTCCTACCGCGTACTGTACCATTACAGGGGCAGTGAAAGAGCCTGGCAGGTAATTGAGGCAGATGCGAGGGTCCACAGGAAGTTTGTATGACACACCTTGTCTGGGAACTGTAAAATGATCCTGTTTGAGACAGGAAACCACTGCAAACAAGCCAAGGGAGTACACCTTAACCTCTGCAAAGGATCCCTGAAGCCAAAGTGCATAAAAAAATAAAACATTTTGTAAATATCTTTTCATTGGACAACAATGAAAAAACGACACATGGCTACAATGTAAAGTAGTCAGTGCAGCTTGTATAACGGCACACATTTACTGGCTCCTCAAAATAACGCAACAGACAGCCACTAAATATCTAAACCGCTTGCAACAAAAGCGAGTGAAAATGTCAAAATTGGGTGCCGAAAGGGTTCATATTTTGTTTGGCCGTCATTATTTTCAAGCACTGCCTTCGAGTTTGACAGGTCGCTACCGAGATCCTCTTCTAATCCTCCATGATGACATGGCAAAGCTGTTGGGTGTTCCAGATCTTGTGCTGCTCCAACTTCAAGTTTGAGGATGCACCAATAGATGCGCAGCAGGGTTTAGGTCTGGAGACATATACTTGGCCAATCCATCACATTTACCTTCTGGTTCTTTCACAAGGCAGTGCTTATCTGGTCGGAATGCTGCTCAGTTTCCATGGCACCCAATGTGGACATTTTCACTCCGGGGTGTGCTCACTTTTGTTGCAAGCGGTTTAGACTGAAATAACTGTGTGTCCAATTATTTTGTGAGATACCACTTGTATAAATGACAGACTTGCTTTCCACTGAAATGTTTGAAGCTAAACTAATGTTAGACGCTTTACCCTCTTCCCGCCCATCGTGCCCTCTGTGGTCGCAGGTACGAGGTAGCCGACCCTCTTTTCGCCATCCACCACCTTGACATTGATGGTTCTGCAGTTGCCACGGTAACGTGCAGAGAAAGACAACGCCAAAGTCAGAGGGAAGCGGAGGTCGGCGTCGCTTTGGGCTCCGAGCCTGATCACCCGGCTCACCAGCTCCTCGGCGCCGCTCACCATCAGGCAACTCAAAGCGTCGGCCACCTCGCAGCGCACGACTTTGGCAGCGCCAAAAGGTGCTCTGATGAAGCATGCGCCCGCTATGTCTGATGGGCTGTCAAGAAACGTGTGTCCAGCGTGTCAATAAAAACATTTGCAGCGCTCGGTGTACGTCTAGATTACGAGGGGGTGTATGAAAAGTTTTACGCGTCGTGTATAACGAGCGTCGGTCAAACTTATTCTTCTTTGAGAGTTCAACCTTTTGTAAGTATTCCTGTCAGATGTTAAGTTTCGAACATGCTTCTTAGATTTATTTGCAGATTTTTGAATAAGCAAGGGTCAAGGATTCAGGGAAAATTTGCGCAGAAATTTGCGCAAATTCAAACTGGTTCCCCATCCACTTTATTCGCCGGTCCTAGCCTCCTCCGACTTTCCTCTTTTACCCCCCCAAATGAAAAAAGCCTTGGCTGGTCGCCATTTTGCCAGTGATGAGGATGTCATAGCTGCAGTTGAGAGGGTTCTTGAGTCCCAAACAAAAGAGCTCTTCTACACCGGGATAAAAGCGCTTCGGCGCCGTTGGAGCAAGTCTTCAGCCCTTGAGGGTGACTATGTTGAAAAAATGGTCCAAAATCCATTTCCCCTTTTAGTTTTTTTTTTTAGATGCTTAAAACTTTCCATACACCCCTCGTATGTTGCCCAAAGTGTGTAAAGTGAACATACCCAACTTTGATCCCATCTTTGTTTGTCGTCTCTGAGACGGTGTCCAAGAGATCTTTGCCATCCCTCCCGTTACCTTTGACCTCCGGACTCCCCTCTGCTTCGTCACGACTGGTCAAACAGTCAGAGGCTAACGCTTGCTCAGGGTTTGACGGCCGCTCTCGATCACCTCCATCTTCGGCCCGCTCTTCATGCGCTAACCCAGCCCCGATGGCCATCGGTTCGCCGCCGCCTCTCAGGTGCTGACTCGGTTGACTCGCTGGCTCCGCAGACACTTCTGTGTTCAAGTGGATTATTTCAGCATCCAGCTTGTTGCATATTGTGCTCACTTGGCTCTGAATCTGCTCTAAGTCTTCCAAAAGTCTTTGTAGAGCACTGCTCACGTCTGGAAAAGGAGTGGTTTGGCCGTGTTAGATCAGTGGCAGAAGTCAAGGGCATATCAGAAGAGCTCAGTGAAATTGATTTATAAACGACGGTGGTGGCATTCGAAAAGTCGAGTAAGACTCCACCGAAGGCCCATGCAGCACAAAGTAATGATGGATTTCACACGTGCTGTACAAAGGGGCTCTCTGGACGCCTACCTGGTGGATTTCTGTTGAGAATGCAGACGCGCTGTTGAAGCGCTTCTCTCCACGCTGTCATTCTGTTTGCATGAAAAACGCTGAGCTGCCTCAGCCTTCGCAAAGCTGTCCGTCTCCTCTCTTTCTCCTCACTGTCCTCTCCACTCGGTTTGTTGTCCATTAAGAGCTGAAAGATGCCGCAACAAATGTTTTCGCAAATAATATCAAAGATTTCTTACGGACTTGTTGCATTCCATCCCTTTGGGAATTGAGGTCCTTGACTCCTAAGGGTCCCTGTGTACAGCCATTTGAAAGACTGCCAGTTGTAAAACATGTTGCCAAGGCGACCCCTGGAGGCGTAACCGGGAGGGACAAAAGACATGCCACAAGCAAACTGGGCCAGCCAGTCGCTTTTCTTCTGCTCTTCTGTCACTTGTTTTACGGGCCTTCATGGCATCAATGGTCTTAGCACTCAAAAACATGGGAGTCATTTGTATCATCCAGATGCGCTTCATAAAAAAAAAAAAAAAAAGTCTTAACTTTGCTCTAAAAAGCATGTTGATTCATTGAAAGAAATCGTTGAACCACCAGAGGGAGCAAGTTTCTTCCCTTTTTATCATTTGCTCTGCTGCTGACGAAGTGGAAGCCGCTCCTCCATCTCACCATCTTCCTCCCTCCCACTTCGCCGCCACGATTTTTCATCTATTTTCGAACCAATCTCTCTCGAGCTCCAAAAGCCATATTTCCTTTTTCCTGGTGTTTTTCTCCTCCAACCCCCCTACCCCCCCCCCCCCCCTTTCATTGATGCTGGGAGACGAGGAAGAGGATGACGAAGTCTCCTGACCTCTCTTAGCATCAACAACAGCGCCCACAAATGGAGCTGAGGTCTTGGCCGACCAGGGTGTATTGCTTTTATTTTCATTTGTTTTGTAGTTCTCTTTGTTTTGTTTGAATGATAAGCTTGCATCCAAGACGACGGCCACTGGCAAAGGAGAGTCAACCTATCCGGTCGTCGGCTCCGTTGGTTCTTGACAGCGCTCCTCCTTTTTGTAAGTCAGTTCTTGTTGACCTGGTTTCTTTGCATGTGCGCTTTTGTGTGTAATGCTTCACTGTGTTCCCCCTATGAGAGAGTCCACCATGAGTAGGGATGCTGTCATTGGGATTGTCATCAGCCTGCTGTTGGTTCTTCACTCCAGCAAAGGTGAAACTTTACTGGCATTCTACCGAAACTTAGCATCGGGTCTGTTTTGGAAGGTGGAAGTTTTTCTTCATTTCGTTACGTTCTGTTGTTGTACAACAACAATAAAGCGATTCTCATTCTGAAAACAATGACTGAACCAGTAACTGAATCTGTTTTTTTTTTTTTTTTTAAAAGCTGGCGAGTACATCAACCCCTGTCGCTATTTTTAATCACTAAACAATACCCAAATGAACAACGACAATTGGCTAATTAACATTAATGGGGGGAAACTTGTTTTGTAATCCACCTTTTATCCAATTAAGCAGTTAAAAAAAATAATTGGATAGTGAGATCCCTAAAAGATACTGTAATAGCACAATTTTCCACTTCCAGCACACAAAGCAGGCGCTGACTCGATCCAGCCCTCCCTGGTCCTGTTTTTCGGTGCCGGCCCACAGCCGGTCCTTAGCCTGCTGCTGCTGGCCATGACCGTGGTCCTGTCGGTCATCATCTACCTGTGGGTCCTCAGGTACATCTGCATCGGCTGCTGCCAGCCCGTCGCCGTCGGGATCGACCCGGAAGCTCTGGCCGAGATGTCATCTGCCCTCGTTTGAGTCACACTTTAGCATTTTTGCGGATAAAAATGTTTCTCTTTGGCAGCTGAAACGCTGATATTCAAGCTCGGCATGGACATAACGTGACTCCTTGCAGTCTGGCGAGCTTTCTTTTCACTTTGAATAAACATCACTAATTGTGAAATGTGCTCCTGCTGAGTCAAGGTCGCTATTGCGTAAATCAGTGTTTCTACATGACAGACACGCCCAATGTTGCACGTTCACCGTTCAGCTACCATGCCCTTAAACATTTGGAGAGTATTAACAAAATGTTGCAGGATATTTTTTTGTGCTTTATTTAAACCCACAAATGCACAACACTACTGATGGAATGTAAATAACAAAATGTGCTTATTTGTTGACCATGAGTACGTATAGTAACTCGTTGTCCATGTCATTGTTGCGCCCGGGCTCACCTGTTATTTTCCATTTCGTTTTCTGCAGATTCACATAATCATAGCTTCTTATAATAAAGCCCAAGCTTCGAGAAGCTGCCGTTATCCGTTGCCATGGTAATGTTGCCACCGTTCCCCGTAGGTATTTGTCAGCCCCCCCCCCCCCCAAAACACCACCCCACCCCCACCCCACACACACACCAGCAAACCTCCCCAGCCATCCAACCCGATGCAGAACGTACTGGTGTTGTGCAAAGCATATTTGATTGACAGCCTCAAGTCTTGGCGCCCGTTGCTAAGGGTTACACGGGTTGCCAGCATCCGTGCAGTTGCCACGGCAACCGAGAGATTCACCTCTGCGCCGGAAGATGGCGATAGATTCCAAGTCAGGATTGCACAAATCCTCAAGTGAGGAGCAAGATTTGGGGTTATTGGATTATGTCCTCTGGGTGTTACAAATACCCACCAATTAGTGTCAATTGCAGTCTGGGTAATACTATACATTCCCACGGGCGTCAGAGTTACGATCCTTGTCAGCAATGTCGATCAATTGCCGTATAGCCTACTGTGATTTATTTTTATTGCAGACTTGAAAACATGTAATTGTGTCAAATGTATGCACCTTGGGTTGTGTGTTAATTTCATCCGAATCCATACAACTATATAGATGTCGATATATGTGTTTTTACACGCACACAAAATTTCCAATGCCATCTCTGGACGATTCATCGTGAAAGTCTGCACGATTGGTTCAGCAGTACATTGCGTTCCGTTCAGTACAATCCGGAGTCAAATAAGGACACGGGGCGTCCGAGGGGCAACCGTTCTCCAATTGTGCGCACTCCGTCACCAAAGAATGACGTTTACTGGGCGATGCATTGTCGTAAGGCCGTGATGCAATGAGGTGTAAAAAAAAAAAAAAAAAAGAAAAGAAAGAAAACCATCCCTAAAATCTGCACGGCTACTCTCATCGTGGACTTCACGCTCAGCAAATCGAGTCTTGTGAACGTTTATGTGTTGTCGGAAGACTGAGTCTTGGCTTCGATCGGCAGACATTTGGGCGAAGAATAGTTGGACTCATTTTGTCTCACATTTAATATAACTTCGTTTTGTCTTGTAATATTGGTAGGATTAAACGGCGGTGCTTTTAATGTATTGCCAATTCCACATATTTTGCGTGGTAGATATAAATTCCGAGGCTGTGTTTCGTCCCTGAAGGCGTCTGGGTTGTGAGATCAGCTGATTTTTTACGCTGCCATTTTGTCCGGCGGAGACTGAAGCAGCCGTGCAACGTTTTCCTTCCTGTGGCTCAGAACAGCCCCGCGTCGAGACGGGGATTGCCGATAGCGTGGACAGCGCCGAAGGAGAGCGAAGGCGAGCCACGGAACACCAGCGGCTGTCGTTTTGGAAACGATCCTCTCCGCCGGTTCAACTCTTTCGCAAGCTAGCGTCTGTAGCTTTTTTCGGCTAAGACCCTCCGCCCCTCGCGCCCTCTCCCCCCTTCCCCCCGACTGAGACGTCACCTGTCATCGTTGGCGCTCCCCTGGTGGGATTTTTACAAGTTCTAGCAATGCCCTCCGCGATTCCGTGTGACTTTTTGTGCTCGAAGGAGGAGTTGACTCGCACTTTTAGTAGCTAACGAGCTAACAAGTTGACGTGGAGGAAGGAGGAACTCCAAAAAAAAAAAAAAAAATCTGCAGAGGGTGACTGTTTGTTGTTGCGATTTCACACGGATTGCTCGCATTCCCCCCCCCCCCCCCCCCCGAGGTGTCCTGCGTGAAACCACAACATCGTCCGTGTGAAGCAGCGGCCAGTAAGCTATGTTTATTTATACCCACAAAGTTATTTCCACTGTTGGCAAATCCCACAGCGGGACTCTCTTTTGGCTGGAGGATTGCAGCGGAAACATGAGCTAACACAGACTAGCTCAGAATAGTGTCGTAGGTTTAGAGAAAGCAGAACATTAAAAAAAAAAAAAAAAAAAAAAAAGCCTTTTCCGTTCACTTGACAGCGAAGTCACGTTCGAGGGCCCCCCACCCCCCACCCCGCCGGGAGTCGACCCACTGATAGGATCGTGCTTTTTTCCCCCTCTTTCTTTCTTTTTTTGGAGCCGATCCAGTAGGGAAAGTCACATTTGAGGAGCCGATAAGGAGACGTAATGTCTGGCCAATCGATCACCGACCGGATCGCTGCAGCTCAGCACAGCATGACCGGATCGGCGATCAGTAAGGCGGTGTGCAAGGCCACCACGCACGAAGTGAGCGGACCCAAGAAGAAACATCTGGACTGTGAGTGCATCTTCTCTACTACTAGTCACCATCAGAAAAAACATTCGTAGCTCCTGGCAAGGTTGCTTATTTCCATTCAGAAAGTTATGCCGAGACCAAAGCCCAACGAAAGTAAATTCCACAACACCCACCACAGGTGAAAATCTGACTGAGAACATATAATACAACCGCGGTAAAAGTCAAGTATGCTTGCTTCAAGTTATTTGCCACTCCCAGTCGAATTCTACGGTAAATGCGACAGCAACCTGTGTTTGTCAAAATGACGACTCTGGTATTCAACCTGAGAACAATGCATTAAAAATTTTGAAAATCAGATGATAGGTTCAGGAGGAGTTGAAATATTTGTGTGTCTTGGAAAAAACGCCTTTTTTGTATGATATCGCCTACAGAAAATCCATCAAATTACAACAAAACAGTCTCACCATAATTCTTAACATATCTCCTAGATCATTTCGTTTCAAATGCTTCTTAGGGAACCCCCACTCCGATTGGCTTATAAGTTTCAGTTCAAAATATCCAGCAATAAGCTGGGACAGGCCCAAATCCCCCCCCGCCCCCAAAATGGACTCAAACATTATCTGTAAGAATCAATTGCTTTTTTGTGCATTTATTTGTTATGGGGGATTTGAGAGGCATTTGAAGTGCTCATTCCAGTTTTTTATTTTGAAAATACCACAAAGATGGCGGCCACTTGTCATGTTGGTACATTAAACAATAAAAGAGAATTTAAAATTGTGTATTAAAACACCAAGATTTTCAACCAAGCCACGTAATTAACACAATTTAATTTAGGCCATAGGAAAATAAAATGACAACTTCACATTTACTGGCGGCAGTAAATTTCTAGATGATTTTTGAATTTCCACAACAACCTGATTGAAATAAACATGATGAGCGGAGGAGGAGGAGGAGGAGGAGGGCCGGTTTTTGTAGTCCATCGACATAATGTGGAGAAGCGTTGCAGTCTCAAGTGCAAGTTCTGTACAACAAACCTGTCCTGACCTTTGCAGCCCAAAACGCCACGTTCAGCTTAATAATTGTGTGCTATTGATTTCTCCGTGAGTGCGACAACCTCCGTGTCAACTTTGTCCGGCGAGAGGGGGGGAAACAAAAAAAACAAAAAAACGAAGATTGAGGTCGTGAGTGCTGTCAACGGGGAGAGGCGCAAACTTGCACCTCCTCGGTTGCGACTGTGGGAATGGGCCGCACTGACAATAAACACCTTGAGCAGCGTGCGATGTCGCCGCTGACCTCTGCCAAGCACTTGTGCAGATCTTTGGAGGCGACACCCAAGGGCAGTTAAGGAAATGAAACTAACAGGTTTGCTCACACGTTGAAGCTGCCGGTTGCTTTTGTTTCCTCGGGGGGGGGGGGGAAAGGTTTGTGTAGTTTCTACCTTCTGTACACAGAGACAAACATGCGACTTTTCTTCCCTCGGCTAAAAAAAAAAAAATCTGTCTGACAGCAAGCTGGGAATGATCTCACTGGCATATTTGCGTCCCCGCCAGAGGCCTTTCAACATCAGCGACCGGCACTAAGTGTGACATTCATGCACCGCTTGTGAAAATAGGAACAATTTGAAAGCCACTTCCCATCACCATTTGGAAAGTCCAGCTCGATTGCGCAGTAGTCGGCTGTGTACTTTGGATTTTGGTACCCGCCTGGGCCATCAGTGGGGTTTTGCCTCACTCAATCTGCCTCGATACAGTATATACGACCACTATCTATGTTTTGCTAAAACAACGACGTGGTCGACATCAGGCTGGCCTTGCTAAGACAGTTTAAAGTTAGATCAGCTAGCACGGCTGATTGTGAAGGCCACGGCCTGATTACGTTTAACATGGCGGGGGTTCGACATTAACAGTGGCCCGATGGTCCGGGACGGGGCCACCACGTGACGGTGTCGGGCCGCCCGAAGTTCACTGACTCTCGCCCGACCGGGCCAGGACAAATTTCAATTGATGTGATGGAAAAAGTCCTTGAGACTCTGGAATCGTTTTTTGCAGGGCCCGTCTGCTAAATTGTTGTTTCATCATGCTGTTGTTTCGCCATCACAGCGCTTACAGAAGAATTGTGATATTCCAAGTCAAGGCTGGTTTCCCCTCCGCCAGCACTCTGTTGTCATGGCAGCGACGTAGGCAGCTGGCTGGTGTTAAATGGACTAAGTTGGCAGGGAAACCTGATTGGTGATCACGGCCACAATAATGCGGATTGTTGACCACCTTGTCATTAATGCGCGCTTCTTCCAAGTCAAAGTCGCTATCTTGGAGGGGCTTTTCTAAATGACAGATTGGTTCAGCATGGCACATGAGACACATTTTGTGTGTGTAACACATATCAAACCATTTCAAAAGTCAAAGATCCATTTTGACTGGGCTGGCAGTGAATGAGTTAAATAGAAGAAAATGAACGAAATATTGCATATGTAATGTTCAAATGTTCCAGCAAACTGTTCAGTAACACAATTATATTAGTATTAGGGCTGTACAATATATCGGAAAAATGTCAATATAGTGGCCAATGCGATATGCATATCGCAAAGACATGCAATCATTTTCTTCTGGAATAGTATGCTTTTATGTCGATTCAACCAGTCGGACCAAACTTAAATTTGCATCGTTCCCGGTAGTTGAACATTATCTCGGGAAATTACAATTAATTAGCCAAGAACACATTGCGCTTGCTTATTTTACCGCATGAAAAAATATACTTCTTTCATTAGATAATAAAAATGTAATTTCTTGACCTACATGTTAAATATCGCAAAGATATCGATATCGCTGTAGTCAACAGCCATATTGCATGTTTTTCCAATCTTGTGCACTTCTAATTACTATAATGCTAACATACAATGTGAAACACCATTGACGGGCTAAGGGAAATTAGCATTGATGTTATGGTGACTCCGAAGCTTCAAACAACTGCTACCCCCTCCCAAAAAAAGAAAAAAACACCAAGAGACTACAACACAGCTCACAAGTGGCTGTTAAATTCCCGGCAATGGAGCGGCGCTTTGCCGTAGCGGCATTCGAGCCGTCCGTTTTGCATCGATTGCAGTCTCGATAGACGGGCAGCTGGACAGCCTGGGCTAGCTTGCTACTTGTTGTGAGGTGAGATGAATGCTATCCAAACAGAGCAGGGTTGGCCCCTCCCTGGCTGCTGACTAAAGATAGGCCCAGTTTAGACTCCCGGGCGGGAAAGGCCGTTGCTTGCTTGCTTGCTGCGTGCCACTTTCAGGAAACTAAAAGTTCAAACTCTTTAGATTTCCAAGGGAACGCGTAAACACGACACGCATACGAGTACAGGCTTCTGTCTTGCTGCGTGAGTCTGTCTGCCAACATTCAATGGTTGTGTCTGACGGCGAGGGGGGGGGGGGGGGTGTTATTTATAGCCGTGTTCAGCCGCTTGTTTAGTTTGCTGCTTGATGCTGTGACGCACTCTGTCGTTTGCAGACAGTCAGTCCCATTAGGGCCCAGCTGATCATATGGAGGCAGCCCCCCCACCCCCACGCAAGAGGGAGTCTACATTTATTTCTGTGAGGAGACGTTGCTTTTTTCCGAGCCCTCCGGGGCAGAATTAAAACACCAGCGCTCAGACTCGTCTATTAATAGGCAAACTTGTGGTGACACTCTGCCTTTCCTTCCTCTCGGCTTCTTTTTTGTTCATTTGTTGATTCCGCCGTCTTCCCTTCTGCCTGACTCCAAAATCCGCTCCCGTTTTGACACCCATCCTCACTTGTTCCTTTCCGCGAAAAGGAGCGGCTTGGCCTCTCAAACGGGAGTGATGAAAGAAGCAAATTGGACGCAGCAGAAAATCTGTTGTCGTCTTTCAGCGTTTTGGGGAGCCCGTCTTTGGTTTTTTTTTTAACAACTGTATGTCCCTGCGGCCGGAGTTTTGCGTTTTCGCGTCAGTCCGCCCAAGGAACGGGAATAAGTGCCAGACGAGGTGCCGGGTGTTATTTGGTAGAAGATGGCGGCTGCTCATCTTGTTGTGTATGTACTGTATGTTGCTGGCCTCTTAACTGCAACGCGGAAGAGGGAGCCCACAACTCCTGCTCTGTTCCGGCCAACCTGCGCTGGCTGCCTGTGCGCTTTAGAGTTTATTTGAACATCCTGCTGTTGGTCTTCAAATTTGTAAATAGTCTGAATAATACAATTGAGTTGAGTCTCTTATTCAGAAATTGTCCAGTCAGTTTGTAGCACCAGTTAATATTTAATCGTCAGAGGGGACTGCAGGGACCGGCATAGCTGACGAAGGCACGCACACACATGCGCACGCACACACAAACACGTGTCAGTTGGTGCCAGGAAGTCTCTGGTCTATTGTGGCCCAATCAGAGGCCACCGAGGTCAAAGAGGAGCGATAACAACGGCCCTCGCAAGAGGAGGCAGGAGGTCCCATTCACAGCTGACTGTCAGTCAGGGTTACAATAGTTTTGGAGCTTCCATTATAGTTTTTAGTTTATTTTCACTTTGGCTTTTTAAATTCAATTAGTTTTGATTCGTTTTACAGCAAGTTTGTTGGTTCTTGATAGCGTGTATTTATTTTAATGCTTCATTTTAGTTTAGTTTTAGTGTTAGTTTTATTTGGAATAAACAAGGAGTATTTGTTGAGTCTTAAGATTTAAAAAAAAAAAAAAGGGGGGGTCACTAAGTATAGTGTAATAAAGTAGACTAAAATCCCCAAATGACTGTCCGGCCTTACGTCTTGTTTACGGCCGAACAGTAATACAGAAATGAATACATTTTAAATTAACCGCGAAGGGCGATGTATGATATTAATTGACAAGATCGAAAGCAAGGACATTTTTGCAATAATTGTAATGAGTCATGCTAGTTTTACAAACGGAAAATGTAGCTTCAGGTAGTTTTGGTTTATTTAAAAACATTTTCGTTTTAATTTGATTTCGTTAACGAGATTTTTTTTTCCCCGTTAGTTCTTGTGAACTATAATAATAACCTTGGTGTCTGTCCGTCTTGAACGTATTGCTCAACCTCAGAGCAGGATTGGAGGTAAAGAGATGGAAAGGATCTTCTGTGCTATTGCACCACTGACCGATTTGCTCTCCTTAACGCTTCCTTTCAATCACGTCTTTCTTTCTGTCCGCCATTCATGTTTTGTTATCTTTTTCCACGCACTTGGCCTTGCATTTCCTCTCCCGCCATCTCTCAGAAATCAGTGGCATCGAATGCTCTCCACTCGGCCTGATTAAGTCAGCACATGTAGCCTCTTGACATGATCACGCTCGTGCGCACGCATTCCCGCAGACCTAATCTGCTTTTCCAGACTGAATAAACACACACAAGTTAGGTTTAAAAGAAAAACACATTCTCTTCCGTGGGGTTTCGATGTCGATGGTAAATAACAGAGCTGGGCATTTTACTAAAAATTGAGCATCTGATATTTTTTTCCAGGAGGGGAGAAAATAGTACCCGTCTATAGGCCGGTCCGCCTCTAATTTTAAACGGCCGTCCGTCGGCGAGTTGGACTAAACTTTCACCCCCCGCTGAGCGATATTTGAAACGAAACGAAAAAGACTCACCACATGGGAGTCTCACTGCGCATTGGGAGCATCCATGCTCCATGTGTTTCAATCAACAAAATTCTGACCTTGATTCTGTACCGCATCAAGCACCTCGAAATTGGTCCTGAAATTGGTCCAGTAAGGCTGGGAGTGCATAACCGTGTTTCTACCCTTAAAGCGTGGAGAGCATATACGTCATTTTCTTTTATCTTTTTTATCCAATTTCTGTTCTCTTAACCAATGAAATGCATCAGAATGTACACGTGACGGTGTCATGAGCCCGCAGAGGATGTTCTGGAATTCTTTGGAGTCATAATGGCGGACGCCATTGATCGCGGGAGCTTTGAGCTTTGTGTTGAATTTCTGGCAAAACTTCAGGTTTTCAAGGGTAAAACCTGATTTGCTGCTGTCCTCTTGGAGAGTCAATAACGCGATTCAAAACGTATCAATAAAGTGGAAATGATTTAAAATCAATGTTAGAAACAACGCTCTTTTCCTATTCGTGTGATTATGGTCAATGAAAGGATTTTTAAAATACTTTTTGAAAATCTTGTTGTTGTACTATGCTCATTTAGTTATTTAGTAAGCAATTTTGGGTTTTGTTAATTTTGTTTTTAAATCTCTTTAATTATAAATATAAAATATTTGTTCTTAAGCCCTCTCTATAATAAATACCCTCCCTGAATTTGGGATTTTTTTTTTTTTTTTTGCAAAACAAATGAGTGTTCACGGGATTTTACAGTAAATCTATTTTGAATATTATAAAACACTTTTGAACATTTTAACAAAATATAGACAGATATGTAATGTATGTATATATGTCTGTGTATATTCATTTATGTATGTGCACACGTATTTTATTTGTATGTTTGATTTTATATGAAAAAGCCGCGTATGCTACTGTCTTTGTTGTCTATATACAAGCTTGTAAATAGTATGCAGTAGCTACTCTTATTTTACGCCATTATTGTCTAGCAAGTGTCTTGTTTTATTGCTAATGACTCAATGCAACTGCGTAGCTGTGGGCTGTGCGCTCGCTCTACTCTGCTGCAAACAGTATTTACCAATTGCCCCGTCAAATGCAACCGGTCGGGATCACGATCGTGAATCACAAAATAATTCACAACTGTGTGAAGGGAAGTCTTGCAAATGTGTCACACGCTCACCTTTACGTGTCGCTCTTGAACTTGTATCTAATTCAGGATGTCAATCAGCGATGCTACCAGCCAATAGCTTTTCAACATGCCTTGCGGACAGCGTACAGAAGTGAAATTATTCCAGATGACACTGTGCGCGCAAATCAGGGGCGGAGCCAGAATGTGGCTAATGGGCGGGCCGGGAAAAATCCGGGTGGGCTTGAATATTTCTCTGACTGAGCACAATCCTCCTGTCCCGACACATCGTATATTCAAATAAAATGACAAAGTGAATAATGAAGTTCAGATCTTCCTTCCTTCCATATCATGCCATTCTTAATAGTCAATAAAATAGAAATAAAAAAACACAACAAAACACAAATTCAAAAATAATTGAATAATAATTTACTAAAAATGTAAAGGTGTATATTTTTTGATGAGTCTCACTGGGTGGGCAGTCTGTCAATCTGGGTGGGCCTGTGCCCACCCGGGCCCACCTGTGGCTCCGCCCCTGGCGCAAATGCAAGGGCCTCAGGAGTGTTCGAGTTTGTAGCCATTTCTTGTTTCTCAGAGTCGGACAGAGCTGTCACTGCAATTAAAAAAAACAAAACAACAACAACAAAAAAAAAACAGTGTCTTGTATGATATCATTTTTGATGGTGAGGCACTGTACTACTTTATTACTGGTACACAGTGAAATATTAATTTCTATTCAGAGCTTCGTGTCGTCGTCCAGCATATGTGCGCGAGCCATTTTTGATGGACAACCACTAACAATGTGACACATGCAGCACTTATGTTGTTTAGATTCTCATTCAATCCCCCCCCCCCGCCGCCGCCCGCCGCTAGTCTAATAAGAAGCAGTTTCCGTCGTTAGCAAGTGTGGCAACTGGCTGCTCATCATGTTCTGTGCTCAAGCACAAAATGCAAATATCTCTTCTCATCACGGTTCACGATTGATGGCCGTTTGATCAATTCTGCTGATATTTGATGTTTTGCGTGTCCTCATTACTGTTCTTGTCGCTTTGGCGTGTTTGCCGTATTTCTCATGCCCCCCCCCCCCTTTTGTGTTCTTGTCGTCATGTGCAGATTTGATCCACTGCACCAATGAGATGAACGTGAACATTCCCCAGTTGGCGGACACGCTGTTCGAGCGCACGGCCAATTCCAGCTGGGTGGTGGTCTTTAAAGCCCTTATCACCACGCACCACCTAATGATGTACGGCAATGAGGTGGGACATGCAACACACACACACACACACACACATACATGACTGAAGCCTAACATCCATGTGTTACTTTATAGCTAAAGTCACTGCACAGCACGGTGGCACATTCTTGTCATTAGCAATGTTAACTGTGTTAGAGTCAGCAGTTGCTAAATTGAAGGCTGACCAATGCACATGATTGCTGCGTTGCTACAATCATTGACTACGCTTGTGTTTTATTGACAGTAGTAAGTAAGCGGAAATGCCGTCAATTTGCGTCACGACGTTGTCCGGGATATTCGAATGCGGAAGTAACTCTGTCCGCTCATACGTGCAAACGGGTTATTCAGAAACCGGAATTTTGACCTTAACCCCAATATTGACTGCATGTAAACGCAGTCGTAAATTTGACAGAGGAAGTAGTAATTGATTAAACAGAAGGGAATTCTGGGAGAAGTATTCCGAGCAGCCTTGAGTTGGGGTCATGTTTTCGGGAAATAAGACTAATCATGTGTTAGGCAGTATGCAATTTAAAAAACAAAGTTGTCGTGGTTTCAGACAAGAATGAAAATAAGAGATAGTACGCTCCATCTAGAGCGAGTAAGCGGTAGTGAACTTTTTACGCAAACTTTTGTGTACCTGTTTTCACACAAACACACTTGCAAAAGATACACTTTTGTCAGTGTTTATTGACAGCGAACTTGTGTTCCCCTATTTTCTTGTGTTGACAAGAAGCAATGCTCCCTTTTGTCGGTTATTGCGTCAACTTTGTCTGAAAAGAGGAAGAAGTTAGTGTGAAATTTTGTTCTGTTTTTATAATGTCAAGCAACCTTTTGCCTTATTGATTTCTCTATCAAAAAGGTTATGTTTAAACGGGTGTTCAAATCCCCCTACCCCCCCCTCCACAAAAAAAAATGGTGGTCTAATCAAATACTACCTTGGATAATTAGGCCACTTGTGAAGTCAAGACTAAAAATACCATCCCGAGACACTAGTTCATCACAGGTCTGTGTTAAATGTTTGCGCAAGCTGTGCAAATTGGTGCAACATTTTTGTTCAACCAAAATGCTGCTAAGTAGGTGTGTGTGGAGCTGCAGGGATTTCTGGAGATGTGTTCCCCAAGTGGCCTGCGTAGTCTGACTTGTTGCCTTCAAATCAAACTTAGTTTGATAGTCGTTGTTTGGGTTGTTGCCATCCAGTTGCATTGGAATTGCTGGAATTGATTCATTGACCCACTTAAAAGAGAAGTCAACCCAAACATATTTTTTTTCAAGAATATCTTCTATGCAAGACCTCTAGTTGAAAGACTGATCAATATTGCGTTTGTGGAATGAGAGTTAATCCACTCGTTTTCAGCCATCTCTGGGGGCGGCCATTTTGTCACTTCTGTCGACTGAAAAGGAAATGACGCATTCGTCGCTCAGGTCCGCGACCAATCACGGATGACCTGTTTTCTGAAGCTGAGCCGCGATTGGTCGTTACCTGAGCCCTGAGCATCTGTGATGTCATTTTCAGTTGACAAAAGACAAAATGGCCGCCCCCTCAGAAGGCGAAAAACGGGTGGATTTTGCTGCTTAACTCATATCGAATAAACACAATATTAGTCAGAATGTCGTTTCAAGTAGTGGGCCTGTTGGGAACATATTCTTGAAAAAAATGTGTTTGGGTTGATTTTCCTCTTAAGATGAGGTTTATGTTGTAAAATTTCTAGATTTTTTTTTTTTTTTAACTTCCGTTTGTCATCTCTCACCTCGAGCAGTCACTGAATCAAATGTTCAAATGGTGCTGAATGTTTTTTTTTAAGAGGCTCAAGCTTCTTTTTAATGCCGTTGTATTGAAATTTCAGGTACAATGCGTTTGCATTTCATCTTTGAGAATTGTTTGCTTCCAAACATTTACGCAAGTACGATTTTTATGTCCTATACATTTTGAGGGATTATTAACTGTGCCAACTGACAATGTTATGTGCTGTAGTTGCAAAGAGCACCGGCAACTTGCAGTGCATCGAACGCGTACCGACGGGCACGCATTCATCAGGCCTGTCGGGACTTTTGTGCTGACGCCAGCTCAGCGGCCAGGTGTCCCTCTCCCTCACGGCCGCGCCATCCGTTGTCGTCACAGCTGAAAGAAATCTGGCCGTAAAATTACAAACCACAGAATTGGGGTCTGCAGACCGTGCAACTCTGTCTGGCTCGGCAATGTGTAAAATCAAGAGTGCGCGACGCAACCTGGTCATTTTCATTGAAAACAATTGAACAACATTGAAAGCGCTGGCAAACACAAAATGTTTGATTTGATCTTTGCAGGCGACAGCTTTTTGCTACAATGTAGTAGTTGTATCGGTGTACATTTGCTGTCGCCTCCAAATAACTCAACACACAGCCACTCATGTCTAAAGCGCTGGCAACAAAAGTGAGTACACCACTATGTGAAAATGTCCAAATTCTAATACAAATATTTACAAGATGGCAAGTGTTCACTGTACATAAGGCCACGTTCACACTGCCGCTCAATTCCAATTTTTTTTCCCCCACCATGCGGCACAAATCAATTTTTTTTTTTTTTTTTTTTCATGCATTGTGAACAGTACAACTCCATTTTTTTTTCAAATCCAACGTGGGCCTCTTTCGAATGTGTATCTTAATCGGATACGTATGCAGTGTGACCGCTTATCCGCACACATCCGACCTGTACGTCCTCAAAAGCTCAATATTTCCTCGGCACGGAAGAGTGCTCAGCGGACTACTCACATCGTCCGTGAATCTGCAAAGTTGTTTGAAGTAACAGATGTTGTCTTTACATTTGACTTTAATCAATCCCACTTGAATCATTTAGCATCATGCGGAAATTGGCGGTGATAGTAGTCACTCAGCCACGCAGACGCTTCATTTATTAGGCGAAGCAATGACGTGGCGCCACCTTTAGATGGTCGTCTCCATGAACTCATTCACTGCCAGACATGCTCAGACCCTTTTTCAACCTAACATTTGGAAAAAAATAAAAAAAAAATATAAATAAGTTCCTAGAATTGAATGGCTGGACTGTGAAAAGACAAGAAAATGCGTCAGTGGCAGTGAATGAGTTAAACGAGGAGATTGAAGAACATCTCAATTCCCAAATATTTCGACCTCCTCCCGCCTTGCCACGCTGACAATAGGCGATAATAAAACGAGCCCCTTCTACGCGAGCCCATATTTACCTCCGTAAACACCGCGTCACGTGACGTTGGTTTCCAATTTGTTTTCGTAATGTTTACAAGTACAAAAAAAGATCGGATCGAACAAAAATGCCATGCCGTATGAACGTAGCCTAAAAGACAAACTTTGACGGTGATTTGAATCGGGGAGGACTTAGTGAGGTTCCTTGCGGAGCCACATCAGCTTGTCTTTGTGCAGCAGAACAAAAAAAAGGATCCAAAAGAGTCTAGCAGGAAGACCCAAACAATGATTTGTCAGAGTGCATTTCCACGCCCTCAGTTCCAGCCCATGTTCGACTCTCTTTCTGGCCTCTCGGGAACTTTGTCCCTCAAAGCAATCTAAAATAGAAACACAAATGGATGGGTGCTAAGATTCGCCACGACGAAGCATTATGGTGATTCTTTTTTTTTTTTTGTTATTGTTTGTTTCGTGAATTTAATTTTATTTGAGGTACTACTCTGGCCCACGTTTTGGCTTTTAGCGACAATGCTTCAATGTTCTTGTCTTGATAATTAAGCCTCTGCGGCCGTGACCTTTTCGACTGAAAAATTCTCCGCTGGGAATTATTGACTTTTTTCAGTTGCACTGGCCGTTGTCATGTTTTCACATTTGTGTATGCAACCAGCGCCAGAGCACAAGGTGGAACATGACATGACAAAAACGAGGCATCGTTCATGTAGTCCCCCTCTGTGCCGAGGCTCTTTCCCAACGCGAATGTGCGTGAAGCCGTACGGCTGACGCTGTCAAGCAGGAGCCCCCCTATCTCACATCAAAACCATTTATTATTTCTGCGACGTCACTCCCGATAAGGGCAGAGCGATGCAAATAAACGCAATCCTGACACGGGTCACCTGACCGATGGCTTTTTGTTAGGCAGCGATACTCACAGGCATATATTCTTTATCCTCGGCATAAAAATATTTTAGCCTGTCTGTATTCCGCTGGCCCGGGGGCACGCTAGAGGCTGACATTTTTTGTTGGAATCAACTTTACCTTGAACTCATTCACTGCCAGACATTTTGAGACCCTCTTTTACCCCAAAGTTTGAAAAAAAAAATTTAAAAAAAAAGTGAATTCGTCAATGGCGGTGAATGAGTTAATCACGGGTTTGCGACGGTACAGGATAAAAAGTTGATGGGAGTGGGAGAGTCCATGAGGAAGAGGGTGCGGCAACCTTTTTTTTTTTTTTTTTTTTTTTTTTTTTTTTTTAGATGTAGCTGACCTCTACAAAAGGAGTGGGAGTCATTCTGAACGGGAGTAGGCCAGGATGGGAGTCGTTTTCACCAGGGTGGGACAGGGCAGGATTTTACTTTACTTATTTTAAATCTTTGGTCCGGGACGGGACGGTATATAATTTTTTCCTTTCTGTGGTAGTGTGTTCTTCTAGCACACATGCCAGAAGGAGCAGCACAGCGTGCAGTGAATTGAATCAAAAAATGTGGATCACACTATTGAATACTTTACATTCTGTTTCATTCTGCCGTGACTGTATGTTTTTACATAATAATAAAGTGCTTTATTAGCGAGCGCTGGCTTTCCCATGACAAAGAACAAAACAACAACCAACAAATCTGAGCTGTGTATGTTTTAAGGTCACACAAATTGAGGCCATCAGCTGCGATGCCTTCGGTGCCACCTCGGTCACCTCGGAACAAACGCGCTTGATTAGCGCAAAAGTCAAATCAGTCATTCTGTTCCAGAGACTGACTTTTTATTTTTTTTTTAATCTAGCCAAAGATGTCATCTTAAAGGCCCAAAACAAGTTTGCCTTGAACACGGCAACCCGCTCATGCGGTCGGAGCCCAACTGTTGCAATTTTAAATCATGTTTATAGTGAGGCTGTGGTGACTTAATGAAATTCCCAATGCATTCTTCCGCTGCAGCATTTGTGGCAGGACTCTGGGACTGTTTAATGTTCCGTGAAATGATGGCGTTTGCCTCCCCCGAATGCATCTGGTCATCTATTACAAGCAGCCTTTCTTTGCAGAATTTGCTTGTGAGCTTTTCCTTTGTATTCGCGCTTCTTTTCTGCTTTTGAGTACAAGTCCTGTAATTAGCTCGGCTCCACATAATTGAAGCCAAAATAGGAGCTGTTTTGCTTCATGGCGTCCCCTTGAACCAAAGGAAAACAAAAACAAAACAAAAAAAAACTGCGTTTCGCTGAAATTTGGTAGCAATATGCGCACTTGACTCCAGTCGCAGTATCTGTATCGAATTGGACGCAGGAAAAAAAATGTGTACTTCTCTTTTGAGGCTAGCCTGGCTCGGATGCATAAATAATCCATCAGGTTATCCTCCAGCACGTATACAATATACAAACATGAAGTTGTGTGCATCGTTCACTCCTCTCTTGCCTTTTTTTTTTTTTTTTTTTTCCATCTTTCCTGAAGCATCTCACAACTGTGCGCTGAATCCTCTTTGGAATCCTCGTGACTTTCCGCTCGAGTCTTTCTGTCTGCTTTGTCAGCGACTGTATTTTTCTGTGCATACAGCATGCGGCCAACTCTCCTCCGGTGATGTGATGAGGCAAAAAAAAAAAAATAAATAACAAGTTGAGAAGTGTCTTCGTTTTCAAGTTTTAAAGCCGCTTGGCACCAGTTGCAAATGTGCATTCAGCCAAGTTGCACTGAAATGCATCCAGTGGCCTGGTGTGATGATGCCTGCACGTTACAGTCGCAATGTTTTGCAGTTTCAAATGCCGCAAATACGCCCAAGCCGGGATTTAAAATGCCATTGTCTCCTTAAGATGAATCATTATCCATTTGGGGAACAATTTGTATCCTCGCATGGGTGCTGTTTCCCCTCCAAGCCGTCGTGTGCGTAAGCCCCCCCCACCCCCCCCACCCCAAAAAAAAAGGAAGCGAAACTCAAATGAATGCCTCGCGAAAGAGTTCCAAAGCCTCTGGAAACGACTTGAATGCACCACATATGTCTGTAAGCAAACGTGTTTGTCTACGCTCCAACCGGCCGTGCTTGGCTGCCAAATCAGGAACTGGCAAAGTGGCAAATCTCTTGAATATTTTTAAGTGGGCTTGACGGAGGCTCTCGATGCGGAGCTCCCCAAGCCCGCTGACGAGTTCCAAGACGATATGCGCGCATTCACGGATGCGAACGCGCGCATTCACGGATGCGAATGCAGACGTGACGGCAGAGCCGTCGGTGGAGGAGGAGTTGAAAAGTTCACTTGGATTATTTTGAAGTTGAAACCAAGTGTTATATGGGGGGGGGGACGACATAATGCATGTAGAATGAGAAATACACCCCCCGCCCAAGCATCTATTTGTGGCTCGAGAATGAGTGACGGCAGTGTGACGCATGTGCTCTTGAGTTGCGTGCGCTGCGCTAATAAGCCCGAGGTCGTTCACGTTCTAAAATAAAAGGCACATGCAGCTGAGGAAAAAGCACGAGAAAGCTCGTACTCACACAAGCACTTTGAGAAGTCGCCATCAGACGCGGTGAAACAAATCGTCGAAATTGTCATGAAAGTGAAAATGAAAGAAATGATTTGTCCACTTGGCAGCTACGCGCCGAGGCTCTTTAGCTTTCTAGATGCCAGACGGCTTCAAACCTTTTTTTTTTGTTGTTGTTGTTGTCAGTACGTTTCCCCGCAACAAAGGTCTTTTTATCGTTTTCATCTCACAGCGTTTCATCCAATACCTGGCCTCCAGAAACACGTTGTTCAACCTCACCAACTTCCTGGACAAGGGAGCCCTGCAAGGTAATGAAAAGAAAACAATTTGCATCTTTATCTCATCACCAATCAAGCAAAGTGCTTCAAGTTGCCCACGCCGTTTCCCTTGCTTCTTTCCCAGGTTACGACATGTCAACCTTCATTCGAAGGTACAGCCGTTACCTGAACGAGAAGGCCATGTCCTACAGACTTGTGGCTGTGGATTTCACCAAGATGAAGCGAGGGTAGGCAATGCAAAAATCACCTCAGCCCGACATTAGCTAATCCAGCGCAGTTGCCACGTGCAGTTAGCTAACTAGGATCTGCCATCTTTAGAGCGCCTCGTTAACCATGAGTGCATGCGCCTCACGCAGAGAAAGACGGGAGAGGTGATTTCTTTTTTTTTTTTTTTTTTTTTTTTCTCTCTCTGCTGTGGCCGCTTTAGAGTGCCTCGTCGTGGCACAAAAAAAGCCTGTTGGCCTATATTCCAAGCACTGGACGCTTGAAGCCATTAGTTATGTTCAGGCATAAAAAAGATGCTAGACTAAAGGCCCCGAGGTCGTGAAGCATCATGGCGTCTGAATGCGCCGTCTGATTGGCGTAGCGGCCCCCGTCGTAGTGTCGTAACCCGTCTGTAAGCGTCTTGGGGGCGTTTATGTATGTTGAATCGCCGTCGCCGGTCGTAACATTTGGTCACTCTGATTGGCTGTTAGCTAGCAAACCAGCGTGCGGGAAGTGACAAATGCGGAAAAACAGTGCTGCCTTTGCTGCCTTAATCTTCTTACAAGTACAAGAGCGAGGGTTGACAATGTAAGTATTTCACAATACCGTGTCAAGAACGTGAGGGTTTACTTTGCGTGGGAGTTCATCGTGAGCGAAGAATAGAGCCCAATGCATTGTTTACGTTTTTATAATCCGCCCCCGGCCAACAGCTTTCCGATTGGATTTTTCTAACCATGAGAAATAGTGACTATCGCCGCCGATGGTATGGAAGGGTATTACATCTTATGCATGCGCAGAAGCGACTTTAATGGTCAGCGTCGCTGTCTGTCGTTGCGGTGTGTTTTGCCAGCGCGACGTGCCGACAGCCGGCCGGACGCCACAGCGTCTGTTGGCCAGCCTCTTTTTGGTGAATGTCGTTTTGGTGCATCAGGGCCTTAAGTCGCATTCATGTTGCCATATAGTTAGTAGTAGTATTTGATTGACAGTTGACAAATGAGTGGGGCGTGGTTTCCCCGCATTCAGTGGACACGCCCACAACGTCTGAAAGCGAAGACAACAAATAGATTTTTCACCATTTTAAAAGCCAATTTTTTTAAAAACATTTTTTTGAAGGATTCCACTTTGGCGGTGTCGTTTCCAACACTCCTCTCTGCGGCGTGTCCGATTTCAAAGGCATTTCTTTTGACAGGGACTTTTATGCGATGCGAGCCACTTGATGAGAGACGTACTAATAAAAGCGCCTCCTTGAAGAATGCAGAGAGATTTTGTCGGCGAACCTCAATGGCGCGCACGGCTGGCCAGATGCTCATTTTGAATTCAGTCGTGTTCCTCATTTGCAACCAAAACATTTGTCACTGTGCAGCACCGACGGCGTGATGCGGACCATGAACACGGAAAAGCTGATTAAAACGCTGCCCATAATTCAGAACCAGCTGGATGCTCTGCTGGATTTCCAGGTATTTTGCGCGTGTGAGCGATATCAAGTCTTGTCTGTCAGCCCCTCAAGCCTTTTAATCCCCCCCCCCCTCCCCTCACCTCTCCTTTTGCTGCGCAGGCCAACCCCAACGAACTCACTAATGGCGTGATCAACTCTGCCTTCATGCTGCTCTTCAAAGACTCCATCAGGCTGTTTGCCGCGTACAACGAAGGGGTCATCAACCTCTTGGGTACCACACTCGCTGCCAATTAAGTGCTCTTAGGACCCGGCGCGGTCGCCATGGCAATGCTGTCGTCTTCCAAATGCACGCAGCGTGTGTCATCTTTGTTTGTTTTTTTTTGTTTTTTTTTGTCCCCCTCTGGCTGCTGCAGAGAAATACTTTGACATGAAGAAGAACCAGTGTAAAGACGCGCTGGACATCTACAAGAAGTTTCTTTACAGGATGACCAAGCTGTCCGAGTTCCTCAAAGTAGCCGAGGTAGGCGCCGTCACACTCGCACCCGGCTTCTTTCCCTCCTCCTGACAAAGGCGGATGACCTTGCGGCCCCTCGCTCGCACGCTGCCCGCCAATCTTCACTCTTGTCTTTTGGGCCAGCCAACAAGTCGGCGGCCGGCGATCATAACGTCAACCGCCGCTCGGACCAGTCCCGTTTCCAATCGAATAAACGTTTTTTTTTGTTTTTTTTATACAGCTGATTAAAAAGGATGTGAAGCGACTCCGGACACACATTAAAAAAAAATGAGTAAACGGATGATTTGTTCCAAGTTGCAAATCTGGTTTGCCGTTTTTTGAATGAACGCCGCACGTCAAATTGCTTATTGCTTCACGGGATGTGCACGACTTGGAAAAATCAAACTTAAAAGCACCTGAAGACATTTGGCCACTCATAACAAAACACAAATCCAAAACAAAGCATCGTTTAATTGGCTTTCGGATGTTTCGTTTCGCAATGCTGCGCATGAAGTCGATGAAAGGATGACAAATCGAGAAACGACATCAAATGGTTCTTCCCTGTAAATGCTTGACCTAAATGCGACCTCAGTTTTGACTTTTCTAGATGTCAGAGCTGCTTTGGAGGCTGCGCCCAAGCGATGTGAGGCAGAAGTAGAAGCCGCCCTGCTGGTGACTTGTTTCATTCGCACTTGACCTCGTCTTTATCTGTGTGCGAAGAGTCCGCGTATCTGTCCGAGCTCGTAGCCCACCCGCGGATGGGTTTGCCGTCGGTGTCCTTGTTTTCTTATTTTTATTTTATTTTATTTATTAATTTTTTTATCAGTGTGTCGTGGTCACAACACGATTCATCACAGCCGTCCGTCATGCCATCTTCGCCCTCCATCGGCCATTTGTCACCGATCAAACGCTCAGTGTGGCGTCCCAAATTCTTGATTTGTTGATTTCTGCATTTCTGCTGTCGTTTTTTTGTTGTTGTTGTTGTTGTTGTTAGCGCATGAAGTAACGATTTCTTTTCTCACATGGGCCCTGCCCTGTTTTTTTCCTCCATTTATTTTTTTTATTTTTTTATTCCCGCCCACCTTCCTCCCTCTCCTTGTTCATTTGTTTTCTACGACAGGAGGTTGGAATAGATCAGGGTGACATCCCCGATCTCTCGCAGGTCAGTGTGCATCTCACCTCCTTCTCTTCTTGCTTTTCTACGCCACCGCTCTTTCTTCCCTTGCTGTCACGACACTCACGTTTCCACTCTCGCCTCATTTAACCCCCGCGTTGTACCTGTCCATGTCCGTCCACACTCACCAACAAGCTCTGCTGTTCACTCTCCACTCACTTATTATTATTATTATTATTATTATTATTATCAATATTATTTTGGTTTTCCAAAAATCATCCTGGTTTTGTTGTTGGAAGAAAGAGTAGGTTTTTTTTTTTTTGGTTTTTTTTAATGTTCTAGGCAGCTGCTAACGGCGCCAGGGAGTCCAGGGGGCGCCAAAACGGTTATCGAAGGAATGCGGGGAGGGGGGTCATCTTGAATATGAAATTGGTGTCTATTTAGGCTTAAAATGGAAAAGAGGTTAAGACAATAGATTCAAATGCAAAGCAATGCCCAAGTACTGTAATACGAAAAAATATTTGCAAATAAGTCCCGACGATGCCCCCGATCCGCGTCCCAACTACTTCCCTCTGCCGCCCTCTTTTGGCAGAGTGGCATCTTTGTCGGACTTGATGGTTGGCTAATCACAAAATCGATCAACATTTCTTTGTAGCTGCGCTGCATCTTCAAATAATTTCTGGAGATGAACAGTCCTCCGGCTAACTTTTTTTCCTGCGATTAATCGTCTAACGCTATTTCACGTTCCACTTTATATGTCAGGTTTTGAATCCCAGTTGAATGTTGTTAGTTACAATCGCTAAGCATGTTGATTGTTGTCAACTTTGTATCACACGTTGTTATGGGTATTAATTAGTATGATATGATTATTAGTACTAGTAGTATCAATACTCCAAAATTTGGTTTGACCGCATCCCATTTTAAACTGCTTGCAGTAGATTACTAATCAACATTACACTGACATTTAAGTAGGCAACATGCACCTAAAAAAAAAAAAAAAATTTTAATGTTGCACATGCATAATACACGATACTTATGTATCGAATGTTACTGTTTTTTGGGGGCGTGGTTTAACTGTATCAATAATCACAGAGAGAAAGGGGTGACATAAAACTCTTGCCGAGGGCACCGGGTTGGCTCGGGCCGGCCCTGTAGAGTATTTTCACTCAACTGCAAACGTATGGATTGCCGTTCCCTCATCAATGTGACCGTCTGGCTTCAGCCTTTGGGTTGATTTGAACACCTAACGGAGGGCAAAAGTAACACCCCAAAAAATTCAGCTTCCCCCCTGCCCCAAAAAAAACCCCAACAAATGCAGGTGTAACAAGCCTCATCCGAAGTGTCTGTCACAAATGGTGTTTTTTTTTTCTTCTTCTTCCTCCCGTGTGGCAGAAAACCAAAGGATCATACATTGTAGGTGCCGGCTTGCATACTGTGCGACTTGCTCCTTCCCACCCCGTCTAGACGGCGCTGCACGCGGGCCGCCGTCGTTTGGCAAACGTGTCATCTCGCATGCGACCGCAGGCACGTCGGCTGGCTTCCAATACGCCGCTGTCCGAGTCGCGCAGATTGCTTTTCGCCCCGCCGCGGCGAGCCGAAAAAAGGTCGCGAAGCGCCGTGAATCCACAATGAGGCTCCGCCCGCCTTCATCTGCATGACTCGCTCCGCCGGCTTTCATCTCAATTCTTTGCCTTCTCGTCGCCGTGGTGCGCCGCGCTTTTAATGGCGCCTGCCCTCAGATTTGCCATGTAATCGTTATCCAGGAGACAGAAAAAGATCAGCGGCAAACAGGATGACCCCCCCCCCCCTTTTTTTTTGTTCCTAAACCTTGTTTCATGAATGATTCAAAGCACCACGCACCTTAGTGATCGTGTGTGTGTCCCGGCTAATATTGACTCGGCTTACAAGGTCCTCTTCTCCAAGCAAACTACTGTCTCGCCCACCGCAAAGACAAAATGCTTCCAGATGTGTGTGTGTGTGTGCGTGTGTGTGTGTGGGTGCGCGCGCGCGCATTCTTGTGGATGGTGACGTTGTCATATTTTCACCGTAGAGGAAATTGCTCTCCTCGCTGCGCCGCAATCATCTCAAGCGCAGCTCAACTGCGGATTTCTGCGGAGCTGCCGTCCGCGTTTGCTCGCGCCCCAACTCGAGCTCGACTCCTTGTCCAGCCCGACTTACCTTTTAGGAAGGTCGACATTTGATTTGAAGCATAAACAGGAGCTGTTGTGCAAGGACAACAATGCTGAACAATATGCACACACACACACACACACACACACATAAAAAAAAAAAAAACAAACAAAAGAAAGCGCATGACTTCTCTTTGTAGCCGTTTTCTTGCTTTTTGTTTGTAGTGCTGCTCTGCTCACCATGTCAATGTTTGCTGCACGTCGCCATGACTACCTTTGGTTGCCTAATGCACTCTGTTCCCTTCCTGTGAGAGCAACTCGGTCTTAACCGCGATCTCATGTGTGGGCGGCGAAAGTTGAGCGCGTTTGCTTGCCGTAATCGTCCTTCCTTCCCTTTGTTTTTCGAAGGCCCCCAGCAGCCTCCTGGAGGCGCTGGAGCAGCACCTGGCCTCCCTGGAGGGCAAAAAGACCAAGGAGCTGAATGCAGACGCCAGGTGAACATTGGGAAGGCGGCGTCGGGGGGGGTTCATAAGCGGCGCCGGCTTGCCTCAACGCGCTCGTGTCTCTCGTCCGACAGGGCGTCCACCCTGTCCAGCGCCGTCTCATGCCTGGCCTCCACCGACCTGTCCTTCGCCCGCATGGATGAAAAGGAGAAGCAGCTGGCCCTGGAGGAGGAGCAGGCCAGACTGCAGGCTCTTAAGGTAACCAACCGGCAGCCGCTTGTAAAACCGAGCAAGATTTGGAGAACTGCTCTTTCCTGCGGGCGGAGTTGGACAATAATGTGAGAGTTGGAGCGAGCGGGGATCGGGAGGTGCGGTTGGGCCGTCTCGGCAGCGTGACGTCCGCATGGACTCGACGTCTGGAGCCATCTGGAGCCTGTGCGGCTCCGGCAGCCTTTTCCATTTGCTCCTCGCTGCACTAGTTGGAACGGAAATGAAGAGGCGTCCCGCCTGGCTCGGGCAGCCTTTGAAAACTCGCTCTGCTCCGCGGTCACGTGTGAGAGCAAACGGGTTCATCTTCAAGTCGGGAAGAAAATCGACGGTTGGCAGCGTTGGCCAGTGAGATGGAATTGAGTGAAAATGTTTTCAGAAAAAAAAAAAAATAATGCCAGACTATCAAACATGTCTTGGTGTTGCCACGTGATTGTAATATTCCCTCGAGGCCGCAATCGTATTCCCGGCAAGCTGGCTTCTTTTCTTTTTAAAGTCGTGTCATGTTTGCTCATCTTCATTCGGCAGCGGCGGACACGCGCCGCTTGTTGATCTGCATCGATTCGCCTCAGCTGGCCTTTATTACACGATTGATGTGTCCTTGCGCCCACCTCAAAAGTTGCCCAGTTGACCCAACGCCTCGCTGCTCGTGCTTCCGATTTGAAAAATGACATGAAATGTAAAATGGCGGCTCTGCGTGTCCGTTTTTTTTTTTTTGGTTTTTTTTGCCAGGATCAGCGACTGAAGGAGATCAGCATGCAAACTCCGCCCTCTGCCTCCCCCAGCAACCAATCCATAGGCAGCACCCACAACAACAACCACGTCGCACCAACGCCGGAGTTATTCGGCTCCACGCTCCCAGCCAACAGGTGGGCGAGAACACCAACATAAAAGTAATGCTTTGGCACCCCATTGGTGTCAGGGAACTACTGATGCCTGTGGCACGTTACTCCAATGTGTCCCAATTTTTACAGTAATGACTAGGGATGGACCGATTATCGTCCGGGCCGATTATCGACGGCAATATTCAGTATTTTGACGAATATCGATATCGGCCTTTTTTAAAAAATTGATGGCCGATAATAAATCAATTTAAAACAGTGGTAACTTCAAGGAAGTTTTTATTTAAATATTCAGTGAACTTTATAAGGGATTCTACCGACCCTGGGAACACTATGCAAAAATGCACCTTTTGTTTTTATTTGAAGTCAATACAATACAATATCTGTTTTTGTTAGTAATATATATATATAATGACTTTTTAAAGCAACATTATGCAAATCTGGAAAATTGTCCAATACACATATGGTCAAAGACTATTCAAAAGAAGTTCAGGATTTTTATTTTGACACCAATATTTTCCTTTTTACTAAAAATGAATATCGGCCCCTAATATCGGTTATCGGCCTCCTTGACTACTAATAATCGGTATCGGCCTTGGAAAAAAAACATATCGGTCTCTCTCTAGGAATGACTCATCGAACACGCGTCGTTTCTCTGAAGTAATCTGACTACAGTTCCTTGGCAAGATCACACTTTGTTACTGTACATCAATACTTAAAGAAACGTTATTGTTAAACGTCACTGTTTAAAAAACGGTTGTCAATCGGATGTGAATTACTTTTAAGACCTAGTACTGAGTAACTTAACTGAGTTACTTTTGGAGTTATCTCACTAAATGAGCTTTTCAAGGCAGTTGAATTATTTTTGAATTAGTTCATTGTTGTGTTCTTTATTGAATATTAAAAATTGTAGTTGTCTCCGAAATATCCGAACTTCATATTATTCAGTTTGTCGTTTTATTTTTAAATGCGATTTGTCGGCACAGGAGGATTGTGCTCGGTGAGGGAAATATTCAGGCCCACCCTGATTTTTCCAGGCCCGCCCATGAGCCACGTTCTGGCTCCGCCCCTCGTGACATGACGAGTGAGCGCGCAAAACGGCCACGCGTGTGCGCGCCCGCCACTTTCTCCTCGGCGAATCGTCTTCACCCGGGAGAACTTTGACGCTCGTACACGTGGCCTCACCGAATAATTCACGGCTCGTGCCGGATCGGAATCGGACGTCTGTCTAGTTGATTTATCCCCATCTTTGCGCCGCCCTGCCCCCATCCGTTCCCTTTCATCCCTCGACATTGAATCTGCTTTTATCCAATTCCCTTATCCGTGGCCTCTGTAACGCCGCCTTGTTTTGTCACCGCTTTTTTTGTTTGTTTTGTTTTTTCTTGGGCGACTCCTCAGTGTGCCCAACCTGAACAGCGACTTGTTTGATCTGCAGCCAGCCTTCATCCCCGCCGTGCAGTGCACTCCTTCCATCTCCTCCGCCAACAGTGCCTGGGGAGGTATGTCGCGCACACGCGCGCACAACTTTCAGATATGTTCCGAGGAAGGGCTTGCCCCGCCAGTGTCGACTCTGAAATGTCTGTTGACCTTTACGCCATGCGAGCCTTTTTTGAGAAAGTGTTACAAGCCTGCCGACCGGATGACGCGCCCGCTGGCTTCGCCGTAACGAGGAACTCGCTCTATTGGCCGCTCGGTGTTGTCACTCTGCTCTTGTCCCGAGAGAGGGACAACGTTCTATATTTCAATATCTCATCCCTGGCAGGGACGCAGCGGACAAAGCGCAAATTGTTTCGCCGTCCTTCCAAAACGCCAGCCGAGTTTCATTGCAAAAGGTTTAGACCGACATGTCGAGGAAGACGGGCAGCCTCGTAGGATGTTTGTGTCGACATCATATACAATATATATATATGTTTTTTATTTTTTTGTGGGCGTGGTGAAGTGATTCCGAAAGAAAGCAGCACGTGAATAATGTAAGTACCTCCCTCAGGAGTGGAGAGCCAGCCCCTGCAACAGAAGGCGCCCGGCATGACGGTAGATTTCGATGCCGTGTTTGGGAATAAGGCGGCTCCTGCTAACGACGCAACGCAGCCAGCAGCCGGTAAAGCCTCCCACCCCACCCCACCCACCGTCCCACCGTCCAGCCTGGAAACTAAAAACTTTTGGCCAACATCGCTTTTGATTAACCCTCCTTCTTGCAACTTGTGGCTGCTGAACAAAGGGGGTGGGGTGGTGGGGTGGTCAAGTGCGGGGAGCTTTGCTACCTTTCCTTATTACCGTGCTGCACCCTGTTGTTTTTCATCAGAACTTGAGAATCAGGTTCCCACTTTTACTTTAAATGACTTATTTGCCAGAGAAGTGTTCCGTTGGCAACTAATGTACTTGGGGAAATAAAAGGGACTTTCATCGTTTTATTTTTTCCTTTTTCCCTCCTCACAAAGTCTCTGGTGTAGACCTGCTCAGCTGCGCCTCTTCTTATGCCTTCCTTCCTCCCTTCCTTCCTTCCTTCCTTCCTTCCCTCCTTCCTTCCCTGTCAGCGTGCAATTATTTTCCAGTGGATCTCCACTCTTGACAGCTCCCATCCGTCAGCATCACGACTGGATTTTAATCAGCCAGCCACCGATGCCATTCAATGTGTGTTTTCTTTTCATCGTGTATTGGAAAGAAGATTCTAAATGTGCAAGGTGATTGAAAGTGGAACTCTTCATTTCAAAGTACTCTTAACTTTACTCACTTTTTTGTTCCGTTAAAGAGCAAACCAAATCAATTTGGGAGTTGTTTTTTTTCCCTGCCCACTGTTGATACTTTGCTGCTTGATGGCTGGCCGGCTTGTGACGAGGGCCGAACCATTTTGAAAAATCCGAAAAAATAACGCGAATTGTGGCTCGGCCGCGCCATGATTGGTCGTTGCCTGAGCAACTGTGATGTCATTTTCGATCGACGGCGAGTGACAAAATGGCCGCCCCCGGAGATGGACAAAAACGGCTGGATTTTGCTGCTTAACTCATATTTCATATGAATCATATCGCCTTGTTTCAACTAGTAGGGCTGCATCGAACATCATCTTGTCAAGAAAACGTTTGGGTTGACTCCCACTTTAAATCGTCCATTTATGCCACTTTAGAAAAAATGATCGTTTGTATGCATTTCAAATGATATTTTATGCGTTTATTTTTTTTTTTTTTGACCGATTAATCGGTATTTTTTTTCTGCCAAAAATTGGCATCTGCATGGGCTTCCAAAACCTCAAAAACTCGTATTAATCAGTCGGGCCCTCGCCTTTTTTAGTTTCTGCATGACTGTTTTCTTCATGCACGAAAAGCTTCCTTTCACACTGCCAGGCAGCACATCTGCTCGACTGGCCGCATCTCAGCGCACTGATTTTTCTGCCCATCTTTTTGCCTGCGTGTGCGTGCGTGCGTGCGTTTTGTCCAACTGCAGCTATCTGCCTCTTCTCACACCTACGTTGTCATTTTGCCTCTGTCGTGTTTCTTTTATTCTTGAACACTGGCCTTGATTTTATTTATTTATTTTTTTCCACACTTTACAAGAATCACCCAGGCAACTGGCTTCCATCTGCTCTTCTCCTTGAATGTCGCTCCGCGTCTTTTGCACACGTCACGCATAACATCTCCTCCGCGAAGCGCTCTTTTGTTCTGGCCGTGCGCGCGCCATCTTACCGTGTTTGCCATTCCAACGGAATACGCCGTGTTTTTATCACCTTTGCTTCTGGCTGCCTTTTGCTCCGTTTGATCTTCTCAGAGGGATTTTTTTTTTTCCTTTCTCTTCCCTTCTCCTCCTGCGCACTCATAATTCAGTTGTATTGAGTTGCACCTGAGACGGTGCCTGCCAGAGATTTTTTATTTTTTTTTTTCCCCCCCCGCTTTATCTTGGCTACAACAAGACGAATCGGACATCGTGAGAATGAAGTGCAGCGATGTCCTTTTTGTCGTTGCCGTCGGTCCGAATCTGCATGATGGAGACCATAGACGAATTTTTTTTATTGAATGACCCCTGAAGAACACATTTGTACACAAAGCTTAGGAACACTTTATTTTGGCCATTTTTTCTTTTTCGGCCCCTCCTCCCTGGCTTCCCTTTTCCCATCTGCTAGGCTAGCAGGAAAAGTGTGTGCTGGATTGTCTTGTGTCAGCACCACTGTCAGAGCTACAAAACACTTCCTAACTAAATATTATCGCTCAACCCCCCCTTCTTCCCCCCCCCCCCCCCCCCTTTCCTTTCTTTTTCTGCTCCCTCTGTGTTTCACGAGGTCAGCGTGGTCATCCCGCAACCCCTTTTGGCTTTTTTCCACACGGGTTTTGCTCCGGGCCTTGAGTTGAACGACCTGCTGGCTCGCCGCAGCCACGGGCGGCATTACAGACTCATTAGCTGGAATGAGCGCTGACTTTGGGAAGTCGTTAACCCGGCCGGCCGGGCAAGGCAAATTGCTTGCTGGCGTTTGCGCCGACTGCCGACACATTGGCATCGTCACTATTAGTCACAAACTCACAAACATGCTTTGGAAACACATTAATATCACTACTGCAAGTTTTTTGGAGTGTTGTGTTTCCAGATCTGATCAGCTTCGCTAAAAGGGTCATTTGTTTTGGGTTTTTTTTTTCCCCCTCCCCCTCTAACGTGACACGGTTGTGTGTGGGCTTTGGTTTGTGGTTTGTGGCCGCCGCAGGTTTTGACAGCCTGGGCGATCTGCTGAAGCCGACAGTTCCCGTCCATGCGGCCCATCCCCTCCCGCCTCAAATGGTCTTCCAGCCCGGAGGAAAGCTGCTGGCCAACGACCTGGACTCCTCCCTGGCCAACCTCGTCGGCAGTGAGTCGAGCCCGTACATTTAAACCACTTAAACGCCCAGCCCTTTTTGTCTGGTCGTATTTTTTGAGTCGTCTTTTTTTTTTTTTTTTTTTTCTTCCCCTCAGATCTGCAGTTTGGCGGAACCCCATCCAAGAAGTAAGTCCGACACTTTGGACCTAAATCCTACTTTGACAAAATTCCCACCAGACTATTTAGTCCTTCAACTGCTTTATGCTTGAGCGCCTCAGTGGTTATCCCAAAATGCAGTTAGGAAGGCCGCCAAGTTGACACCCCAAAAATGCATCTTTCCTTTGGATAGGGCGCTGGCCTGGCTACTTTAGTGCGCCTCGTTGTTGGCCGTGAGTGCATGCTCGCGTCGTACAGAGAAATACAGAATAGCGATGATGTATTTATTTGTTATTTTTTTAAAGACTGGCCAGCGTGCGGGCTGTGCTCTCGTGCTTGGCGTTGCTGCTTTAGAGATCCTCGTTGTCGCGGCGTGGAAAAGCCCCGCAACTTCCTTGTGCTAAATTTTCAAGGCTCAAACATGTACGGTACTTGTTTTTAGGCATGGGTGAGATGCTCGCTCTAGTAGAATCCCTTTTTCCAGTTCTGAACCAAGGTTATTTTATTTCACGAAATAACTAGAACTAAAATTGAAAAAAAAAATAAATAAAAAGATTTTAATACCAAAAACTGAAACTTTTTACATTAAAAAAAAAAAAAGATTTTAATACCAAAAACTGAAACTTTTTACATTAAAAAAAAAAAAAAGATTTTAATACCAAAAACTGAAACTTTTTACATTTAAAAAAAAATAATAATAAAAAAAAATTAAAAAAAGGCAAACTGTATTTGCCAAAATGTCCCAAAATGTGTTAGTCTTTGTCAATGAATTGAATGCATGAGCATTTTGGGTCAATTTTCAATGTGTTGCTTTCAGTATGCAGCAGCAACCAAAAAAGTACACACTAGAAGAGGCTTTAAAACTTTCCAACAGGAATTCAAGCCACAAATCCACTTTCGAGGTTGACAATTTGCAAGGGATGCAAAAGCAAGACCATGCTAGCTTCAAGATCTTTAGGTTGTGATGCATCCAACCTAAGAAGCCGTTTTAGCCGCTGCACTTTATGGAATGTTGTTTTGAAATCATTTGCATTTTCACCCTGATGTTTTCTTTTAATCTTGCACACAAGAAATACACTTTTTTTTTTTTTTTTTTTTTTTTTTTTTTCCCAAAACTAACACTAACCCTGATTAAAAACAAAACTAAGCCGAAGCATTTTTGAAAACGGTGCTGCAGGCCCGAGATGCAGTGGAGCCAGCCGGGGGAGAAAAAGCTGACGGGAGGCCAGAACTGGCAGAACAAGACCATGTCCACCACTCAGTGGAGCCCCGCCCCCATGGTGCCGCCAGCCATGCCTGTGCCACACGTGGTAAGATACCCACTGCACCGCTTGTGCACAGGAGGACAAGCTTGCAAGCATCAAACATGCTTGTCATAACTTTTTTTTATTTGCACCATTTCCTTGGCCGTATCAGCACTTCCTGCTCGGCATGACCTCCTCTCGCACGTTTTTCCCACTATTTTGCAGCGCCATGCCCTCGCCTTCCTTTCCCTGCTTTGCTTGTTTTGCATTTGTCCCATTTCTGTTTTGCTTTGTCATCCTCATTTCTCAACTTTTTTTTTTTTTTTTTTTTTTTCCCCCACTACTTTGTCTTTGACTCTTTTTCTTCCCTCATCCAGTCCCGCTTGCCGTTTTATCTGTCGGCTCATCTCTTTCTGTCTTTTGTCTCTTTTTTCCCCCCGTTGCATCCTGTTGCAGAATGGAATGTTCTATACTAGTTATGTAAGTACCGATCCACTAACAGAGCAGCCAGCTTTTCTTGTGCCGTCTTTTTTGTCAAATCTGTTCTTGCTCTTGCCACTGGAAGGCGACGATTGCGCAACTGCGGTGACAAACGCTCTGGTGACATGCGTGCTTCCGTGCTGATCGTAAAAAAAAAAAAAAAAAAAAAAAAAAAAAAATTAAAGAACACGTCAGCATGTCGTTGCCGGGCTATTGTGCAGGACGTGCAAGCATCGATTGTCATTTGGCTGAGCAGAAGTCGGCGACTGCCGTGCGCAGTTTTGCCTTAGAAATTGACAATAGGCCGTATTGAATCGGAGGGCAAAATGTTCTACTGAACTTGCATCACGTATGCGCTTTGCCAGCATTTAGTGTTTGCTGCTCATGCCTACACTCGACTGGGAATCACTTTCGTTGCTTCCGGTGCCAACAATTCATACTATTGGCACAGGCAGCAACTTTTGCATGCACTAAAGTTTATAAAGGCCATTCAATTCCCGGAGGTGCTCTGGTATGTTGGCATCCGCCTCAAATTTTTTTCTTTTTTTTTCTTTTTTCTTCCCTACACCACTTCTGAGTCATTTCCCCATTTCCTTCAAGGCTCCGGCTCCCGTGGCTTTCCCCATGACGACACCGCAAGTGCCTGTGTATGGAATGGTGAGGGGAACCATATGACACTTTGAGAGAGATTGAGAATGAAAACCGCGTCCCGTCATGTATTTACGTGATGCCGACTTGCCGCTCCGATACGTTTGCAGGGGGACTGTATGAAAGACGATTTGAGAGTTTTGTGACTGTGGCGGTTTTTTTTTTTCTTCCTCCCCCTCCCCCTCCCCATGTAGGTCCCCCCTCAGATGGGTCAGGTGGGCGGGGTACCAGTCATGGCTCCTCAGCCAATGATGTACAACCAGCCTGTCCTCAGACCCAGCAACCCTTTTGCAGCTATGCCTGGAGCTCAGGTCAGACTGCCCGCTTGACTTCTGCGTACCGCGAGAAAAGAAAAGCAATTCCCATTTGAGTCTGGAATTTCTGATGCAACGCAAGTCGTTACGCGCTTTGTTGTCCTGGTGCCGCTTTACTTCTGCAACCTCTCTGTCTTTGTTCAGATGCAGTTTATGTAATCCAGTCAAGGGCGGGTGGGGGCTGGGGGGGGGCGAAGTCGAGTGCCAAAGGCGACAAATGAACACAAAGAAGACAACACGCCAGAGGAGCGATTATTTGATTACGCTCAAAAGACGACGACTGCCACGCAAGCGATGCCCCCGAAGCAAGTTGATGAGGCTGCAAGGATTGCCGTTGTCTGAAGCAACACCGAGTGTGTGTGTGTGTGTGAACGGATGGACGCGTGGAAACGGGCGACGATCGGGAGCGAGGATGCATGTGACTGATGTGAGGGTCTCTTCTGCCACATTAGCTTTATTTCATACTGGTGCTATTTGGTCCCCTTTTTGGCTACGTCTGCCTGCAACCGTGTGTGTGAGGACGCGTGTGTACGTTGCGTGCGAGGACGCGTGTGTACGTTGCGTGCGCGAAAGCTGCTTCAGACAAGCGTCCTCTGAACCCGCTCCCCCATGCGCCGTCCGATCTGTGAATGCGCTCTTGTGATTGTGAGCATTTTCTTGTATTTTGTTTTGGGTTTTTTTCCAGCGAGTCATAAGCCACACAGAAACACGGGCCCGAGTTGTGCTAGCATGGCCAGCAAAATGGGATGGACTCCGTCATTGTGTGTGGCAGCGCTGCTTCTTGCAAACCTGCTCACAAATTATCTTGCGGCGGAAAGCCCTTTTCGCACTTCTTCCATATCCTACTAGTGCGCACAGATTTTTCGTGCACTAGTACACGTTTTGTTCACACTAGCAAGACAATTCACCGCTGAACAAATTGGAAAAAGAATCTTAATTTTATTTTTTTTCTCCCCCTCAATAATGCGATTTGACGTGATTATGTGAACGATTTCTCACGATAATTATCGGCAATGATGTAAGATGGGAATCACTCTGCGACACAAATCTGGAAGCTCTTGTCATGCGCTCAATTGTCGCACTAGAAGGATATGAAATCAATGTTGAAAGGGCTTTATGCTAATGCACACGTTTATCTGAGCTCCCTTCTGTCTGACATTTATTTTACTGGCCCGTTCAAGTGAAGAGCTTTCTTTTCGATTATCTTCTCTGTCAAAGGAGGCATTGAGTACATTAAACCTTTCCATGTGCAAATCCACCACTGATGGTGGCTTTCCTTGATTTCATTGTCTTTTTATGACTTTTTTTTTTTTTTTTTTTGCTGCCGGTAAGCCTCACTAAGCGGACCCATGTAATGGCTGTAGAGGCTCTGTGTTTCCTTGTTGTGCTCTGTGTATGTGCCTGTTTCCATTGGACATTTTAAATCACTTAAATTGCACTGATTCTATTATAAGTGTCCCGCCCCACTGTTTTTTTTTTAACAAAATGTTGGCGTCAAAATGTTGTCTTGTGCAAAAAGGTCATCCAAAGCATTCCATCGAAATGATTTGTGTCAGGTAGTTACGCGTCTCAGTGTGTAATTGGTCGTCATTTTTTCATCGAGGGCTAGTTCTCAAAGTCACGCAATGTCAACGGTTTTGCGCAGATGTGATCAAGCCGAAGATGGCGAGTCAACTTTCTGGTGTCAAAATCGACAACAAAGCGTTTGGAGTTTTCCACTTTGTGTAAACACAGCAGCCACTTTAGCAGGTAACAAAAGGTTCCTGCCATTTGAACAATGGACTTTTTCTACTCCAGCCCCGCCCCGGCCTGGCCAGGCCCCGCCCCCTGTCAAGTGTCTTCATCCAGACCACCAGAACAGTTCTAGTCCCGTCATGCTTTTTGGCTCTTAATTGTCTCTAGACCGCTGCTTCTTCTCGTGCGTAGATGTGTGAACACTAATGATGCTCGTGCTCGTCTTCGCCATAGTCAGCGTTGCCGTTGGATAGATGTCGAACGCTTCTCGTCGCAGTCTTGTGTTAGCCTAGGTGCAACCCGTTGCCGTAGATTTCCTGCCTCTGTTTTACTACTCACGTGTTTTCCTTGGCGTGTCTGGATTTTTTTTTTTTTTTTTTTCTTCAGGCCACGTTGTTCGGCTGCGCGCTCTTCCCTCTTGTTGCTTTTCCTGCCGGTCTCGTGTGCCGACGCCGCATCTGCTCAGGCTCTTGAATGTCCACAGCAAATCATGTGCTACAGGTGCCCCGAGTTGACCCGATCCAATCGGAAATAGGCAAACGATAATGTCAGTTTAATTTACAGCCGATCGGTATCAGCTGAAGAAAAATGTTTATTTTTTCCCCCTTTCTTTTTCCTGACTTTGCGAAGTTCACAAAGCGACAAAGATCGTGCCAAATGACAGCAATAGCTTTGTTTTATATTACACAATGTAATATTTCAGCTTTGTCAAGAAAGAAAAACAAGGCACGTACTGAAATGTGGAGACATTTTGTCGACGTGGCCGACAGGCAAGACAATCCGACAAATCCATTAAAAAATCAGAATTGAAAGAGAGACAGGTTAACAAATGTGACGCATTTGATCTAGCGTAAAATAACAAGTTGCATTGGCTCGCCACACAATGAAGACGCACTTACGTAAATGTTTGGTTTGTCGGGAAGAGAAATCATGTAGACTACGTTATAGTATCGGCTCGCGCTCGGTATCGACTGATCCTTGAAATCAGTCAAGTGGCTGGAATGCGGAAAAAATGTGATCGGAACATCCTGACTCAGCACTTTTCTTCCAACAAGTGTATACACACTCTGGCAGCTTGACCAAGTCCTGCTGTGTGTGGAGTTCTCATTGTCAAGTTGGCATTTCATTTTCTTTCATTGACTGAATTCCTTTCCTGTCGTATCTGAAAGGCGCTTTTGGGGTCCCGCTTGGACACCCGAGATTCAGCAGTCGAATGTCTTTTTTTCTTTTCTTTTTTCATTCACCCCCCCCCCCCCCCCTCACCTGAGGTGAGATTAAAAACCACATAAAACCTCTCCGACCTGGCATCTCTACTGTCACTTCTGGGCTTTTGTATTTGATATTTGCTCTGCATGGTGCCCACTCTTGCGTGATGTGACAAGCTCTCCTTTGTCTCCGGAGACGTTTGAGTTTGCCGTTCATGATTGGCGAGTTGGTGGGCTCTGCTTTTTGGCTCCATTTCATGTTTCTTACTGATTGCTTCCTGGGAGCGTGGAAGGAAAACGCAGATGAGCCTTGAAAATAATGTTCAAGCCAGTGAGTGCATGGTTGTAGCATTGATTGTTCTTTTTCTAAAAAGCATGATATGACAGTGACCGTCATTGAATTTACCGCAATTCCCACATGGGTTTTGTTCCCCTTTTATAGTTGAGGTGGACTCACTACTGTTGTAGATGAGCCACAGCAGCAAAGTGTGCCCAAAGATGTCATGTGGTCTAAGTTTTGTTGTGATTCTGCCTCCATCTAATGTTCACTTCTTGTATTGCAGCTTTATAAAAAAAATCTGGGGCAATATTTTTCAATATCATAACCTACACTTTGTTCATTTATGCTTTTTTTCAGAATTAAGTTCGTTATGAAAGATATCAGCAGCACAGATGTAATATTACTTCTCATATACACCCCCCCCCCCGCCCCGTCATTCAGTAATGCCAAACGCTTTTTGAGCTGGAGCCACCTTTTGAATCTGTCTCTTTGTACATGATTTCTATTTATTTAATGCAGAATGATATGGATTGCGTATCGAGCATGGAAAGGCAAAACGACAAAAACCACAGGCTTTTATTTTACAGCAGTATATTTGTTTATTCAGAGGATTGTTTTTGAGAAATAAAGTCATTTTCCATTACTAGAGGAGTGTCTCGTCTTCATCCTTTCGCTATCGCATGCGATTTATAGACTCGTTAACTTTGTGTCAGGCCAGCCAAAGTCTCGGAGTTTCCGGGGCCAAAGTGACAGCTGACCCCCCAAGCCCACCCCCCCCCCCCCAAGTTCCCCAGGAATGTCCCACCCACCAGCCTGCAGATAAACCTCAACAGCTGTAGTGTGCGACAGGAGAGAGGCGAGCTGCTATTTTTGTCTTGCTCCCAGTCTGAAAGACAAGTGTCCCTAGGGAGCGCCTCCCTTTGGCCTTCTGGATCTCTCCTGGTCGGAGGAAATCGGAGGCACCCGGGTGGCGGGGGTTGGCACGGCGGACGGGTCGACATGGCGCTGCTGTGCTACAACAAAGGCTGCGGGCAGAAATTTGACGCAGACAACAACAAGGACGGTGAGTATGTCTCTTGAGAGATTCGGCATGAATGTGTGTGTGTGTGTGGATCCACGTGAAGTTGATGTTCATTCTTGTTCAACTGATGACCAGTGAGGAAAATCTTTATTTGACTCCAGGCAGTCCCGGTTAACGTTTGCTGCCAAGTTAAACCTTCAAGAATTATGTTGTGTGTGTGTGGGAAGACAACCAGTTGCTTAGCCTAATCTAACCAGCGGTGATGCCGGTAACGCGTTACTCTAATAGTTCTTTTAATTTTTTCACGTAATGACTAATCAAATGCGTTACTTTTCTCAGTGAAGTAATCTGATTACAGTTACTTTGCAAGGTCAAAATTCGTTACTGTTTAGCGATTTTGGCAAGCAGTTTACGGAAAACTCACCATTCATTCACTCAAGTGGTAGTGCTTTTAACTCCCTCTAGGGTGCAGCAGTGAGTGACATTTGACAACACGTGAATAGCAGTCCCGGATTTTTCAGTCACAATTTTCCCATCACGCATGTACATGGAACTAAACTAATTAACAAATCATAAAATACAGGAGCACACCCCATTCCTAGGTAGACACACAGCAAACAACTGCATTGAAAATAGATGAAAAAAGATTGTTTAATTAAAAAAAACTGTTCTATTCTTAAACGTTACTGTTCAAAATGTACTTCCGATTAAGTATTGGTCAGGCCGGTTGTCAATTTTATGTTAAGCGGGGTTGTCTGCATCTGTTGAATGTAACTAAAGTAACTAGTAATCTTAGTTACTTTTAAAGTCAAATCATCAGTCATGTAAGTTACTTTTTCAAGGTAACTGGCACCACTGTTAACAATAAGAACCGCAATAAACTGAGCGATTTAACCATTTATTTGACACTTTAGTCAACATATCGTTCAACACACAGTGCAGCAAGCAGTTGGTTCACATACATACTAACAGGTGTATATATATTCCTTATCCTCTGTGAAAAAATGACTCATATTACTGCGGCTTACTGAGTCAGTTTGGACATATTTGCGGTATCCTCAATTGTTCTCACCCTTTCCAAAGATTCTTGCCTCTTCCATCCCGGAATCCCCATCTTCCACGATGCTCTGAAGGTAACGCTTGTCACGGTGTGACCAAACAGCAAAAAAAATGAATAAATAAATGACAAAACATTTCCATAATGTAACTGCTTCCTTCAGGGTTGGTCGTGCTGCCGCAAGAGGACGACTGACTTCTCTGAATTTCTCTCCATCAAGGTAAAAGTCTTAACGGCTGCTTTTGACATTATGACCTAAGAGTTGTTTGGGGTTTTTTTTTTTTGTTGTTGTTTTTTTTTTTTTTCGCTTGCCAGGGTTGCACCAGCGGGCACCACAGCAACGAAAAGCCGTGCGAACCTCTGTTACCAGAGGTGTCGTCTGACAAAGCTGGCAGCAAAAATGCCAACGGCCAGGAGATCATCTACCAGGGACCCAAATCTTCTGAGAAGCTGAAGCGAGAGAGACCAAGGTGGGTCGTGTGGCAAGGAATGCTGTAGGAAAAAATGCTGTTGCCTACTTTTGAAACATAAAATCTGCTGCGCATGGACAGTTCCGAAGAACCCAAGACCAAATTGCCCTTCAAAGTGGCGCCGTCCCTGGCGAAGGAGCTGCAAAAACTGGACATGAACGAGAGGGCTGAAAAGGAGAAGAAAGGTATGAGGCGTCCATCAGAGAAATGGGAAGGCTTTGCCGTTTTTGTCAGCAGTCCCTGAAAGTTTAGTCGAACTCACCGACGGACGGCCATTTAAAGCCGGAACGGCCTATAGACGGGTGTATTTTTTTTCTTTCGGAAATAAATTCAAATGACGGACGGCGGTAGGGTACCCACGCTGCAGACGGATGACGAATAACGGACGCTCAAGTTTTGGTCAAATGCCCAGCTGTGGTTAGCGGTAGTAGCGAGCCGCTACTGCTGCATTGAATTTTCATAAACACATCCTGTTTTGAGAAATTACCCATGTAAGGTGTCAATTGTACTATGCGTTAAAACAGTGTCACGGATAGAAAACTGCAGCCGCTCTTCCAAAGTCGATTGGTGAAACTACACAGCCTAAAAAATGTAATGTTGTCTGAAAGATACTTGAAAGAAAATACTAAGTGTAGAGTAACTTTTGAATACATATTTTTCTTTTTTCTGTGTTATGCCAGAGAGCCAAGGTGTGGTTCAAGGCACGAGATGCAAGAATTCAGGATGCAAAACAGTAAGTCAGCCTTTTTTTGTGCGACCCTACAAAAGCCGCTGTCAGGACACGACTGCCACACTTTGAGAATCCGTCTCCAGAAATGATTGTGTGCTCAGGTCTATCAGGGCCCAGAAACTGACCTGGAGGTCTGCACGCACCACCCTGGTGCGCCGGTCTTCCATGAAGGGTACCGCATTAAGCGAAAAGTGTCAAAAGTGTGCGCTCAGGATCATCCCGGCTGATGGTGCGTGTGTGATTTTCCGTCCTCAGTTACAAGTACTGGAGCTGCTGCTGCATCAGGACCATGGACTTCAACGCCTTCCTGGACCAGAAGGGCTGCACGGCCGGAAAACACCGTTGGGTCCCGAAGCAGGTCTGTCACAAGGCGAGATGTGAAAAGATTGTGGCCGGATCCGTGAGCGTACGTGTTTTTGCGCGCGCTGACAGGACAAGAAGAAGGTGGCGTGTCGACACGACTGGCACCAGACGCCAAACAGCGTTGTGGTGACCATCTATGCCAAGAACGCCAACGCCGAGTTCAGCTGCATCGAGGCCAACGGGACGGTGATCTCCTGCCACATCCAGTTTGAGAGCGACAAGATCTTCAAGAGGGACTTCCACCTTTGGGGGGTGCGTGAATGCTAAATTGCTATCACGACTCATATTGTCCATAACACTGGTCAACAGCAAATTGTAATCCCAGATGGCTTTTTGCGTCCCTAAAAGGGATGATGGTAACACGCTAATCCAAAATGGGCACGTTTTCCACTAATCTAATGCGTTACTTTTTCCGGGCAAGTAATCAGACTACAGTAATTCTTTAGATGGCACAAAACGCTACTATGTAATATATATGTGACTTCTACTTGAAGGAGACATCTCAGCCGCGGACAGCAAGAAAACATACTTAATAATAACATACACGAGTACGCCTGATTCCTTACTCCACAGTACTCGGTAAAGGCACTCAGCAGATGACTGTACGTTTATGGAGCGAAAGAGGAAAAAAAAAAAAAAAAAGGGAAACTCTGCCATTTTTTATCTTGAACATAGTAAAGCATTGTGGACGACTTGAATTTCACATTCCCGTCTGCGGGTGTGTCGTCATGCATGCGTTGTCACATTTTCGGCGCATTGACGACTCACGTGTCCGTACTATATTGCGTACAATAAATGGCAATGGAAGAGAGAGAGATTTGTGTTTTCAAGCTGGAAAGAATCCATATTTTCAGTTTGTGTTCAAGAACACATAAAAAAGAAAAAAAAATGCATTACATCATAGTATACATTCAAGTTTTAAGAGAAAGCCCCGCCAGATTGTGTGACTGCAGGAGGCCCCCCAAATGTATATTATACATCGTTACATTCATAAACAATGTACATCACAACATTAATAGTTAAATATATAAAGTAAAAAAGACTGCCTTATCATATATTTTATGAAAAAGAAAGTCTGGAAAAAATGCCTTCAAAACATATATATTAAAAACAATTAGCCCATTTATGTGAAGTGAAATCCACAAAAGAAAAAAGAAAGAATGGTTCATTATGGTAAGACAAAAAGGTTGCCTTTATTTTACTTTTAATAAAAACAAACTCTTCTTGAATGTCACTGTTAAAAATACACTTTCAATTTCGTGGGAAAAACGGGTGACATTTTTGTTAAGCAGGGTTTTCGGTATCTTCTCGATTTAAAATCAAGTCATCAGTAAAGTAACTAATTTACTTTTAAAAGGAAGTGAATAAGTAAAAGAGTAAAAATTCAGTCAAAATGATTTCAAAGTTTACTAATGCATCCTGTGATCCTCCCCGTTGCCTCCCTCAGGTCATCAGTGTCCAGCAGAGCGTCGTCAACATGGTCCCATCGAAAGTGGAGATCGCCCTCCGCAAAGCCGACCGGGTGGCGTGGGGCAAACTGGAGGACCCCAACTACAAGCCCGAGACGGAGCCCGCGGCCGACGAGCCCGACGATACCCCAGAGTCGCAACGTCCCGACTGGGACATCGATGACGATGACATCAGCGACTCGGACGAGGAGTGGGCCAACGACACGGCGCCGAAGAACACGCAAGTGGGGGCGGACCCAGGCCAACCACGGGCCGACGTGGAAGAGGTTCAGAATGTCAAGAGGAAAGAGGTGGAGGAGGAGATGAGGAGGGCCGTGGAGCACAGGAGGCAGGCCGAGGAGAAGCTGGAGGAGCTGAAGAGGCAGCAGGAAGAGGAAGGATATGAAGAAATGCCCGAACTGGAATGAAACCTCCCAAGAGTGCAAGAAACATGCTAAAGGTTGATATTATACCCCCAAAATGCTCAGTCACAAACCTCAAAATGATTTTTATGCTAAAATGTAAGTTTACATCCAATAAAACATTGCATTCGTGTAGTTGTGTCACAGTATGTAGTAATTCACAAATAGTTGTTTAATGTTGATTAACACTTATTTTAATTGTAATTAACCTATTTGATCATCCATGGAAGCATAATTACTGCCACACCGGGGGAAAAAACAATTTCACGGTATGTAGTAATCAATTTCACGTTTTAACGTAATGTTGACCTTTTTTTCTGTACAAATTAACAATTGCAACTAAAATTCCATAATAACCATTAAATAAAGAAATTAGTCCAGCGTTGTGGCTTTGCTGTGCTAACCAAAGTTATTATAGTTAACTATGTCGTTTGACTACTATTATAACAATCTCCCTGCAGAGGCAAAAGTGTGATTTTTATCTCAATCGAGAACGAATCATACCATTTAAGTGCTCACCACAAAGCACTGCGGTCTTGGTTAGCATCTATTTCGAACCGTCTAGAGTCGAGAGCAGACCCACTTTCTTCACTCCTTTTACCCACTTTCTCCGACGTTCACGGTCCACACAGTAAATGCGATATAAGCTGTTTTAAGTACATAGTGTTTTATTGTGAAAGACCTAACAGGAATTGCCTAAGTGGCTATGTGTTAGCATATGAGAAAGGAACAGAAGTAAATAATGACGTTCGAGTTGCTCGAAACGTGTCGCTTGGATCCCTGCGACTGTAATATGGAATGATAATTTAGTTTCCATTGTGTTATGGTTGGGATATCCAAGGCAAAACACAACGCAATACAATACGGTGGGTTGTTTTCACCGACTAAGACGCGTTGCATCGTGGGTATTAACAGAAATGCCCGGATATTCGGAATTGTCCATTTCATCCCTGGCGCTAACTCGCTAAATGTGCAATTTTCCACTCCAACGGAATCCTGGTCGGAGATCCCTCTCCAATATTAGCAAACCACGTAGCATGTAGTACTAAACGTGTCCAGCAGATGGGGATCGTGTATTGCCTTGTCGAGTCCCCAACCGCTTTTGAAGATGTGAAGAAGGCTGCGCATGCTCAGTGGGGTTTAAGCCTGCTTGGTGAAACAGCCGATGATTTGGCCGTGCTGCGCTGTGTGTTCGCCTCACACACTACCTGACCTACCTGGCAGACATGAACAAGTGTCAACACTGAACGCAGCGTGAGCGAATTACCCCGTGGGGTACTTTTCGAGGCGGTGTTGGTCGCAAACTTCGCGGTGTCGATCCAAAACATTAGGAAAATGGTAAGTTGTCCGTTTTAATACGAGGCGACAGTAGGTGCTTAGCTAATGCTAGGGAGGTGGAAGGTTTCAGGAAGTGGCTCCCCACCCACCTGATCTAGCCTCACCTGGCTGCAGGAGTTGGGAAATAGTTGCTCGGAAGCACGCAGCAGTGTTTTCTCCTGGACGTTTTGCGGTCACGAGTGAAGCAGTCCGCTTTGAAGTTGAAGCCACCTCGACTTGCTGGGCGTGAAAGCTCCAGGCTGTCGTCAGTGTCAACAATGAAAGTGGCAATGGAAGCTTTTTGCCACTGGAAATGTCGATCTTGTTCTTTTGGAAACTCATTTGACAATGTGAGTCACATATGTCAGTTCAAGTTTCGGGGAAGTAGATACAAGAGGGAAAAAAATCCAGTCGAGTTGTATACATTTGCTCATTCACACCCATCAGCAAATAGATTTTTGTCGTCCCAAAAAGAAAAAAAAAACGCGTGAGACTCCAGTGGTGACTTGACTTACGAGTAGAATGGCTATCATTAGTGCTGCTCTGATGAGCTGAGAGGAGTCGAGACGTTTCAAACACTGTGCCATTCTGTCTTATACTGCCTCCAGGTGGCCAAGGCGGGCTCACCAGGAGCAGCGCCACAAATGGCCATGAACGTTGGGAAACAAATGAGAAAGCGTGCCGTGTTGAACGATGCCTTTGCTTGTCAGCCCCCGTTCACAGTGGAGCGTCTGATTGGCCGCAATGCAACCCGAGCAAAGTGCACTCACGCGGAGCCTCTTCCTCCTCCCCAGATGCGCTTCATGCTGCTGTTCAGTCGGCAGGGCAAGCTGCGTCTGCAGAAGTGGTACACGGCCACGGCCGAGCGCGACAAGAAGAAGATGGTCAGGGAGCTGATGCAGATGGTGCTGGCCCGCAAGCCCAAGATGTGCAGCTTCCTGGAGTGGAGGGACCTCAAGATTGTCTACAAGAGGTAGCAAAGGTGCTTGAAGTGCGACAAGCGACATGGCGAGCAAAAGGCCGTCCGCCTTGTGTGCAGGTACGCCAGCTTGTACTTCTGCTGCGCCGTGGAGGAGCACGACAACGAGCTCATCACGCTGGAAATCATCCACCGCTTTGTCGAGCTCTTGGACAAATACTTTGGCAGCGTGAGTCGCACGGCTGCGTCCTTGTGCGCGCGTGTTTCTGTGGGGCTGTGCATGAATTGTGCTTGTGTACGCACGCGTGCACGTGTGCCGTACCTGGTGCGTGAATTTGTGTAGCCCATGCGCGTGTGTGTTTATGTGAGTAAGCTGTTTTTGGGGGGGATTTTGTGTGTGTGTGTACTTTTTGAGAATTTGTGTGTACGCATGCATTGCGTGTGCCTGTATGCACACGCACGTGTGTGTGTTTAGGTAGCCTGTTTGTCCATGTGTGTCCCACTTGTGAATTTGTGTAGCCCGTGTGTATTTATGTTGTGTGTGTGTATAGCCTCTGTATTTGTTTTTTGTGTAGCCCATGTGCGTGTGTGAGTAGCTGTGTGTTTGTGTAGGGTGTGTACCTTGTGTGTTTTGTGTGTATCTTGTGTGTGTGTTTGTTTGCTCGTGTAGCCTGTGTGTGTTTGTCCTGCATTTTCGCCGTGCTGTTGACGGTGTGCGCGTGCGTGCACTTCGTTGCTCAGGTGTGCGAACTGGACATCATCTTCAACTTTGAGAAGGCCTACTTCATCCTGGACGAGTTCCTGATGGGAGGAGAGATCCAGGACACGTCCAAGAAGAGCGTCCTCAAAGCTATCGAGCAAGCCGACATCCTGCAGGAGGTCCTCTTGCTCACTTCACACTCCGCTCGGCCGTGCCGGTCATGACCGTAACGCGCGTCTTCTTTTTTTTCTTTTTTTCTTGTTGCTGCTGCCGCTGCGTTGGCGGTTCCGGCCACGCAGGAAGACGAGTCGCCCAGGAGCGTGCTGGAGGAGATGGGCTTGGCGTAGCGGACGCGCGCCCATGCGACTGAACGCTGCTTGTGTGCGTCTTACGTGGCTCGGGGACTGTGATGCACCGCGCGGGTACGAGCCTCGCGTCGACACGCCCACTGGTGTGTGTTTGTGTGTGTGTGTGTGTGTGTGTGTGTGCGCGTGGGTGCGTGTTTGTGTGACACAGTGCACACACGGTTTGTCTGTGTGTATTTCTATTTGTATGAGTGATCCGCAAGTGTGGATCCACGTGAGTAGAGAAAATGCAAATTGTGATGATATCTCCAATACGACGAGACCAAAAGCGGTTTGCTTGCGTGTCCCGATTCCGACATATGTGTACGCTCGTGTGCGTCGCTCGGCAGCGAGACGCAGTCTGACGTTAGGGGACAACAACGGCACTTTTCGGGTAGGTACTAAGGAGACGATTTGCGTCTGTAGCCGCTTTTTCCATTTGAGTCGCTCCACACGCGGCGGCGTTTTTAGGCGAAGGAAGTGTCGGCGGCTAATGGGTGTGCCTAATCAAGCGTCTGTTGGGAACAAGGGACCAAAGATGTTGAACATCACTGCCGGAATTATTGCCACTACGCTGTGACTGCGACATGACATCATCAGCTTTTGTCGTCCAATCGGGTGACGCACGTGTGATGTTAAAGGGAGTCCGACGCACTCTTAAAGCTGCTGGGTCCAAAGTAACCCAAACTGGGTGATGCTGGCTAGCTAACCCAGCGCTGGGTCTAAAAGGGACCGAGCTAGTGCTGGAATATTTATACCCTGTGCATTGGGTTAAAGATTTGATTCAGTCTGCTGGGTCAATCACACGAACCCAACCTTGGGTAAAAGTAACCCAACCTGCTGATAATGCACAGCTACCCAGCGAGTGGGTTCGGGACACAAGCTAGCATTTTGGAGCGTGTAGCAATTGAAATGCTGACTCTTTGTATGAGCAAGCTCGCGGCCACTCTGGAATGTTCTTTTTGAGGGGAGCAAGCCCCCGAGTGGCATTGGGCCTGCGCCTCGCTCCGATCCTCATTGTTTGAAAATCTTTGAAACAACAAGCTCATGTACTTGGAAAAGTTTGTTTGAGCACAACGCTGGAGCTTTCTTCCACATTTGGCGAGTTCTGCTTTTTCACTTTGCTTTGCATCTTGCTGCACTCGATTAATTGCTTTTTTTGGGCTGCTTTTTGCAGGCGAGACAGGTAAAAAATGATTCTACTGTTCTTGAATGTGTATAGAGGGTTCTCTAATGTTGGGATGCTGGCTTGCTTTTTAAAAAAAAAAGTATTTATTTTTCTTGGCTTGATTTAAAGCGACTTTCGGTAAGCAGCGCGGCTGTGTGCATGTGTTGGTCGACAGCTTTATTTTGTCTGCGTGCCTGTTTGAAGAACTCCATTTCTTGATTTGACTTAGGTTATGCAAATGTGTTTTTGGGGGGGGGGGGGGGGGTGTAGTAATTGTTGTGTTTGAAATGAACCCCTGCAAGATATTGGAAAGAAACAAGCTGTTTATGGAAACACATAAATGGGCTCCTTGGATCTCTTTGATGTTTTAACAAATTTGTGAAAGCAATTTTATAACAGTCGAATAAAAGATTTCAAGCTAATTGTATATTTGCCTGTGTGTGTTTTTGGTTGGATGTTTGCAGGTGTGTTTTTTTGGAGGGGGTAAGTGTGTGTGTTTGAGTGCACTTTTTAAAAGATATCTATTTTCAGGTAACTATGGCAGGTAATTTCCTGCTCACAAAAGTTTGTAAACAAACCATTCTGAAAGAATAAATGCAAATGTTTTGTTCATACTCAACACAACAGAAACGTTCTCAAGAAATTTGCTGCCCATTTCTGTCTCACTATTTTTTTGACATTTTTGTCATTGCTGAAGTTATCTGCTATGGTTATCTGAAAATGATATTTAAAAGATGAAATTAAGTACAACTCGACATACGTTTGTATTCCTCCCTTTCCATCCCTGTGTGTGGGGGGGGGGAATAAATAAATAAAAATTATTTGTATATTTATATTTTTATATATATATATATATATTTTTTTTTTTCTCTCTCTTTTAATGATTGTGCTTTCGCTACAAATTCATTGATCAGCAGCACCGCAGCTCATTGATCTGGCCGGAGGGCGAGGGCGGGGGCGGGGGCGGGGGCGGGGGCGACAAGTGGGTGCAGAAATTCCTTATGAATGGAACCCAGACCGGTGACGTCAATAGGGGCTCTTGACGCAATGTGTCACGTGGGCCGAGTGGGCGGGTATAAGAAGCCCTGGTGCTGTCCGCGGTGCTGAAAACAAGACGCACCGAGCGGGGAGACGAGGAATCCCGGCTCTGGAATCCAAGCAAGTCGAGGGCAAATAAAAGAGGAGATTCCAATAGAAGACCAAGGAAGACAAAAAGACAAAAGGGAAAACAACGAGAACACACAGCGAGAAACGAAAGACACTCACCCACCCCCAGACACGAGGAAGTGTGCTGTGAAGCGTGACAACAAGACTGTGACGTACCCAGGAGCGGAGGCTGGAATCCCCCCACAGTGCTCCCACCTCAAGTGAGTCTCAACTTCTTTTCATAATTAGAAACACCAACTCTTTGCAATTTGACTGTGTGACAAAGTGGCAAGAATGAAAAGAAGTTGAATGAGGAACTGGAATGCTGTCTGTGTGCAAATCTGACTCATATTTTGTCGATAATGAGAGTTCAAAGCTGCGTTGTTCATACTGCACACATCAGATGTCTGTTGTCATCATCACCATCATCGCCTTCATCACTGTTATCGTCAGAGCCAAGCTATTATCACCATGACTCCCCCCACCTTTGTCAAAAATAACCCCACTCAGTGAGGTATAACTGCCTCCCCTTCACCCTCGCCAAAGCGAATAAATACATCCTAATTGTTCATTTATTGAAAAGCTGAGATGCAATTATCCTGTATATATATATTTATTTACATCATATATAAATAAAAATCTGCAATTGAGGATTTTTTTTTTTTTTTTTGCATTTATTTTTCCTTTTTAACCGCAATGACCTTATCATGTGCGTTTGGCACGGCATGCATCAAAAATGCCGCCGGCACATCGATCATGCTCATTTTTAGTACGACTGGGAATTGTTTGTTAGTGTGGTGCCGGAGTGCCGCTTAAGAATGGGCAGGTGTCCTTAATGAAGTGGCCAGTGTCAGCGCTCCTCTCGGCCAATCAGCGCTGGGCTGTGTCCCTGTCTGTTGACACCGTGCCAGGGAAGGCGAGCAGCAGGACTGCAGCACTTTACTGTGACATTTTCACATCGCTGGCACACTGTATGCTAAATGCACCCGCTAATTCCACCACGTCGCAATTGTAGAAGCCAAGCGACCAATCAGAACGGAAGGATGATGCCGTCCAGAGCCAGCACTCTGGCCCTGTGAGGACCGATTTGAAATCTAATTGGTTCAAGAAATGGTCTTATATAGTCAAAGTCAGGTGAGCGCGTCTGAAGGCCAGGGGCAGATAAACATGACATGGCGACACATCGAGGCTAAAATCCGATTGGACAAAAAAAAAAAAAAAATTCCAACAACTGGAAGCAGTTCAGCCGTGAGAAATGCTTCAAAATGAAGAGAATAGACTATTGGGAATTAATTAATACATTAATTGTTATCCCTTTCCGGGGCTGAAATATAGGGTCTCAAATATGCTTCCATTTTCTCCAGGTATTTCTCAACCTGCTCACCGGAGGCCATGACGGGTTCCCGCGACACCCCAAGTGCCCTTCTCCTCCTGGTTCTACTGACGTGGCCCTCCTCCGCTGACCCCAGCGCGGCCCCTGACACGCAGAGCGTCATCCCTACTGAGACGGCACTCTCGAGAGACGCGCGGAGCGGCGATGGGGATCGTATCGCCGAAAGAGCGGCGAAGGCGGACCTCTTCGACGACGTGGATCCCAAAACGCTCGCGGCGCTCTTGCTGGGGGCGCTCAATCGCACGCGGGCGGAGAGCAGGAGGGAGGAAGACCACGTGGCTGCAGACGAGCCCGAGGGAGAGGAGCGGGACAGGGACGGGCGACTGAAGCTGGAACTGCTGATGGCTGCCCAGGAGCGGGAGGAGAGGAAGAAAGCCGAGGAAGAGGAGGAGAGGATGACCGAGAGGGTGAGCAGTCGCACCACCAGCCAGACGGTCCGGGTCCAGACGCAAGCGCCGCCCGAGCAAGGCGCCGAGGAGGAGCAGCTCAACCCGGAGGAGCTAAAGAATCTGGAGACCATGATGAAGGAATTTCCTCGCTTGGACACGGCCGTAAAGAGGGCGGGGGATTTGGAGCCAAACCAGAGGGAGAGTCGGGGCTACAGCAGCTACAATGACATCATCCCATTCAACAAAGTCAACAACGTGGCGCTGTCCAAGAAGAAAATGAAATGGCAAGAGGAGACGCAGAAGGCCTTGAACGTTCCGTCGTTCAGAGGTAACTTCCTGGACGACTTCAAAGATGATACCGACACGCCTCGGCCCGAAGAGGAGGAGGAGGAGGAGGAGGAGGAGGCGTTGAGCCCCGAGGAAGAGGAGGCCCGGGCCAAAGCGGAGCAAGAGGAGATGAGGAGGCAGGCCGCCGAGGTGCAACGAGCCAAGCTGGAGGAGGAGAAGCTGGCTGACATCGCCTCGGACATGCTGCTGCGCTACATGGTCAAGCAGAACGGCGGCGGCAGGAAGTACGAGTCGCCGTCCCCCAATGCCGCCGAAGACAAGAGGTCGGAGGAAGACCAGGAGGAAGACGACATCGACCCGCAGACCATCGACAAGCTGATCGAGATCTCCAGCAAGCTCCACCTGCCCGCTGATGACGTGGTGGATATCATCAGTGATGTGGAGAAGAAGAAGAAGAAGGACGTGACGCCGCAAATTGCCGCGTCCTCCCCCGGCTTCTTTCCGGAATCCAGGGACGGTCCAATCAGCTTCCCGGTCTCCAAGCAACCGTCCCCAGCATTCCCTAACCTTAAAAACCGGCTAAAGGAGTCCAAGGAATTCTGGAGAAACCCGCTCCCCAAACCGTACATGTGGCCCAAAGCTCTGAAGCCCATGAAGCAGAACCCCTGGGTCTGGACACGCTATCCCTACACACGGCCCTCCCTGTACCCAGTCTACTTCCCGCCGCCGCGGCCCACGTACAGATACTACGGCCCCAAACTGGCCTTAAACGCCTTTCTCCAGCGCTCCCGAGACGGCGCGTACGCCTTCCAGCCCAAACCGCGCTACCTCAACTGGGTGCAGCCCCGCTTGAGGAAGCCCCCAGCCGCGCTCCAGCGCAAGCCCTTCTATCCCAGATACCGCCTCCCCTTGTACCCCCAGAGGCCACTGGCCGTTCCCAGAGTCCCTATGCCACAGGAGCAGTTTTACCGGCCACCCCCAAGGGGATACTTGTCCGACAGTAAGGGGCACCTGGAAAAATACATTGAGCAGCTACTCACGAAAAGGCCGCAGGTGCAGGACTGAGAGCGGGCGAGCTAGCCAGGAGAGGCGGGGCAAGAGAAGGTGAACTGATCCAGTGGCGGGGAGATACCAGAGCGTTTCTATTTTGACATCCTTTGCCTCATTCGATCCATTGTGACTCAAGACATTCCAGGAGGGCTTTAAACGCACCACTTCTGAACTCCAAGATCCCAAAGCATTCGGACATTTGAACAACGGCGGGGAAGAGGGCTGCTAGTCACACAGCAGTCAAATACAGCACATGGCCAAAAGAATACACAGGAACGAATGACGCAACACGGTCTCGTATGTGCGCGTTCAATTTTGCATCGGGTATCCAGTCTGCCTTTCAAAAGAGCAAAACAACAATCCCGAACAGGACATACAGTATTTGATGGCGGGGGCCGTGAGGCGGCTCTATAATGGCGCCAGTGACTCATCCCTTTGCACAACTTCAATTACCTTGTTGCTATAGTGCCAAAGTGTACATGTCATTCATTTTCTTTTACTGCCAAGATCTGCTAGGAGGCAGATTGCTGACAAAACCCGACTCCAAATAAAACACTCTAACAATTGCAAGAAAGTAACCCAAATCGGGTGAAATTTCTAACCCAGCACTGGGTCCAAAACTGACTGAGCCAATGCTGGGTTATTTTGACCCAGCGCATTGGGATGAGGATTTGGCCCAGCACAGATTTTGATCCATCAAGGGGGTAAAAACATGTAACGCATAGCGATAGCATTAAACTCTTTAAAATATACTCACAATCTGCTGAGATGACGTCAAGTTACCATACTGTTATGGCATTATCTTATTATTTGCTCCAGTTATCCAAAGTGTTTGTTTGAAGGCCCCAAAAAAAAAAAAAAAACACGAAATAAAATGCTAAATCTTTCTGCTGACGTTCTATGATGTACATACAACAAATTTGAATTGAATTCCAATTGGTAATGTTTAAACTGGGTCGCTCAATCGCCACTATTCTGCATTTGTCAGTTGAAGTTGTTTACCAGCTGATAACATATCCACTGCCTTACAGGTCACTGTGACATTAACATTCATTTGTTTCAATGGCCATTTTTTTTGTCATTTGTATGATCCACAAGCTCCACTTGAGGAATGTAAGCACACTTGGACTGATGCTTCTTCAGAACACGTATGATTGCGGACTGTTCCAAGCGGGCCCAACTGCGTCTTCACACGTGAGGCGGGAAATGTTGCCACACGTTGCTCTTTGGTCTCTGGACATTTTTGAATTCATTGGCCATCCGTCACTGAGGGATGAGGAAAATACATTTGTTGTGTTGCCATAATATGCCGCAAGAGTCACGGCATCGACAATCTCACCAAATTTATCCCAACCGCTGTCATGAAAACAAATCAAGCAAAGGAGTTTTGCAATTTGTACTAAACTGATAATTGTATGAGATCAAGAGGGCATCTGCGTATAAAGGAGTGCACGTTTATGTATACTTGCATCTACAATGTCTTTTATGAGGAGATTCAAATGCAGCAAAGAAAAAGAATTTAAAAAAAAAATTGGCTTCAAGATGACAGAAGCAATGTTGTCGTAACTTGAGATGCTTGTTTGAGTGATGTACTGTTGTTGCCTGTACACGGCCTCTCTAGATGTACCTTGTTGTAATTGTCTAATAAACATGCGTTTGCTGGATATGCAAGTATGCGCATGTCAATGACTACTTTTGCTACACACAAAGAAACCAATAAAGTCCACTACTTTTTTTTAATCAAGAGAATTGTTGTGGAGACTGTGTGTCTATTTACTCCGTTTTTTTCCCCTCCCTAATTAATCTGCGTGAGTTCACATCTGATGTGAATGCAGATTTGTGTGCTGCAATCACATGTGCACGATTGTTGAACGTGTTGCTCTGCAGCGGCTGCGTGAGGGAGGATGTTGGTGGATGAGTCACCCCAGTCCTCAGCATGTGACATCATGAATCACTGCACCTCTGCGGGCACAACTGCAGCCATCCAGCACTCGTCTCCTGCCTCATTCAGGCTCCTTCTGCTCACTTGGACGCAGCAGGTCTTATTCTATAGTTATTATTATTATTATTATTATTATTATTATGATTGATATTATTATTATTATTATTATTATTATTATTATCATTATTATTATTATTATTATTATTAAAGCAAAGAAACAATAAGTACTAACCCTTGGCAGTGGATTCCTTCTGCAGCTGAGGCTCAAGTTCTCCATGGTTGAATCCCACGGTTGCCATTAATGTTTTTTTTTTTTTACATGAATATTTTATAGTTTTGATTACTAAGAAGTGAAGAACCACAAATGTATTGTTTTTATTCCCCGTGTGACGATAATTAGCAATGAATTCGAATTTCTCAGCTAATTAGGCTAGTAACATTAGTAACATTAGCCGGAAATGACAACCAGATTTTTTTTTTCAACCGGAAGTAAAATAACAACTTGCTTTTCAAGATGGCTTCCAAATTTTCAATTTCCAGTGGAGTACAAACGAAAGCTCTATTAACCGTTAATCCACAAGTTGTTTAAATGAGTCCTGTTTTTAAAAAAAAGCTGTTGTTGTCAACAACAATTTGGATATTGATTTAATATTTCTGGTTCTCAAAACGCGTGTCCAAAATGTTCATGTCCCCCCGTTTGTTTTGAACAGCAGGTTCATTAATGATAATTAAGACTAATGGAGATGGTCGGCGTGATGAGCTGACGAAACTGGGTTGAAAATGTCAGCCAGGAAATGAACGAACAACGAGCAGCACGTGGCATTCATTTAAACGGAGCCCAACTCTTCTAAACAGAGGCCCGCGTGTGCATTGCGAGCATGACAAAGGTGAGTGATGTGACGCCACGTGAAGCGGTAATGTTGCCAGAACACTTCGGTTTGCTTTGGGGTTCCCCCCGATTTGTCAAAAATAAAGCGTAGTGGGGTTAAAATCTTCACCACACGCAAATGTTGCTGCATCTGCCTTCACCAGGTGAGACAAACCAAGTAGAAGGCGAAATTGGCACTCGACACTCGAGACAAACAACCAGCTGACAATAAATCATTGCTTACTATTCGACTCCTCTCGCTCACTTTCTGTCTGTTTCTTCGTATAAAAAGTGCCCAATAGCAGTAATGTGAATTTAAGCTGTCTTGATTTATTGTGCTTCACTCAAGCGTATTTGTTTTGTATGTAAACATTTGTAGTTTTGTTTAGGATGTTTTTTTGGGACAGCTGCCCTTTCACAGATGATGACGACGACGATATTCCGCTTTGCAGGTAAATGCAATATGATTGCGTCTGTAATGTATAACTGTACACCTTCTAATGGACTTCTCTTGTAGTTGTCAGGGCATCAATCTCACCAACTGCAAATATGACAGTGGTAGGTCACAAAAGGAAAAAACAAGCACCCCAAATACATGATAAGAATTCAAAACTGTTGCACATTCTTTGTGTCAGTGCGCCGCGCCGCTGAGAAGTTAGGCATTAAAGAGGCCAAGGCAGGTGAAGACTGGACCCTGTTCTGGAGCGATACCCGTCCTTGTGAGGAAAAATTTAAGGAAATGAAACCGTACCAGGTACTCTCACTGCCGTTATAAAATGCCGTATTACCCCATGGTGTAATATTCTTGGGTCACTGAGCTCCAGTTATAGTAGTCCTTTCTTTTAATGCCATTATCTGTGTTTCATTTGTTGCAGAAAATCAACCATTTGCCCTCTATGACAGAAATTTGCCACAAAAATTCATTAGCAACTAACTGGAAGCACATGCTCAAGTTTTTCCCCAAAGACTACAACATTTTCCCCAGAACTTGGACCTTTCCCATAGAGTGTGTTTGCTCGTTGCCCTGTGTCATGTTGACCCGGGTTTCCCTGCCGGACACTCACGCAAACCCCGTTGTCTTTTGCAGGTACAGCCTCTTCAAATCGTACGCCAGGGACAAAGACAAATGTTACATCTGCAAACCGAACGCAGGCAGCCAAGGCAAAGGCATCTCCATCTTTACGTCGTGGGAGAAGGTTCAGCCGGAACATGATATGATCTGTCAGGAATACATCGACAAGGTGAGTCTCACACAGAAACTCCAGCCGCAAGACGCTTGAATTCCCTCCCCCCTTTGCTCCCCGCCAGCCTCTGCTCATCGACGGCTTCAAGTTTGACATGCGCATCTACGTGCTGGTGACCTCGTGTTACCCCTGGAGGATCTACATGTACAACGAGGGCCTGGCTCGGTTCTGCACCATCAAGTATGAGGAGCCGACAGATGAAAATGTGGTGAGCTCACACGCTTATCGGCATCATTTGATGACATCGAGCAAGGCAAACTCTAATATGGGTGTCTGCTTGTCAGAATAACAAGTACATGCATCTCACCAACTTTACCATCAACAAGGACAGCGAGACCTTCATCAATGATGAGAAGACGGGTAGCAAACGGTACATTAAATGTCAACCATTTGGAGTAATACGGAAATTACAAGTGGGGCCTGACTGATGAATTAGCTGATATTAGTGATTTTGTTTTTGTTTTTTGTTTGTTTGTTTTTTTTACATATTAACACATTATAACATAAGACAAAGACAACGTTCTAATCCGACCTAAAAAATCATCCCAAAATTGGCAGTTTGCCCCCTCCCATTTTCTCTCTTGAAAAGTTAAAGAAACACAAAAGAAACATTGTAAAATCAAATGTTTTGCCTGTAATTCAAAACATGTAATTTGTGTAAAGTGACTAAAAGGTTATTATATATTTACCTAAATACATTTTATTCTGCTAAATATCGGCCTCAAAACATCAGTTTTGGTGGAGCAGTAAATATTACATCTTACTGAGTAGTAGTAGAAGAAGAAGTCTGTTCTTCATTTGTGAGCGCATGACCATATCATTCAGTACGACCGCAAAGGTAGGGACACCAGAAGGAGCAGCACTGCACCATCGAAATGAAGCATTAAATCGAGACGCACAAATTCTTTAGTGAGTGCTTTAAATTCGATGTAATTATGTTAGTACACCGTTTTTATGGTCAAAGAACATTTACAGTTGTGGCAACAATTTGATTACTAAACAAACTGAATTGATAAGCCCAATAATACAGTGCCATGAGATATGTCAGCAAAAGCATGGGTTTTTTTTCGGTTTTTTTTTTTCTTTAAGCTGAAGTCAACCCCAAAATTGTATTTACAAGAATATGTTCTATGCGCCTTCACTAGTCTAAACAATATCATTTTCATTGATATTGTGTTTGTGGAATATGAGTTAAGCAGCAAAATGCACAGATTTTGATCCATCTCAGGGGGTGGCCATTTTGTCACTTGCTGTCAACTGAAAATGACATCACAGTTGCTCAAGGTAACAACCAACCATGACTCGGGTTCAGAAAACAAGTGAACCGTGATTGGTCGTTACCTGAGCCCTGAGCAACTGTGGTGTCATTTTCAGTCGACAGAAATGACAAAATGGCCGCCCCCTGATATGGCTAAAAATGGGTAGATTTTACAGCTTAACTCATAGTCCAGAAATGCAATATTAATCAGAATGCCGTGTTTAGACTAGTGGAGGTGCATAGAACATATTCTTGCAAAGGAAATTGTGGGTTGACTTCCTTCTTTTATAAGAAAAAACAGAACTCCCTACTATTGCCCTATGAGGCATTTAACGTTTGGAGACATTCCAAGTTGTATTTAAAACTCAAACTCGGCGTATGTTTGCGGGCGATGGTGGCTGAGTGAGTCATGGAGGAAAAGTTCGAGTGCATTTTAGGTTCTTCCTGATATTTCTCTCTATAAAATATAATCCTCCCTTTTTTTGCAAATAGTTTAAGCATGTTTGACGCTATCGGTCTTTTAGGAAGCTGTCGACGCTGAAGAAGCAGCTGCGGTCCACCTATAGGAACACAGAGAAGATCTGGAGTAACATCGAGGACGGCATTGTGAAGACGCTGGTCTTGGCCCACTCCCGCATCCAACACGGTTACGTCACTCTCTTCTCCAAACACGTGGTCGGGAGCGCCTGCTTCCAGATCCTCGGCTTTGATGTGCTGCTGGACGAGCACTACAGGCCATGGGTGCTTGAGGTTCGCACATTGACTTTTCTAGAACGGGTCAACTTAGTTCTCGTGGAATTCTGCGGGTTGTAGCGGTTGTTATACAGTAGTGCTTTGAGATACGAGTTTAATTTGTTCCATGACCGCGTCCGTAACTCAAATCATATTTCACTCTTGAAATGGATGGAAAGGCCATGAATCAATTCCAGCCTCCAACCCAAAAAACACATTTATTGTCATGTTTTTCTAATAACAAAAAAATTAAGACTTTATAATGTTCTACTGCATAAAACATACAGTAGTGCTATAATTAAACTCAGGCAAAACAGTTTTTGCCACATTATTTTTGGTTCAATTCAATGGACATTGTGCTGCTCGTTCTGGTCTATGTGCCTTGGCCGCTTGGGGGCAGTCTAATCCATCCATCCAAACATACACGCATGGAGGTGCTAAGTTCTCAGTCGTCAGGAAGCTGCTATAATGTTGTTGTTTTTTTAACAAACATTAACACAAGCAAAAGCCTGAAATGACATCTATGCAATCAAAACTAAAACACAGCAGCTATACACAAATCAATCAAATGTCAGCGCATCAAAAAAAATTGTAGTTTAGAAGTCAATATTTCTCAAGAATCAAAGTCCATAGTGGCCATATTAGTCTTAACCCGTATATGAACATTTAGAACCTTCCATTTTTCTAATATATTGTTGCAATTCATTGTTTCCCCCCTCCAATAGCCTCCTGTAACTTTTCACATTTGTTAAATGAAAACCTGAAGCCATTTCCCTAATCATCTTTCAACGTCACTTCAGTTGATTAAGTCCCCAAGCATCATAGAAATTAGATCTCGTTTTCGGCATGAATTCATTTCCTTCAGCATTTTTTCCGTACGGCTCCAAAAAGGGGCCGCAATATAACAAAGCCAAAACAAGTGTGCCAAGGACATGGCTGTTTTTGGAGAGGATAAAGAATATATGGCTGTAAAGAATATATGGCTGTGAGTGGTGTTATTTTATTTGTTGCTCCACTGTTTGTGTTCACATTCCCGTTACTTAAAGGCTTCTAACTCAGGCCCGATTGATATGGATTTAGTTTTTGAGGGCGATGCCCCCTTGTGCTCCTGTAATTCAAGGCGCCACTGTACTTCACAACTTGTCGCTAAAGCTTCATCACTCCTTTTATTTGGAAAAACAACCAATGCTTCTTTCCTTGAATGATTTCTTTTTTTCCATTCCCAGGTGAATCACTCCCCAGATTTTTCCACCCTGCTGCCGCTGGACTGCGACGTGAAGGACGCCTTACTTTACGACACGCTGGTGCTGATCAACTTGGCTCCCTTTGACCGATGCAGGATGATCAAGGAGGAGAAGCGCAAGGTGGAGGAGCGCATGAAACAAAACGTGCGCATCGAAGAGAGGTACCATCCTGTTCCATACCCGCTAGCCCCCCCCCATCCAGACGTCATGTGAAAATATTTGTCCCGTCCCGTCCCCCTCCCCCAACAGGCTGGAGAACGAGCAGCAGCGACGGGCAACCATGGTGGAGGAGATGGAGAGCTACGAAGACGAGCACCTCGGAGGCTTCAAGAGGATCTACCCCAGTGAGGGAAACGAGAAATATGACAAGTACTTAAAAGTGGAGGACAGACTCTACAAGAGCAAGAACAATGACTTCACTGGATTTTCTGAAAATATGCAATCGAAATAAACTTGCAAGTTCTCATACACACCCCCTTCAGTATTTTTCACTCTTTGCCTGGCATTACCAAAGTGGTTGCTATGGATACTGAGAGGGTGGAGACAGCTGTGGTTCCAAACACATGAGCGTCACCACCACCTTGTGGTGGGATGAGCAAACAAGGATTCCTGCGTGATGTGAACAGTCACACATTCTGTTCTCAATGGATTTGTTGATTTAATCAGGATCAATCGTTTGCCTTTAATTGGGCAGCGGTGTCGTCTAAATTGCGCTCACGGTTGTTCAATGCGTCTTAATGCTGCAGGCGTCATGATTGGATTGCTTCTAATCTGTCGGGTAGGTCGACACACCACCAGAGAACTTGACCACCATGCAGATACTTTTTTTCCCCCTGCAGGCACTCTGCTAATTCCGAAATGTTTGGGGAACGCTAGAGGACAGCTGCTAGCACACCAAAATGTCCCAAGAAGACGTCAAAGGAACATGTTGCGCCGGGGGAATTGTTCCAGACGGGAAAAAGACATCTTCATCTACTCTGCGCGGTAGGTAACGCGCTTTTAAAAGATGGTTATTATGAAGAAACAGATTCAAATGTCTGCCTAATATTCCAGCATGCTAAATTCTTTCCAATTTGAAATAAAAGATTTCCAGTATATAGGATTATATTCGCCGCACTTATGAGAGTGTCACTGCAGTTAATCCATCTTGAGCTGAGTGTGCAAGTGTGGACATTTCTACATTTTATAGCAGGGGGACGCAATGTTTTTGTTTTTCCACCTAAACTGTTTTCCTAATCACCTTTAACTCATTCAGTACCAGACTTGTTCAGACCCATTGTGAAATGACATATAAATACATCATTGGCATAGAATGATTAATAGAAAACTTTAATGTAGCCTATTTAAAAGCAATATGTAATTGCTTGGCTACTGAGGGGCCACATAGAACACTTCCTACCACATGTGTGACAAACACGCTATTTTAAGTATGGACAAAATATGTACTCTTAATACATTTCATTTTTGATCATCCATTTCTCACTGCAGGTATAAACGAGACGCTATGCCCAACAACAAAGGCTTTGAGGCAAACAACAAAATAAACACAAACTGTTGCATGAAAAAATCTATTCAAGGTCGGCACAAAACTGCTGAACAGCAAACCAAAATTAAATTTTATACACTCCAAAAAAAATCAACTCATTCAAAATGGTAATATTATCAAAGTGCTCTGTTTATCCTGCTTCTAATTCCCCCAAATTATTAGGCCTATTCACCTTGTAGTATCGAACTGTATAAGGCCCGAGAGAAGTGCATCCTTGGATATTTCAGTATGTGGTCCTCTGAAAAAATAAAGTCTTTATTATGTTCTCCACTTTTTCATCTTTTCAAACTGGGTATTTTGTCGAAACATTTTAGTCTCCAACCAAGTGAACCTTAGTCGTTTCTTTTCAGTTAAATTGTCTCCACCCCATGTCGTTCGTTCCAGGGAAGCACAATGTTTAGCTTCCAAACGTCACTCTCCATCTTGTTGTGAGCTCCTCCTTCTCAACTTGGCCATGCAAGGACCGAATCTGGCCTCTCAAACAACATGGCAGCCGTCACGTGACAGCACCTCTGACCCGGACCGCTTCTCTGCCCCTCCTGGGCATCCCTTCTCAAGGTTACCCCTGGTGGTCCTGGCCTGCCTGTGCGCACTGCCCTGCCCGGGCTCGGGGGCCTTGTTTCGGGTCGGGGTGGTGGGCCCCTGGGAGTGTGACCCCGTCTTCGCCAAGGCCCTGCCCGACGTGGCGGCACAGTTGGCTGTGAACCGCATCAACAAGGACCCCTCACTGTCCTACGCTGCCACTTTTGACTTCTCAGTGCTGCACGTAAGCAACCCGCTTGCCTTGTTAGACTACGAGCGAAAAGTCGCGGCTCTAACTTTTGGTGAGCACTGTATTTTTGACTGACGTCTTCATATTTGGCTGTCATTCTACAGGAGCCGTGTGAGACCTCAAGAGCTCTGCGGAAGTTTGCGGCTTTCCACACCAAAGCCTCGGCTTACGTGGGTCCAGCCAACCCGGGTTACTGTGATGCTGCTTCAATGCTGAGCAAAGGCTGGAACAAAGTGAGTTGTCTTTTGGGAGGGATTTTGGATTTGTTATGGTTGACGGTACTCCTTTGGGATAAGAGGGACCTGACACGTTCTGCGTTGAAAACAAACTCATAGCTTAGTCTTTAGTCCGCTATCAAAATACATAATAGGAAATGTGTATAGCCTTTTTAACAACTAATATTTGAAAAGTGCAGCGACACATTTAGAAATTCCATATAATAATTCTCAGTCATATATTATTTTTCCTCTCTGAGGAGCTGAGATATCTGTACAGTGTATCCATCTCTTATGATAGTGCCTCAACGTGACCAGGGTGGGCAGCAGCGCAATGTCCAGACTCTTGAAGTCTATTCGATTATGTCATAATTGGAGGTTTTTATAAAGTAAGTTATATTATAGAGTGCTATTTTTCCAATTGGGTGTTTTTTCAAGGCACCACTGTATTCAACTCCCCCTTCAGGCTTTGTTTGCATGGGGCTGCGTCGGCTACGATTTGGACCGCGTCTGGAGCCACCCGACCTTTGCCCGCTCCATGCCCAGGCCCACCTGGGTGCTATTACGGATCATGAGATACTTCAGGTGGGCTCACGTCGCAATCATCTCCGCCTCGGATGACGTCTGGGTGGAGACGGCGAGCAAGGTCCGAGTATGAGCGGTGAATCAAATCAGGTACATTTCCGGCCACGCGCGTCGTGTTCACTCTTTGCGTCGACGTTTTAGGTCGCCGAGTCCCTTCGGGCCCACACACTGCCTGTCAGACTGGTCAGCGTGATGGAGAACACCCCCCACGGCATCAGGAGGACTCTGGCTAAAGTTCGCAAAATGAGAGAAATACGAGGTGGATCTCCTTTTTTTCTTTTTTGGGGGGGAGGCGGGCGGTGCTCAAGAGTACTTCACCTCTAATCCAAACCTTGTGTGCCGTCCCTTAGTTCTGATCCTCTGCATGCACTCAGTGCTGATTGGCGGCGAACTTCAGAAGCGCCTCTTGGAGACGGCCTACGACATGCGGATGATCGACGGCTCGCTGGTGTTGGTGCCCTACGACACGCTCCTCTACAGCCTGCCGTATCGTAATGTGAGCCATCCGGCCCTGAGGAGCAACCGCAAACTGCTGCGGGCCTACGACGCCATGCTCACGGTCACAGTCGACTCGCCCCAGGTGTCGTTTACTGAAGCCTACGCGGAGGCCATGGAGAAAGGCGAGGTGGCGAGCACCATCGACCCCCAAGAGGTGATGACACGTCGGCGCTAAAGCGGGAGCGTCACACTTATTTTCATCACGGGCCACAATTGCCTTCACTGGTTGGCTCCCGTTCATCCATCAAGAGAACAGAATGCCAGAAAATGCTTCTAATTTGCGTAAACGGGGACCGATTTAACACCATTTAAAACGAAAACATCAACAGCTTAAATGTTTTCTTTTTAGGACAGTGACTGAACATTGCTGACAAGCACAACAATATACGTACTGTTGAAACAGAAGATATGATGCAATAAAATCCCAAAGCTAGGCTGCACTGTTTTTGTCATTTCTGGTCCTGCAGGTGTCTCCTCTCTTCGGCACCATCTACAACTCGGTGGTCCTCGTTGCTCACGCCACGCAGCGCCTTCGACGTTCCAACCAGTGGCTGTCTGGTGGGAATGTAGCGCAACAAGTGCGCAACCACAACTTTGAGGTACGCTCCCCGAATGCTAATGTTCTTACGTTTCACGTATCAAAAGCCGGCGACTGATTCATCCTCCAGGGCTTCAGCCATCCCGTCAAATCGGATGCTTCTGGAAGCGTCCTGTTGGACTACGTTGTACTGGACACAGATGGACTCTCATGTGAGCTGACACCAACACACAGGTAGTTGACGCATACAACTGCAACTATTACGTTTGGACACAAATGAAATCAGTGGCGTGAACGTGCTCACGCACTCTGTACGGTGCTGCTTTGACATACCCGTTTGAAAATTTTAAATGATTGGAAACTCTACCCCCGCTCCTCCCAAAAGCTACATTTTTTTTCTGTTTTTTAATCAGTAAAAATAGCACTCTGTTGTTGTGCTTTATAAAAACATTGAGTAATAATTGAATACAATGTAAAAAATTAAAACGTTTGTGCGTCATGACTTAATACTGCAATTATATTTATTGTACTGCTCCTGCTGGACCACATTGGCCACCGGGGGCAGTATAGTGCAATAAGGCAGACAAACAAAGGAAGGAAAGTAGTTCTACTACTCTAAGTGACTCATTAAGATGCTGTACCATTTGTGTTCACGTAGCCGTCGCTTAAATGGTTGTAAAACCACATGTTAACGCTAATGTTAGCATGTCAACAGCATTTTCCATCATATCGTCGCTGTCATGTGAAAAACACGTACCCACTTTTTTTTTTTTTCATTTTTTTAGTTTTACAGGAATCATGTTTCCACCAGACAGACATCGGATTAAAGTGAAAATTAAAAGTTTCCAAAATTGGAGATAAGTGTTTTTCACAGGACAGTGACAATATGTTAGCATTAATCCAATCGATCTCTAGTAAGGCAAAGCTGTGGTTTTAAATATTCACTGTCCAAAATAAGTTGAACGTTTGTCGGGTCGCTCTTACCTCAAGGCACCACTGTACTTGTACTTCATTTGGAATAAGTAAGGAGTACAAAGTACAAGAAACTATTCAACTATCGGGAGGAAAGTAGCAAGACGGCAGAAACGTGAAGTGAAGATACCAGTGCAATAATACACTAACAAATTTCTACTTTATGACCACTGACAATAAGACAAGTGTGTGTGTTTTCCCTTGGCAACAGGCTCATCATGGAGGCCGACTCGGTGTACTTCCTGGGTCAAGACATCCACTTTCCTCTCGGCTCGGGACCCAAACGGGACGCCCAGTGTTGGTTCACTCCAGGTGTCATCTGCTCAGGAGGTGAGGCACTTGAGGCTTTGGCGTAATGGCCGTCTAATTCCTGCCAACCACGCTCGTGTCTTTTCGCTGCAGGTGTGGATCTTTTTTCCACCGTTGGCTTTGCGGTCGGAGCCACTGCTGCCTGTGTGCTGGCCACGTTGCTGATTTACTTTGTCCGGTAAGTCTGGCACAGGGTTGGCCTTTACAAACAAGAAAATAAACACTCCGAGTTTTGTGGCTCTCGTTGCCTAGGCGACGTATCAACCAGATCCGGCTGGTCAGGGGTCCGAACAAGATCCTGCTGACTCTGGCTGATGTTACCTTTTTCAACCCTTCGCTTAGTAACAAGGTCTTCTTGTCTTTCTTTTATTTCTTTTTATTTTCTATTTTCTTTTTATTTTATTTATTTCTGCATATACTGTAAGAGCTTCCCAACATTTACTGAGCCGGATGGTTGTTCTGAGCTGTGTTTCCTCTATATGTATGAAAATACAATTCCATCCACAGTGTCAGTGCTCAATAAAACAAATGGTATCATGAAATAGAAATATATTCTATAATTAGAAAAAAAAATGAAAAGGAAATCTTTTTCCAGAAGCTAAGCCTGGACGACAGCCGGACCAGTGGCAACAAGAGTGTGTCGGAATGCAGCGTCACGTCTCCCGCCTCCACCCGATCACCCGCCACGTACGAAAACTCCAATGTTGTCATTTTCGAGGTGAGCGTGATTCAGCGGCATCACCTGGCATCCCGTCCTCCTGTCATTTTTATTTTTACAAATTGATTATTTTGGTTGTACACAGTTACAAGTAGTGACCCTGCAGTTGTCTTACATGAAGTGGTGTCATCCTTTTATCATGTCCAACTGTATGTGAGGCAGGCAATCAAAGCGTCCGACTGCCAAGCCTTGCACTGTAATTGGTGAACATTCTGTCCACTAGGGTGACTGGGCATGGCTCAAGAAACTTCCCTGTGGCTCGTTCAGCAGCATCAACCCCAAAACTAGTGACTTGTTTGAGCTGGTAGGACACAGGATCATCAGATGGCGCGGCTTTCACGCCACAGAGTAAGAGCCGTGGATATGCGCCCGCAGATGAAGGACATGCGACACGAGAACGTCAACCCTTTCCTGGGCTTCTTCCTCGACTGCGGCGTGTTCGCCATCGTCACCGAGTTCTGCTCCAGAGGAAGCCTGGAAGATCTGCTCCTGAATGACGATGTCAAGCTGGACTGGATGTTCAAGTCCTCCCTGCTCCTGGATTTGATCAAGGTTAATCAGGCACAAAGTTGCAGTCTGTCTGACTATCGTCTTTCTTTAAAGTGGAAGTCAACCCCAGAAATTTCTTTACAAGAATGTGTTCAATGCAGTCCCACTAGTCTAAACACATCATTCTGATCAGTATTGCGTTTGTGGAATATGAGTTCAGCAGGAAAACCCACCCGTTTTTAGCCATCTCAGGAGGCAGACATTTTGTCACTTGCTGTCAAGTGAAAATGACATCACAAATGCTCAGGGCTCAGATAACGACCAATCATGTCTCCGCTTCAGAAAACAGGTAAGCTGTTGTTGGTCGTTACCTGAGCAATTGTGATGTCACTTTAAGTCGACAGAAGTGACAAAATGGCCGCCCCCAGAGATGGCTAAAAACGGGCGGATTAACTCTCAAACGCAATATGAATCAGAATGCCATGTTTAGACTGGTGAAGGTGCATAGACCATATTATTGCAAAGATTGGTTTGGGCTTGCTGTAAATGTCAGTTCTGACCTCTGTTTACGTGACAACCTGAATCCGACAACTTCACTCTTCCAGGGTATGAAGTACCTCCACCACTGCGGCGTGTCTCACTCCCATCTGAAGTCTCGTAATTGTGTGGTGGACGGACGCTTTGTGTTGAAGATCACAGACTACGGCTACAATGAGGTTCTGGAGGCTCAGAGGTTCCCGTACGTGGAGCCTCCTGCAGATGGTGAGAGAAGGCAACTCGGTCGTCCCGGCAACCCGATCCGCTTGTTCAAAGCAAATCGGCTCTATTTGGCAGAGTTGCTGTGGACGGCTCCGGAGCTCCTCAGAGGCCCTCAGCCAGGCGTCCGCGGGACGCCGGCCGGCGACGTGTACAGCTTCGCCATCATCACGCAGGAGGTGGTCATCCGAGGGCCTCCCTTTTGCATGCTGGATCTGTCGGCCACGGGTGAAACAAAAAAAACAAAAGCGCTCGGGCGATACGGGCTGATGATGCGCAGGCACTTATTTGCATTGTGGCTTTATTTCAGATGTGATTGAGAAACTGCGCAAGCCGCCTCCTCTGTGTCGCCCGTTGGTTAGTTTGGACTGCGCTCCCTTAGAGTGCATCCAACTGATGAAACAGTGCTGGAACGAACAGGCGGAAAAGAGACCCACGTTCGAGGAGATATTTGACAAGGTCGGCTCTTCGAATCTTCAACTACACGCTGCTACCATCATACATGGCGTGCTTTTCACTGGAAGCTAAGCCTTGACAACCAATATTATAATTTTGGTTCCATGAAATTGGCGTCATTTCTTCCCGGCAGTGTGTTCTTTATTTTGTAGTATTTCTTTTAGCTGTGCTGCTTCCCGTACGTTTGTCTATGTGTATGTTAGAGTTGTTGTCCAATCATATTTTAGCCTCAGTGTTGCCGGGTCAATCTAATCTGCCTGGGACATTCAGAATCGTCGTTAGTGAGCAGTTTATCCACCGCCCAAAAAAAGCTGTTTGTTGCCACTCTTAGTTGAAATTTACTGTCAAACTAAACATTAAGGGAATGACATCTTGTGTATTAAAACAACCACATAACGTAGCCTTTCAGTCTGCTAGCGCAATGCTAATGCTAAATAGCATCAATGTTGCAAAGCTGTTGATTGAACACAAATCATGCAGCAACACATAGACGGGCAATATAACTATAAATACATACTCACTCATATATTCTTCGTCCTCTGCATAGAATGACTACTATTAATGTCGTACTGACGAGCAGAGAGAGGAATTTTGAACAGCTTAATGAACAGTTTATCCATCCATGTCCATCATATCCACATCCGATTGATTAAGTTGCATTAAATGCCAACCTGAGCAAAAGCACAGCCCGCCACCGGCTCACGTGATGTCATCCTCATCAGTTCAAGGACATCAACAAGGGCAAGAAGACCAACATCATCGACTCCATGCTGCGGATGCTGGAGCAGTACTCCTCCAACCTGGAGGAGCTGATCCGAGAGCGAACCGAGGAGCTGGAGATGGAGAAGCAGAAGACGGAGAAGCTCCTGACGCAGATGCTGCCCACGTGAGACGGCGCGCGTCCTGATCGCGTCGACGAAGCGCCTTGACTCCGGCGTGACTTTGCTAACCGTCCCATCTGCGCTCGCTGCACAGATCCGTGGCAGAGGCCTTGAAGATGGGTGGGACGGTGGTGCCCGAGTATTTCGACAGCGTGTCTCTCTACTTCAGCGACATCGTGGGCTTCACCACCATCTCGGCCAACAGCGAACCCATCGAGGTCGTCGACCTGCTCAACAGCCTCTACACGCTCTTCGATGCCATCATCGGCAACCACGACGTCTACAAGGTGCCGCCTGTCAACTGTCTGGCGGGTGACGCCCTCATCATCGCCTCGCGTCTTTCTCAACCTGCGCAGGTGGAGACGATTGGCGACGCCTACATGGTGGCGTCGGGCGTTCCCGTTCCCAACGGCAGCCGGCACGTGGCGGAGATTGCCAACATGTCCCTCGACATCCTGAGCGCAGTGGGAACATTCAAGATGAGACACATGCCCGACGTTCCCGTCAGGATCCGCATCGGACTGCACACAGGTGGATGAAAACACACAAGAAATCAATTCATAATCAAGAATAAAATGTGCTTACAAAGCCTACCTACTATATGTATATCAGTGCACCAGTAAAAGTGATATTTTGGCCAATTAAAAGCTCTGATCTGATTATGACATATCATAAATCTTTTCAGAACAGAATGTGTATTATTGCAGGGGTTTTTTTTTTTGCGCAAAAGCGCTGCTATTTCAGGCCAGTTGAAATCCTCTTGGGAAAGTCCAGTGAATATGGTTGCGTATTTTTTGAGGATCTATTTTAAACTAAAACTAGATTTCATTGAATATTTCATGATTTTATCAATTTTGAGTTTAAAATCCAAAGGCATCAAATTATGAGAATACATCTTCCTTGTCTTCCCTTGTTCAATTTTGAATTTGAAGTTGTGGCTTTATTCTCTTCAAAGTACCACTTTTTACCTTGACAAAATATATTCATGCTTAAGATTAGAACTTTTTATGTTGACGTTACCTCTTAGAAAATTAGGAATTTGCCGTAACATTCAGATTTTTCTGCTGAAAATAGTATTTAAATGTTATATATATAATTCGTATGGCATTTTGTTGGGGGTCCTAAAACTGTCTTCCTTGTAAACATCTTTGTGTTGTTCATCTTAATGTTGCCACGACAACCCAGTGTGTATTTGCGTGTGCTCTAGGTCCATGCGTAGCGGGAGTTGTCGGCCTCACGATGCCGCGCTATTGTTTATTCGGAGACACGGTGAACACCGCCTCTCGCATGGAGTCCAGCGGCCTGCGTAAGCGTCACGGCCGCACTTTTTATCCATGCGGTGCATCAGCTTTGGTCTTTATTTGGCCTGTTTCAGCCTACAGGATCCACGTGCACCAGAACACAGTCAAAGTCCTGCGTGAGCTCAACCTGGGCTACAAGCTGGAACTGAGGGGAAGGACTGAAGTGAAGGTTTGATGCTCCCACCGCTTGAGCTCTCCGGGTGTCATTTTCCGATTTCTTCTTCCACTTTAGGGGAAAGGAACAGAAGAGACATACTGGCTTGTTGGGAGGGACGGCTTCACCAAACCTCTTCCTGTACCTCCGGAGCTCAAATCAGGGTAAGTAGGGTCCGTTTGTGTGCATGCGGGCGTGCGCCACGTTCACGCTGTTGACTTTATCCCGTCAGGCAAATGGCCCACGGGCTGCAGATGGCCGAGATTGCCCAGCACAAGAAGCGGCAAGCCGAGAAGCGGCGACAGGAACAACTTGCAAAGAAGAAAAACTGAGGTAATGTTATGCATTCGCAAAATGTATAACATTACTGGCTTGCGCGGGAATGGCGGCAAAGTTAGTTTGGGCAAACCATTTCATGGGGATCACAATTTTGCAATTGTCAATTGCTGGCAAAACTCAGTTCTTCTCCTTTACAAGGTTAAAAATGTTTAGTTTGTTTTTTTTCTTCCCCCGCTTGAATAACATTTGAATGGAACACAAAATGCCTGTACAAATGTTCACGGTGCTGTCTTTGCTAATTCAACTACATTTCATTTTCATTCCTCCTCTTCTTCAGCATGGCCATCAAAGAGCCAAAGGACCTGAAGCGGGTGTTGTACAAGGCCGTGAGGAAGCTCTCGCACGTCCGCGTCGTCGCACAACTATGCGAGGACGACAGCGTCATGATGTCGCATCACTGAGCGTGAGTCGCCAGGCTGTGGGAATGCTGGAAACTCAGGATTCAATTGGATTCAATTCTACGGCAGCGCTCGTTTGAAAGTTGGGATTAGCGCCAGCTGACTTGTGGAGACACTCTCGTCCGCTGCTATGAATAGAAGAAGAGCGACTCAGCAAAGCGGGGATCTGCACACACAGTCAGCGACTGATGAATGCAGCTTATCGTCCCGCTTCTTCTTCATGCTCCTTCTTCTTTTCTCTGGCAAACAAAAATGCAGACAAGGGGAAAAGGACGGCACTTCTCTTTAAACTCCACTGTAGTGGTAAAAGTTATCCGGCATCTCTTTGCAGGGGCCTAGATGTAGGTAAATACAAGTCAAGTCGGAAAAGAATGTATAAAAATAAATAAGTCGCATCTTCTAGCAACCAAGAGTAAATGGTTTCTTTTAATTGCAGCTTTCTTTCCCTTTTATGTATGTCTGTGTGTGGTTCCTGCAGGTGACGCTCTTGTACGTTTGCCTATGCAGGATCTAAATTTGGAGTGGGGGGGTGATAGTGAGCTGGGGATCTACAGGGGGATTTGCACTGATGACGCTTGGTTTAGGGGGCGGGCATGGTACAGATTATTTTACAGTGAAGAGTATCGAAGTATATGGAGGGATGGCCGATGCCCTTTGCAGATTTGATGCAGATTATGCTTGGGAATGTGGTTTCATTAAGGATACTTTTCATGTCAATCCAATATAATAAATCAAAAACTTGAGCTTCCAACTTCTGCAGAGCCTATGTCAATATCATTGGCCAGTTCATAAGATACACTACACACCTGATCATGATTCATTAATTATCATCAATGAACCTCTTTTTTTTAATCCGGAAGGAAGCCAGGGGTTCCGAACAAAACACAAACCGTGATCCCCAAATTTTGGTCTAAATAGGTGGAACCGGATCATTTCCATCGGCCACGTGAAGCGCCACAAATGGGGATTTAAATGCTGAAAGTTCGAACCAAAGTTGATTTAAATCCCAAAGACACCAACAACAGCAGCAGTGTTGCTACTGTGCTTGCACTGAATTAACCACGTGAACAAAGGCAAGCACGCTGTCCTTTGTGAATATCGTGTGTGCGTGCGTGCGTTTTAGCTTTGTTGGCTCTATTCTTTTGTTAGCAATACAATAGTACTTACTGCAGTGCACTGTCCTCACCAGCAGAGGACGCCCTGACAAGGAGCGTTTGCTACACTGACCAAAGCCCAAAAACAGCCACCTGGGCGAGAGGCCGCCTTTGTGAAAGTCCAATGTCTATCTGTCTGTCTGTCTGGTGTGTGTATGTATGTATAGTATACAGTTAATATAATATCTTCACTCAGAGCAGTCCAAGTGCAATAGTGACTTTGTCGATTGCTGCCATTGCTTGCCACCAGTGTGTGCAAGTGCAACACGTGTCAAGGTGAGACATTTCACACTTGTAAGCACTGGATGTGGGTAACATTATAAGTCCAGTTGTCCTCATTCACGAAAGGTTGACTGAGTTCGTGGGAGTTACACGAAACAGACCATGCTTTGAAATGTGTCAGGTGTTTCATCAGGGTTACCTGCTTTGTCAAATAGTTGATTATTCACCTTGGACGCAGCATCCATATAAAACTTTAATTTTCAAAGTTAAACGGTACTCAGACGGACTATGATACAACGCAGCAAACTGTGTTTCTCCCAGCTGCACTCTTCACCAGTACGTGCAGTTTGGATTTGTTTTTCTTTCAGATTTAAATCCTGTGTCGGCCGATCTTCCCAAGGCCTTAAAAATCAGTTTCGTCGGCAGATGTGACTTTGAAGTTTCTTCAGTCAGATTTCAATTTTGCCCCCCACAACATTCACATCTTTCAGTCCTCTGACTGGTTGATCAGAGCAAGACAAATAATTCGACTAGCTAAACATGTCTGTACCGCTCCGCACACGAGTCCATTTTATAAGCATTTTTGGTAAGTTTAGTGTATTTTTTAAAACATTTTTAGGGGGGGTTGTGTTAATAGATTGAAATTGATTCTGAACTGATTTTTGTATAGTGCAGATTGTTTCAAGAGGTCCATGAAGTCAGGTAATGCTAATCCCTCCACTTAGAATGTTAGAATAATCATCATAGTTGAATCACATTTAATGATTTGATGGGGTCAATACCGTTCACAAAACAAAATAAGCCCAACACTTTCTATCGCTGTACTTTGTATGTCAAGATTTTAGGTGGGTCAGCAGGTGTGAGGTCACTTTCGAACCTCCAAACAGCTCTGAGGCAACGTTCACTTGCCATTATAAATATGCCTCAAAGTTGACGCCCATTTTTGACCCCAGTAAAACCACGTGTTCCGTGATTGGTTAGCGCCATTGACGCAGGCCGTGTTGTCCTTTTGACAATTGGCCAAGACGCCTGTCAGAGTGAGTCACTCACAATAGTCGGCCAATCAAACACCGCCTCGGTCGCTATGAGCCAGCCTATTACTCGTGACGTACGTGATCACGTGTTGTTTGTGCTGTGGCCCGTCGACTTGTGTACAGGCGGAGAAGGGAGCGAGTTGCTAACAACTAGCCGGAGAAAGGCGATTGAACATGGCCATGCTGCACACGGTAGGCTTCATCTCTTAAAACAAGGCCGAGTGCAATTGCTGTTTCGCTGGCACAAGGGCGAAGGGACACTTTTTTTTTTTTTTTAATTTTTAAAAACAGCAACAACACACACAGCCGCTCGGCCAATTGTGCAAATCTGAGCCGTGCATTAGCTGGCCTAGCCGGACTCGGGAGCTCGTCTCCCGACACAAGAATGGGGTAGTGGTCCACTTGGATTATCTTGCAAGCGACGTGACCTTTGAATGCGTTCTCGGATGGCAAATTTTACGAATCATCAGGAAGGCAAGGCAGCGAAGTTGATGCTGGAGACGCAGCAGAGGAACGTGGGGACCAAATCTGCCGACGCAAACGTAGACTGCTCGGTCAGGGAACCCCCTTCCCCGTTAATTAACATCAGCGGCGGCGGCGGCGGCGGCGGAGGAGGAGGAGGAGGAGGCGGCTTTCGTTCCCATCAGTTGCCGCCCTCCTACCACCACCACCTTGAGTCGTATCACTACGAGCTGGCGTCGCATCATCATCTTCACCACCTCACCGCGGACGTCGCCGAGTCCCCGGGTAGAAAATCGTCGTCCCCGGTGGAGCACGGCGCCACCGCCACCAGCAACAGCGGCCTCGCGTACGAGGCGGGCGGCTTGTCAAACCCGCCGGACGCAGTGGACGACATTCGTAAGTGTGGCTACCTGCGCAAGCAAAAGCACGGACATAAGCGCTTCTTCGTGCTGCGCGCCTCCAGCCACCTGGGCCCCAGCCGCCTGGAGTACTACGACAATGAGAAGAAATTCCGGAGCAGCTTGCGCGGTGGCGCCGGACCGGTGGGCCCTTCCTCCCCGAAGAGGGTGATTTACCTCTACCAGTGCTTCACTGTCAACAAGAGGGCAGACTCAAAAAACAAACACCTCATTGCCCTTTACACGAAGGATGAGTACTTTGCTATTGTGGCGGAAAACGAGCAGGACCAGGAGGACTGGTACGTGGCTATCAGTGAGTTGATGAACGAGGGCAGAAAGGGGCATTTGATTACGGACGATTTAGATGATGGCTATGGTACGGTTACCCCTGGCACTGTTTTCAAGGAGGTGTGGCATGTGAATGTCAAACCCAAAGGACTTGGTCAAACTAAAAACCTCACGGGCTTGTATCGCCTATGCCTCTCATCCAAAACACTTCACCTGATCAAGTTGAACTCTGAGACCCCTTGCGTGAACCAGCACCTGATGAACATCAGGCGCTGCGGAAACTCTGAAAGCTTCTTTTTCATCGAGGTGGGCCGCTTCTCGTCGATCGGGCCGGGGGAGATATGGATGCAGGTGGATGACTCTGTTGTGGCCCAGAAAATGCACGAGACCCTCCTGAACACCATGAAGGCCCTGAAGGCATATGTGGAGGTCAGGCCCCGGAGTAAGAGCCAATCATCGGGCTCCAACCCTATGCCGTTTGTCACCACGCATCGTCACCTGAGCAACCTCCCGCCAAGCCAGACGGGTCTGCACCGGCGATCCAGGATGGAGTCGGTGGTAGGAACGCCGCCGTCCAGCAAGAGCTCCGGCGCCAGCGGCTACCGCTTCCGCACATCCAGCGAGGGCGAGGGTACCATGAACCGGCTCTTTCGCTCCACCACGGGAAGCCTGGTGCACCTTAATTCAGGGCGTCCCCATCTTGGCCGCACTGAAGGAGACCCGGCCGGTAGTGGTGGCGCGGCGACGGGAACGGCCGGCACGAGCGCCGGCGGCGGGCGCTACGTGCGGGCCGTCCCAGGGTCATCGGCCTCTACTTGCCACGCCCGCTCCGCCTCCCTCCCAGTCTCCCACCCTTTCACCACAAGCCCGGTCAGCGTGTCCTCCAGCAGCGGCCACGGTTCTGTCTCGGACACCCTCACCCGCCCATCCAGTTCTTCGATATGTGGTTCTCCGTCTGACGGCGGCTTCAACTCTTCTGACGAGTACGGATCCAGCCCCGGTGACTTCAGGTACTTCCGGGTGCGCAGCAACACCCCCGATTCGCTGGGCAACACCCCGCCAATCAGAGAGGAGAACTGCCTGAGTGACTACATGGCCGTGGGCTGGAATAGGGAGGTGTTTGGTACCAGCGCGGGCTCCGGGAACAACAGCGGCACCAACACACCGCGCGACGAGAGCACGTCAACGACCGAGGACGAGCGCTTTTTTTCGCTCAGGAGGAGGCGAAGCGGTGGGCCCGGAGTAGCCGTTTATCAAAAAATGACTCAAACCAATTTTTCATTAGAAGAAGGGGCCGACGCGTTAAGCAGCTCCTGCACCGAGCACGGCCAGCAGACGCTGAATCCCCCGCCGTCCTCCACCAAGGAAGATAGCGGTTACGTGCCCATGATGTGCGGCGTGGCGCCGTCGCCGAGGGACACGCCTCCCGACTACGTGCCCATGCATCCCGGCTTCCATCCAGTTTCCCACCCCCATCAATTTCAGAGCCCAACTTTGGCCGCCCGCTCGGCCAAGCCCCAGTCGCACTCGTCCGCCGACGCCCACGGCTACATGATGATGCTCCCAGGATGCAGGGGCGGCTCTCCTTCCCCGGTGCAGGCCTCTCTCAGCCCCCACAATGGCCCCGGCACGGCAGGTGCAAGCGGGAGCGACGGCGTGGCAGAGAGACCTGCGAATGCAGGTTACATGGACATGTCGTGCAGCAGCAGTTTGGGGCAGAAGTTGGAAGGCAGCAGCGGATGCTCCGGCGCTCAAGTCTGGAGGCCTTTCAGCCCTTATTTCTCTCTCCCTCGCTCCTACAAGGCCCCCACCAGAGAGAGCGATGAGAAGGAGTGTGACGACTACGTTCCAATGGCGTCTCTCGCCAAGCCGGTCCACTCATCGGTTGCCACGGCTTCCTTAGCAACACCGGAGAGGAGGGGCGGCGGTTGCACCTCCACGCCCTCACACCCGCCGCCGCCTTACGGCGCTCACCACACCACAGCCGCAATGGCCGACGGGCGCGTCGTGAGACCCAACCGCCTTCCTTTAGGCAGGAGAAGTTTCCACGGTCTGATGCGAGTCAGTGAGCCCTCCGCCTCATCCACAGTTACCTCCACCTCGGCCCCCGCGGCCGGCACCTCAACCGGTAGGCCCCCAAGCCCCGGAGAATATATCAACATCGACTTTGGTGACCATTACCCCCGCCAACAGCAGCCCCCTGCCTACCCTCTTTCCACCAAGGATGAAGCCCCCGCGCCGGCCGCCGGCGACCACCGTCGGACACCCCCCTTGCCCCAAAGCAGTCAGGACTACATGAGCATGGAGGTGGGTCGGGACCATCAGGACAGCGATGGGTGTCTAGGTAAGAGACAGTCACCTAGACCTAGCCTGGTGGCCCCCTGGAACCCGCCCAGCTATATCCGACCCTTGGCTAGCAATCCTGGCGCTTTGGCCTCGCCCGGGGTCCACGCCGGAGGTCACTGGAGGCCAGCGGGCGACGACTACACTCATATGATGTACAGCAAGAAGGGTGAAAGGACTCAAACGAGCCCCACTGACATGCTGCAGCATCTCTGCGTGATGGAGGGATGCTATGGGCATGGTGCCTCCTCCATATCCCCAACCTTGCCCCCGAGGAGCCCAGCGAGGGCACCGGCGCAACCCCTGGAGCCAAAGGTCGTCCGGGCCGACCCTCAAGGCAGGAGGAGGCACAGCTCGGAAACCTTCTCTTCCACCTCCTCCTCGAATTCAACGCCTTCAGGGGGGACGACCTCCGCAACCCATTTGACGCCGGCGGACCCCGCCACCGCAAATGGTTCACACGCACCCGAAGGGCCGGCCTCCGCACGCGCTGGCTTGGCATCCTTCGACGGTGTGTGGATGTCTGTGGAAAGCCGCGGGGACCTGCCGGTTGACCAAGCCCAGTTTGGCTCATCAGACCCGGGCACGGCACCCGGCACCTCGCCATCCTCCTCGACCCCGACCAGCAGTATGTACGGCAGCAGCACGTCTGTGGGATACCAAAACGGCCTCAACTACATCGCTTTGGAGGCGAGGGATGACGGGAGCTGTGCGGACGCGACCACGTCGACGGGTGTCAGCGAGAGCTCCACGGTGCGAGAGAACGGGGCCTACGCCAGTCTGGACAACACCAAATCAGAAGGTGTCTCTACGACAGCCAAAGGTGAGTGCCTTCCTGCCTGCGTGGGCCTGCGTGTGAAATGTAAACATTCTTGCTTGTGTGTTAAAGGAAGACAACTTGGAATTTGGGAATAGAAGCGTTTTATTTTTATTTTATTTTTTTTCACAAGACCAAAATAGCCCCTCTTGTTCAGTGCTATTATTAGTTGCATTTTATTCACTTGTTGTTCATATGTGGTTGCTAGGGCTGTGCAATAATTCAGTATCAATATATATCGCCATGGACACCTGGGCAATATCAATAGAAATTGCACTCAATATAATATTGATCTTAAAAAAAAAAAGTCAGAATACAACCCCCCGCTCTGGCATTCTGCGTGCTGTCGGCAGAGGCTACAGTATGACGTTAGATTTGTGCCACACTTACAAGCGCCGAAGAGGAAATTTGGGACACCAAAACGTGTTTCGCAACTTCAGATGGATATGTGGTAGGGTTGCACGATATTGGAAAGATTTGCGATATCGTTGTTGAATATAGCGATGTTATGGTGATATTTAACATGGACCTGAAGGAAGGACATTTTTATTATCTAACGAAAGAATTACAATTTTGTTTATGCAGCGAAATGAGCAAATTCAATGTATTTATACAATGCTACAGCTATAACAAAGCACTTTACATCACAATAACAAAATAGCAATAATATAACAAGTGAAAGCAATAAATTAAAACACAAATAACTATATACAGTAGACACCGGAGAACAGGAAACTGTCAGTCTACAAAGAATAGAAATGTGTCTTCAAACAGGTTTTAAATATGAGGTGCAGAAGTAAAAAGACTTGCTAGCTCTGGTGTTACTGGCTTTTCTTTAAGGTATCGGTTAGGGCTAGGCCGATTATCGGCTTGGCCGATTATCGGCACCGATATTTGTCTTTGTCTCTGACGAATATCGGCATCAGCTTTTTTTTTCCTGCTGGCCAATAATGAATCAATTTAAATCTGTGGAAATCAAAACAAAGATAAGTGGAAGTTTAACATTTGTCACTTTGAAATTTTCGTTTACGGCTGAAAACGACATGGCGCTATTGTTTTAAGTTTTCATTTATCATTTTTAAGACATGCTGACAACCCTCGGGTGCTCCCTGAACTTTTTGTTGGAATTTTATAACATAGATTTATATTGTCAAAAAATTCTTGAAATAATAATTTAAAAAAAATCATTATGCAAACCTGAAACATTGTTCAATAAACATGCTTAAAGATGCAACAAAGTTAAGAGTACATTTTCTTTAGATTTTGATGACAATATTTTACTTTTTACTGAAAATGAATATCGGCTCCAAATATCGGTTATTGGCCTCCCTGACAACCAATAATCAGTATCGGCCCTGAAAAAAGCATATCGGTCTATCTCTAGTATCGGGTACTTGTGGAGGCTGCTGATACGATGGTTTAGGCAAAAAAACAAAAAAAAGTCTGACATCAACTAAGTCCTTCGTGGCTGGTTATTTTTTTTGTCATTGTGTTAAACTAAAATGCTAATGACAAATGATTAATACCTGTTGGCATCAGGTGAGGCTTTGCGGGTTTTTGACTGGCTAAAATGTCTTGCTGTGACAACCAAAACTTGAACCACCTGTAAGAGTCAAACCGCGAATCGTCCCCGTGCCTAATTCCAAACAATAAGTCCAAAACGGTTTCCTATCAACTTTACAACATTCGAAAATGAAGACTGCGATCCCATTGGACAGGCGCGTGTGCGTGCGGCGGCCGTTTGCGCGCGCGCGGCCTGGCACGCGATGAGACCAGAGGATCCATCTCGGCTGCGTTGGCGTCGTGGCCTCCTTCCTCTCCTGCTCTATAGTTCACTTCTTCAGCAAATGTAGCGTGCGGGCGTGAGTCAGGATTGCCGGAGCATCGGCCGACCCGGCGCGACGGGTCGTGATTGATGTCGTAATTGCGGCGGCGTGTCAAGGCAGCGCAGCGGCGACGGGAGGAACGCCGTCATCTCTCAGGAATGCGCTTCCTCACAGCTGTGGCGCGGACGCGATGGCAGCACACCTGCTTGGCTTGTAGCGTTTGTTTGAGGTGTTGCGTCCGGAAGGGGCGCCATGACAGCAGTGGGGAGCTGCCCCTTTCCTTGGGTGGAGTGGATAGCAGGTGGCGGCGGCCGGTTAGCGTGAGTGCGTGGCGGATTGCGGCGGGCACGGCGGGGTCAAGAGAGATGTGAGAGGAAGTTGTACGAGGCTGGCCTTTTTGCTCTCGCCTTGCCACCTACACGGCCAGCGGCCTTCTATATTTACACATCTATTTGCAGGCTGATGTGAATTTATGGGCGCGCTTGTAACAAGACCTCCATTTCCACTTGGAGTGCTCTCGAGTAGGGGTCTAACGGTACACGTGGGTGTATTAATACGTTTCGGTATGCCACGTTCGGTTCGGTCCACTTGCGTACCGTTTCTGATCGCCAGAAGCCGTGATAAATTATAAATGCGTGGATAAATGGCATTATTATGGCGTACCGGCTGTACACTGAGGTCTCCTCTTTGGGATAATTCTGGCTTTCTTGTTAAAATCGCCGATGGGGAAAGGTACGTGGATAAGTCCCAAAGTTGTGTGCCGACATTGCTACATGAGATCGGCGGCAATGTTGCAGGTAGCGCGTCTAAAATGACGCACTTAGAAGGGCTTCGTTCACCGCTGCTCCTGTCGCTTGCCGTACGATGCATTCATGAACCTCGGAAACGTCACAACTCGGCAAAACCCATAAACGACAACAACACAGATAACCTAATTCGTTACAGTATGCTGTTGAACATTCAAAGATTTCAATGCCTAAAAAGTGTATAGAATTTCATAAAGACGTTTTAAAGTTATCGTATTTTTTTTCATGATAAAAAGAGTTATAATATAGTTAGCAATAATTGTAACTGTTATTGTATGTCATTTTGTTTTCGTCACAAAAAGTGTATATATGTACTCTAATGACAACTTGTCTTGAACTTGAATACTTAGGTGTGTCATATAGGCTGTTGCTGCTGAGTTTTTAAAGGTTTCAGTGTCTTAATAATTCACAAAATTAAGAGATCTTTATTTTTTTATTCTGTTGTAATTTCTTAGAAAATCACCCGAATGGATTTCTTTTATTTATTTTTTTCTAAAAAATGCACCGTTTACTTGTCATCTTTTGAAAATAAACATATTTAAAAAAAACAAAAAACATTTTTTCTTGTACCAAAAATATACCGAACCGAAAAGTGATTTAGCATAACATATACATATATATAATAAATATATATATATATATATATATATAATATACACACACACACACATATACACACAAAAAAAAACTGGGGTGGTCGTGTGTTACGCTCCTCTTCTCATCCCAGCACATCTCACCGGCGTCCGCTTCACCTTTGCTCTCACTCTGCAGAGGCTCCGCGAGTCCACGCAGGAGGGCTTGCCGGCATTCCAGCAGTGCCGCCTGTCAAAGCGTCCGTATTGTGGCGATCGGCTCGCATTGTTGTCGCACAAAAGCCTCGCTTTCAGTGGAATAACCCAGCTGCACGATCGCCATTGCCGGGGTCACCCCGGACACGCGCCCAAGTCCGCCGGCCGCGTTCACTCCTTGCCCAAAGATGTACCCGACTCACAAAAAGTTTCAGAAATTTTCAGAATGACCGTGTAATGCACTCTAACTTATTGAATCTAAACTTTTGAACGCTCATGTGCAACTGCTCAGTGTTTGAGTGCTTCTTGTCGTGAGCTGGTTGGTACAGAGAAACTGGGAGAGTCACTGAAAGCCAGAGAAGTGGATTAAAAAAAAAACAAAAAAAAAACACCTGTTGTGAATTCTGCAGTTCGGCTCTTTGTTCAAGAACCCAAAGTTGTGTAAGAAGTAGTCAAGCAGCAAGCATTTAAGTTTGCCGAAATGAATTTCAGCTGTAGAGGTATATTTTAGCTTTATCCCGAAATTTCAAGCAAAAGCCCGATTCCCCACTTTTTGCGAGTTGTGTTTACATTTCTATCGTCACGGTCAAAAACATTGGCGTCCCTGTGCTTCTGCACCACCTGTCCCAGCGTATTGTCGCCATTCCAAATGCTTCTTTCACTATTCGCCTTTTTCTTTGATTGCATTGGAACGATGAAAAAAAAAAAAAAAAAAAAACGAAAAATGGCTTCCAAAAATGGAATAAGCAACTTCATAAAAATGGAATAAGCAACTTCATAAAATTGGAAGAAAAAAAAAAAGCGTTAAAAGTGAAAACTATAACTTAGCGTACATTTCACTCTCACAATTAGGAATGTTTGAATTCTAACAAGTGCCATTAATTGCAATATGTGCGTTTATGATATTCTTTGCTTCAAGTGAAGTGGCGAACCTGTTTGTGTGTCCTCACAGACTGAGCGGCGGCGGCGGCGGCGGCGGCGCCCCAAAAACTGAACTGAGATGTTCTCTTCTGGATGCAGAAGACAACACATGAGATGACAGAGAAAGGCTTGCATATTTTTCATTCATATGAAACTGTCTCACTTGTTATTTTGCTGGTGTTTTATGTGCAAATCTTCACTGTCAATGTTTTTTTTATTTTTTATTTTTTTTTTTATTTCATTAACTTGGGTCTCTGGTTAAGCGCCGGTGTTTGCTGCTGTCCCGCGCCGCATTGAACAGGCAGCGGTCGGCGCTCCGCTGCGCAGTGTCGTTAGCGGGCGCTTCAACTTCCTCATGACGGTATTAAAAAGGGAGACGTTACGGTGCGCTCTTGATACAAAATTCATTGTTATTGTTCTGTTTCTTAGTTTTCACCCATCCAGCCTCGCTATGGTACCGTACAGTTATTACGTTGTGGACAAAGCTCCCGAAACCGGAAGTCACATTTCCTTTCGTACACTTGCACATATTATTTATTTGAGGTTCGAATAGTTCCGGTACATTTCTTAGCTTCCTCGGCTAGGGAGGAATTAGCGCGCGCTCATCAAAATGACTGAGAGGTTTGATTTCCTTTTTCTGTTTTTTTTTATTTGTTTTTTTTTTTTTTTTTAAAAACATTCTCCATTTTACCCCACGCGATGCAGGGCACAGTTTCTCGCAAGGAATGCACACACACACTAGTCACCCAGCCCAGGGTAGACCCTCAAAGCCCCCCCCACACCCGACCTACTTGGTCCATGCCCGACAATTGGGATGTTTCTCAGCAGCGCGTGACGCACATCCACATGCCGCACGCTTCGGGGTGACGTAAAGAGGTTTCCGGTAACCTGAGCTGGGCTGCAGGTGGGCATAGTTGCCCTGCTAGACGCATGCGCACGCGCCGACATCAAAGGCAGCGCCAGCCAGAGCTGGCCGTCTTTCCGCTCTCGCACTTTGGCGCGTACGGGCGTCCGTATATAGCGTTTCCCGCCGCTGGCCCAGCTGTTCCCACAGCGGAGATGTGCGCTTAAACCAGGGGTGTCCAAACGTTTCCTTCCAAGGGCCACGTACAGAAAAATCATAGGACGCAAGGGGCACTTAAATATTTTTGGGGACTCTAATATTATCATCAAAATCAGGCAATCAAGCAATTGCATCTTGTTTATATATTAGTGTTTTTTTTTTTGTTTTTTGTTTTTTTTTACTGCTTCCTGAGCACCGTTCTTTAATCCTCTTGAAATTCAGAAACCAAAACAGGCTCAATCTGTTGTAAAATGAGCATTTTTTTTAAAGCAGTTACTTGGGAATCGTTCGTTGACAAAGTGGAGGCAACCATTTTTGCTTGTAAAAATGATGCATTTATCACCACAGTGCTATCAAGAGAAATGTTATTCATTTAGTTGTAAATAGCTAATTTTCATTTTTGCTTATTTAGAAAAGCTCAAAATGTATCAAACAAAGCAAAGGTATTAGTTGCAAGTGTCATTTTTAGCATATGCCGTTGGCCGCTTGAAAACGGACCGGGGGCCTCAAATGGGCCCCCCGGGCCATAGTTTGGATGCCTCTGGCTTGAACGCGACAAACACGACTGATAATTTTGCTTCTCCATTCTCCGTGTGGCTCGTGATTTTTTGTGCGTGTGAGGGGACGCACGAGGTGGTCTTCGAGGCACCCATTATTTTTTGGTTTTTTTTTTTGCAGATGTGGACGGTTTTGAGAAATCAGGCCGTTGAGGACACCCTCCAGGTCCACTTTGGAGATGTTCCGTGTACTTTTTTTGTGCTATTGTAACATGGTCCTTTTAAATATAGCAAGAGCGCTATTTTTCCATATATCCCCGCCCCCCTCCTTCAATTCAATAGCTATCCTTATTTATTTTTTATTGAAACGGTTTATCACATTTCAGTATTTCAAACTGAGATTGGATGGAACAAGCATCCGCCTCACAAGTGTCCTCGTGTTCACAAATGGCTGGAAAAAAAATCGACACTTGTTTCATGCTGTGGTCACAGAGGACTTGACTGCATTCTTATGCAAGCTTTGTGTTTCCTTTATTTGTATTTTAGTTGACGCCGGAGGAGCATTGCTGTTTTTATTTTATTTTTGTTTTTTTTCTTGGTGTCCAGGCAAACAAAGTGGAACATGCCTGGCCATTTTTTTTTTTTTTTTTTTTTTTTTTTTTTGCGGCACTTTGCGGTTATTTGTATTACGATTTTTTTGGTGTGCGCGCGCGCGCGTGTGTGTGTGTGTGTGTAAAACTATATCACAGTTTATTTGCTGCTGTGTAGTCCAGTTGAGGTTGCTGAGCGGGCGCCTGTTCAGGGGCGTACCTCCTGCTAATTGTCTTCTTTTCCCACTTGAATGCTGTTTGTTCGTATTGGCCTTAAAGAAAAGAGTTCAATAGCGGGAAGGTGTTTGTCCTCCGGATGTCCTCCATTTGGGGGGGAAAAAAAATGAACCTCACGGTTTCTCCTGCACACAAGGAGAAGTTGTGGCTTTTTTTCATGCCGCTGTACTTTTATTTTCTTGGCTGTCTCATAGAGGGAATGTGGCCGGCGCTTTCTCAGAGGCCATTTGAGCATCAGCGTAATGTTTCAATTGTTCCAACCTTTGCTTTCCATAGAGCTATTGCAATAAAAATGTTCATGTTCCGCGCCTGTGTTTGCGTGACTTTCTTCGACTGTCCGCTGCCTAAACTTGTACAATATTAATTCCGTATGCAAATGAATCTGAAATATTTTCAACCCAAGGGACGCCTTCCTCGCTCAACGCAATTTTTGACCAACAATCGTGGCCTGTTTATCCAGCTCAGGTGACCTGCCCAGGGTGCCAAAGTTCAACTGACAAAACAATCCAAAGTTCACTTTGGTCATGCAAGCCAGTCAGATGAGAGCAGTTTTTTTTTTTTTTTTGTGTGTTTTTTTTTTGCCCTACATGATTCCAGAATGGGGAACCCTCGTGAGGGGATGGTGTAGGCTTAACCTTTACAAGCACCATTTTTGGAACAGGATAGCCATCACTTCCCTTCTGGAGGTATTTGTTGTTGTTCAAATTCAAATTATGAATGCCACCAAGAGAAAGTGAGTGCATGTCTGTTTGTTGAGCGTGTGCGCTTGGCAAAGTGCATTTGTTTGTCCTGCCACCGTCTCATCTTTTTTGTTCTCAAGTCAAGTCAAAAAAAAAAAAAAAAAGTCAGCCAAAAGACGCTTGGTATCTTGGAAAAGTCCATTTCAACTTGATTTCACTTCCATGCTGTCGCTCGCCTCGAAGGCGCCAATCTGTTGCTTTGGCTTTGTGACAGTTGGAATTTTCCAAATGTCTTTATTATTATTTACATTACATTTTAGCTCCGCCTAATGCCTGCTTTGCATTCCTGCTGGGTAGTAATCAGGTTTGTTTTCACCAATTGGAAGGAGGTATTACGTAATACTTTTTTCGCTGTGGAGGTCTGCAGTAATGCTGCCACCTGCTGCTCATCGAGTTACTCATCCGTCGATTCTAACTTGCAAGTCGTGCTTCTCAACCTTGGTTGAGCCAGATGAGAGGAAATGATCAGGTTTCAGAGGACAAAACTTTAGTCATTGTGTTTATTTCAGTCTTTCGCTTATAACAACTTCGGAATACCATCACAACGGAAAAAAAAAAAAATTACATTTGAATCGGACCCCAGCTTGACAAAAAAAAAAAAAAAAAAAACCCACAAAGTCACAGGAAAATATAGAAATGCTGCACACATAAAATTGTCGAATGGAGTGTGAAATTTGGATGTTTTTGGTGCAAGAACTCAGGCCCTCTTATTTTACAGCAAAGCCCAACACCTGGAAATGTTTAAAACAAAACACATGACATGGTTTTCGTAACAAGAAGCCAAGATTTAATTCAAATCCTGTTAAACATTTCCCCGATCATCAGACAATCTCCAAACAAATCCCCTTAATTCATCTTTATTATTAATTCTACAAATTGAATACAAAAGGTTTAAGTGATTTTAACATCAAACACGCTTGTCGCAGGGAAAATGGCTTTGACGGTGCTCAGTAGTTTGTTTTTTGGTGAAATGCATGACCTTAAAACACCCACTGCCAAGTAACCTCTTTTTTATTTATTTTTTTAGAAATATATAGTCATTATATATAAAATACTGTTTTCATTCATAAAAGCCTTACTTTGTACAATATCTGTGTTTGCGTGCGTGAGTGTAAGCGAACTAAACCTGCCAAAATGCTCGTTACCAATTGAAGACTTAATACGCTAATAATAAAAAGTGTTTTACACAATATACACATTTTATTACTTACAAAAGAAAGAAGGCGGAGTTAGCAGGCGGCTTTGCAGCAGGGTTAGTTAGTACCACCACGTGTCACAACGGACGTAGAAATAAGAAAGTAAGAGGAAGACGAGAAAAAAAAAAAAAAAAACAGTGGTCAAAATCAAAAGCCAGTCAGTCTCACAAAGGAAAGCTCCTAGTCAGTGCATCTCGCATCTTGGATGTCCCGAAGTCAAAGTGCCCGTTTGGTTACCACGGAGAGCTTCATCCGCACCCTCCTCGTCAAGAAGAAAAGAAAACAAGAAAAAGAGCACATGTCGAAAAGGAAGAACACCTTGGGTCACCTTAAAAGTGACGTTTCTTTAGAAGGGGGTGAAAAATGCGCGTTTGCTGTCACACATTCATCATGGCACCATTTCGTTGATAATATATATATTTTTTTCTGCTTTCGTTTTGAGGTACTTCTTAGGAAAAACAAAGCAAAAAAAAAAAAAAAATCTTTACGTCAGTTTTTTCTTAAGCTGTGTTGCACAGTAGCACCATTGTTTTACTTGAAGACAATGCACCAATGGAATTCCACCAGTTGCCGCCACACCCATTGTCACCTTGAACCCCGTGTGACCCCTCCCCGCCGTCCAATCAGCCGTCTCGGCTGATCGGCCCGACCTGGGATGCTGGCGGCGTGGTGATTGCTGTGCGCCGTTACGTCCTCTTCATGCAGACCACGCAGCGGCTGACGCGTGTCCGCAGGTTGCCCGCCTTCAGCGTCTCTGACTGGGGCTTGCTGTGAGGGCAGAGGTCAAGGTCATGGTGAGTGCAGCGTTCAAAGCCAAACAAGTGCCCTGTTTGTATGTGTTGCTGCTCCGCGCGTACCTTCTCTGAAGGTTTAGAATTAACGTAGCTTCTGTCATTTCCGTGAGCCTGTTTGGTGTTCTGTGTTAACTCATTCACTGCCATTGACGTATTTATTTGTCTTTTCACAGTCCAGTCTTTCAATCCCAGGAATTTATGTTTTTCAATTTTTTTTCCAAACGTTAGGGTAAAAGTGGGTCTCAAAATGTCTGGCAGTGAAAGAGTTAAATATGTTAGCAATGAGATAGGGTTTGGTGTTTAGATATCTTTCCAGCTTTTCCCTAATGGGGGTGTTATTTTTAACCTAGCAGTCTTTCCATCTGGCTCTTGCTTTTCCTTGTTTTTGAGTCCATCTGCGTCACTTCTACATGCAGTCTTTCAGTTCTTTTCATCAGGTCAAGTCCAAACCACCTCAGTCTTGCATCTTGTACTTGCCTTTAGGTTACCATCACCATCCTACTGACGTATTCATTCCATATACTCTTATCTTTTCTGGTCATGCCAGACATGCCCGTACATCTCAACAGCTTCGTTTCTGTCACATCAACCTTTTTTTTTCTCTACATTCTTGATGTGGCAGAAGCACACCTACTTAACTCATTCACTGCCACTGACAAATTTACTTGTCTTTTCACTGTCCAGCCATTCAGTCACAGGAACTTATTTAGGTTTTATCAATTTTATTTCAAACGTTAGGGTAAAAGAGGTGTGGCAGTGAATGAGTTATGTGAAAGAAAAGGCGTATTGGACGGTCAGAAGCTTCCACCGTTTGAAAACCGTAGTAATGACTAGATGCTAGGAAACAGAGCCGGAGGTGGCAGAGTTGAAGATGCCGAGATCCGAGGATGAACAGGATCAGGAACGAACTCACGAGATGGGTGGCACTGCACAGACTGGGAGGTTTGGAAATGAAACTCGCGAGGCCAGATTGAGACGGTTTGGATGGCTATAAAGCGAGAAGGATGCTGAAAATGGAACCTTCACAAGGCAAAGAGGAAGACCAAAGATGGAGGTTTTATGGATGTGGTCAGGATGAAGGTTGATACGGAAGAAGAAGATTCAGTGAATAGGATTAAGCCCAAAGGGAAAGCTTTGTTTGGTGGAGATTATTCCAATTTGAAATATGTGCCTGTACCTGAACATCTCGCCTTCGTCCACTGTGGCCAACCAGAAGCTGTAGGAATTGCCGTAGTAGTTGCATGTCCCCCTGCCGTGGCACTCGATGAAGGGAGCGCTGCGGAACTCCTCCAGACAAGAGCCGGGGGAGGCCAGGGCCTGGCCAGAACCCTCGGCGCCGGCGCTGGTGTGCTGCAAGTGAGGAAGGAAGAAGCGTCTTTACGTCGCAGGAAATATACACTATAAGTGCAAAAAGGTTGGTCAGTTTTAGGTTCATCCAGAAATGTCACCCAAAAGCATCCCTAAAGCGTTGGAGTAGTGAGGTGTGTATGGGGAAATGTCCTACCATCATGAAGGAGTAACCTATCCACAGAGCCTCCCAGTTAGCAGGGCAGTTGGGAATCTGGATGGTTTGGCTGTGGACCGCGATCACCATGGCGGGAGCTTCACACACTGAGCAGCTAGATTGAAACAAATACTTTACAAACTGTGCATTGTTCTCCTCGCTTCGGTCACGTTCTTTCCGTCCGTGTCCTACCGGCTGATAAAAGGCTTGATGCTCTCGCCAGTGATGGGGGCCATGGACATGGGCATGGGCTCGGGCGTGGACAGCCAGTAGGAATAGTCGTTACGGGAGGCGAAGTTGCACACGTTGTTGATGTTGCAGAACATGAAGGGCATGGTGCTGAAGCGGCGCAGACAGCTGCCCGCCGTTCCTGGAGGACAGACACCACAGACGATGATCAGACACGTGGCGCACGTTTGAAAAGATCTGCAGTGCCGAGGGCTTTACCGAGATCTTGCCCGTGCGCCCTCTCGTTGCCCTGCACGTACAGCAGGGAGTAGCCGTCGTATATGAGGTTGGTTCCGACCGGACAGAGTGGTACTTCCTGGATCTGGCTGTGTCGGGTGATGAGGAAGCCGTGGGCCGCCGAGCCTGAGCCCGGAAGACCAGGGGCACCTTGCGGACCGTCAGAACCGGGAGGACCCGGATAGCCACGCTGACCTGGGATCAGATGACACGATTAGCAACTGTAGCACATCTTACGCATTGTCGAGACATTTCCGAGAATCTGTCGTGGAATTTACCGCCACCTTTCCGGCATTTCGCGACACGATTCAATAACAATGAAGTCTCCGGCTTTCGTCAACTCACCAGGCTGACCAGCAGGACCGTTGTCTCCCTTCCTTCCGGGGGGGCCGCTGAATCCAGGGGGACCCTCTGGACCAGGGTCCCCTGAATCACCCGGCTGACCTGAAAAATGGAGAGGAAAAACATCATTCCATTGCTTTTTAATTTAGAAGAAGCGGCAAGTCAAGTCTCATTCATGCAACTGACCTGGGAAGCCTTCACGTCCAGGGGAGCCCGGCAGCCCCCCAGAACCCGGCTGGCCCAGAGGACCCGGGGGTCCACGCTGTCCCTTAATCACAACGGGGGGCTGAGGAACACCGGGGTCACCAGGAAGGCCTTGAACAAGAAGGATTAAAAATGGTTGAAAAGGTGTCATTCAACTTGTTCCTCCAAATCCCAAGCGGCACGGCATACTACCATCAAGTTTGGGCCTCAACCTTTCATTTTAGGACACACTTGAATATATTCACCTGGCGGTCCGACGTCTCCAGGGTCACCGGGAAGGCCAGAGGCACCGGGAATTCCTAGGTCTCCTTTTGGTCCTGGTTAAGATATCAATGCTGATTCAGAATTGCTAGCTTTTGAATCAGGAGGTCACCACTTCTTTATCTGTACAGACAGTACCTGGGAATCCGGGAACGCCAGGCAGACCGATGTCGCCCTTTGCGCCTGGAACACCGGGAGGGCCGGCTGAACCCTGGTGGGAGAGGTCCAAAATGGTTATATGATCAAGTAGTAAGTACTTCATTGATTCCTTCAATTCTTACTGTGAATCCTGGAACGCCAGCGTCTCCTTTCTGTCCAGGGAAGCCTGGCTGACCAGCTGCACCGGGAATACCTTTCTCTCCCCTAACGCCACCACTTCCAGGGGGACCGCGAGGGCCTTGTGGGCCAGGCACACCTTCATACACAGAAAAGCGGTGATCAGATGTCATGGGACGTCTTTTATATAAAGCACAATTATGTTGTACATTCCTTCAGGGTACAAATTGAAACCAAAGCTAAATCATCATTTATGAGTTAACAAGGGTAGGGATACAATCATCTTCACCGTAACACAGTGATGTCACAGAATCAAACTCTCCAACCTCAAGTTTAGTACATTTGAGACATCCTTTCAAAGTCGGTTCTCCGCAAATCATCAAAATCGTCTAACCTGCAGGACCTAGGCTTCCCAGAATGCCCGGGGCAAAGTGGTTGACGCAAAAACAAAAATGACAAAGGTTTAGTCAGAAAACAAACATCAGAACAGGAATGCAGTCAAACTACGAACCTCAATAATGGCCTAGTCATATTAGTTATCATGTTCAAGTTGACTTTGATTTGACTACAGCCTCCAATTCCCCAAATCCAACTCGTGCGGCCTCCTTGAGGGCACACGATCAGGCATAAATAGTGACAATCATTTGATTTGTTATGTGGAATTTTCCATTCTATTCAGTGTCATGCACTATTCCAAGTATTGTTAGTGAGTCGGGGATTAATTTGGGATTTGGAGGCACTGGGAAACAAGTGAACACTTGCTCCCAAATATAATACTGGACATGTCAATACAGTATAAATACCAAAACGTTACAAGCCATTGCCTCGAACACAAATTTTCCAGGCGAGTTAGCTGCACTATGAGTGTTTCCGTGCGGAAATGACTAAACGCATATCACATTCTTGGTGTCATGTGCTTGATCCAGATGACATGCTATTTGTGTTCAAAACCTTTAAAGGTGAAACTTGTGCTGTTTTTGCCTCTACGGAGAAACCCAAATTGTCTTCAAAGGTGCTTACTTGCATGGCTGTTACCATCGGTGTGCATTGAAAGTGAAAGAGGAGAGGCATTAAGGAGGATCACAATGACAAAACACGCCGATTGGCTAACTTCCTCTCCAGCAGATCAGAGGGTGGGGTTCAAGCTCTAACAGTGACTGTGAGGAGCAACGTGCATAAAAGTCTGGACGCAGTCAATCTGACCTGATGGACCTGTGGTGGGCGGCACCGAGCATCAGCGCGAGGAGGGACGAGGCCATGCCACGGGAAACGGAGGTAAAAGGTCACAGCAACAACAAAACACCCCAAAAAGGGCTTTCTCGCTTCACAGAGGTCAATTTACAGGAAAAAGTTCATAGTCACCTGCAGGCAACATCCATGCACTGTTTGATCATGATTGGTGGAATCAAAGAAACTGCAAAGCCATATGAATCCTCAACACTCGGCTCAAGTCTTCATTGTTATGACAATTGACCAGTCCAATTTGGGCACTTAGGTCAATGAATTTAATCAAATATGAACCACCAAATTTAGTTTGACTGAGGTCGATGGTTGGGGTCTGGCTCAGCTTGATTCAGCACAACCAAGGAAGCAACAGAAACAACACAAAAATAGGTGGCACAGAGAAGACGAAAAATTCCCCTCGTTTGGGGGTCACAAAATGCGATAATGAGGTAGGAAGAAATGTGGAGTACAACTGGATGCAAGTGATGATAACCCGTGGTCATTTAAGGGAGCGCCTGAAACGTCACACATTTCATTGCGGGGGTGGGACAAAGAGGTGTTCTTCATTGAACCAATGCAACGATGATGGTGAATTGGGAAAGTGTTTCATGCAAATCAATTTCAAAAAGCATTCGCATTTGAAGTGACATTGGTGATTTACGTCAGCTTGCTGCCTGGTTTACTCGCAATCGCATTCATAATTGAAGTATCAATTCAGAGATTTAATATCGATATCAACCACCCTAAAGCCATGTTTACCCGAGGGTTTGCTCCGAATTTCATTATTATCTGCACATAGTCAGATGGCCCTTGAACCCACAGCAAAAACCAGGCAGCAACTTCTGGGGTTACATGTGGTACATTGACGTTCATTACCTGCTCTTCCTGGTGGTCCAGGGGGTCCTTGTAATCCTTTGGGACCCTGTAGAGCCAGACCTGGAGGTCCAGGAGGGCCGATAGGGCCTGGAGAACCCGGAAGGCCAGGGAAGCCACTCTCACCTTTTGAACCAGGGAAACCGGAACTGCCAGGTGGGCCGGAGGGACCGGGGTCTCCCTTGGCACCTTTTAATAGAACGGGCGGGGTATTTACTTCACGTGCATTTGTATGTGTGTGTGTGTGCGCGCGTGTTAAATGGCAACAAACCTGGCAGTCCTGGAAGTCCAGAGGGTCCTGGTTCGCCATAGCCTGGAAGCCCTACAATATAAAGAAAACAGCAATATTACTTTCTTTTTGGGGCATAGAAGCCGTTTATGTTGAGTGTGATTTATTTTCTTCCCCCGCAATTTCTACCTGGCTCTCCTTTGACGCCAGCCGGCCCTGGGATCCCATCCCGACCCGCTTGACCCTTATCTCCTGGAAATCCTGGCGCTCCTGATCGTCCAGGCTCTCCTGGTCTGCCAGGGGCTCCAGTCAGGCCCGGGCCACCGGGCCCACCGTCGAGACCCTTTGGACCAGGGATACCAGGAGATCCTGACAAAAGAGGTCAGAGAAGCGCATTCCAATTATATTGGGACAAATCTGCATGATTTCTATATAAACTGACCACAGGTAAAGTGTATAAGCATCGGTACCTTGGAATCCTGGTGGACCTTGATCACCTTTGACACCTGGTCCGCCAGGTAATCCTGGCAAACCTGGTAATCCTGGAGTGCCTTTAAACCCTGGACTTCCAGGGAAACCTGACTGGCCTGGATCGCCCTACAAGAGATTTTTCAGTTTATTTTCAGCCAGGAATTTACTTTGCATTTTGGGGTCCGATTGATCTAATATACCTTGATTCCAGATGGTCCAGGTGGTCCAACCCCAGCAGAACCCGGTTCACCTTTGGCTCCTGAGAAACCAGGTGCTCCAGGCTGTCCTGGAGATCCAGGTCGACCTGACTGGCCTGGCAAACCCTTCTGTCCTGAGGGCCCTGTGGAATATTTGCCCGCATTATGATATCAGCTGCTTGGTAGTATTTCAGAGTATTTTGGTTGAAAAAGCGTTTCAACTCAACCTGGGAATCCCATTTCTCCCATGCTGCCTTTTGTTCCAGGAGCTCCAGGAGCACCGGGTCCTCCTGGAATGCCAGGGTCTCCCTTTGGTCCTACGTGCAACATAAACTGGATTTTAGACGTCTGTTTGTACAAATGTTTGCTTGAATGCACCAGTTTGAGCTGAGCTGTGAAGCCATACCTGATGGTCCAGGAAGTCCTGGGCGTCCATCTGATCCTGGAAGTCCAGGATCACCAGAGATGCCAGGGATGCCCTTTTGTCCTGGAAAACCGGGTGTTCCTGTAGAAAGATGACAATGACAAATACTTTTAAAGCTACGGTTCTATGTTGTGGGTTCATAAGTGTGCAAAAGTCTTGCCTGGTCGTCCTGGTTCTCCTTTTTCACCCTTTGAAGCCAAAGGTGGTGGGCTGTATCCAGGAGCTCCTGGTGGGCCAGCGTTACCCCGTTCTCCTTTTACTCCAGGAGAGCCAGGAACGCCATCTCTACCAGGGAATCCAGATTCACCTGACAAAGTTGCGGGGGGACAAAAAAATGGAGTACTTGACGCACTTTACACAGAGCTGTATGATTAAATCATTTTAGGTGTGGGTGAATACCTTTCAGACCAGGAGCACCGGGTCCCCCAGGACCACCAGGTCCTCCAGATGGTCCAGGAGGTCCAATGGGACCCATGTCTCCTTTGGCACCTGAAGCCAAGAGGACAAATCGGATTAGAAATAGAAAATTAACCATTCAACCAGGCAGCTCTCCCCAAGGCCGCATTTCTACAAGTTATGATTATTATCTGCTAACTCTTTAAGAAAATCATTTTCTGGTAATCATGCACCAGTATACCGGAGTTGGTACCTCTGCAAATGTGACCATCTACTTGTGTTCAGCTTGTGACATAGCAATTCTGTTAGTCAGACCTTACCTGGCAGGCCAGGAAATCCATCCCGTCCAGGCCCTCCAGGGGGTCCTGCGGTTCCAATTGCTCCTGGGGAACCGGGGAAACCAGGGCTTCCTCTATCTCCTGGCAAGCCGGGAATATCTAAACCTGGGGGCCCAGGGTCTCCTTTTGCCCCATTCACTCCGGGGAATCCTGCAACAGTGATACAATTGGATTACTTTGGCTTTTTTTTTCAGTGTTTGTGGAGGTAAGTCGTTTTCAGGATGTTATAGGGCAGTTCCGTGATCTTTACCAGGTGGACCCATTGGACCTGGGAGTCCAGGTGCCCCTGGGGGCCCGCGTGATCCTGCCGTCGGGGGTCCTGGTAGCCCACGAGCTCCGGGGAGACCAGATGTTCCTGGTTCACCTGGGAAAACAAGACAGCAGAGAAACAATGAGGTTGGCTTGTTTCGAAGAATAATTAGATGGCAGTGTTCAAATACCTTTAGGTCCTGGTCCGCCGTCAAATCCAGATCGCCCTGGTGAGCCAGGGTTTCCAGGGAAACCAGGATCTCCCTTGGGTCCAGTTACACCTTTCGCTCCAGGTACCCCTGGTAAACCTGGTGGACCTGGGAGGCCGAAGCCAGGTTCACCCTGTCACAAATGTGTACACAGAGGAAAACGTATCTAGGCAAATCGTACTTTTACAGTCATCATTTTTAATTACAGTAAAAAAAAAATTCTGTGTACTTTTGCCCCGGGTATTCCAGATTGGCCTGGAAGGCCATCTACTCCTGGTCTACCTACTCCACCCGGTGATCCTGGTTGGCCAGGGATACCAGGAAATCCTTGAAGGCAAGAAGAGTTGGTGACTGTTAGTTTGGATGTGCACCATGAAGAACATAAAAGAGAGAACAGGTTAAATTGCATTTCCACCTTTCGGTCCAGGGGGTCCAGGGAGTCCAATACCGGCCAGTCCAGGCTCACCCTTGGCTCCTGGTAATCCAGGGAAACCAGGCTGGCCAGACTGACCTGGGTTTCCTGAGATCAGGAAGATCAGAAGGAATATTCTATGATTAAGAATGCATTATTTTTGACATATGACTGCAATGAAGATCCATACCTGGTGAACCAGGAAGTCCCGGCTCACCGTCCAGACCTCTGGGTCCCGGCTGGCCTTTTTCTGCCACTGTCAAGCCCGGCTCACCTTTGGCACCTGTAAGTGACAGATCGCATCATTTGCACGACTTTGCAAGGTTAACAATTTGAATGTGAGAAAATCAATCAAAAAGTTCTCTCACCAGGTATACCAGGAGCCCCAGGCCTTCCTGAGACACCCTGGATACCCTTTTCTCCGGAGATTCCAGGGGGTCCAAAGCCGGGGGGTCCTGGTGGGCCCCGGTCTCCTGCGATCCCGGGTGGACCCGGATCACCAGGGCTCCCTCGTTCTCCTCTCACCTGCAACGCTCCCTTTCAGAAGCAATAAAATGAATGTCAGTGGATGGTGGATGGACATAACTGTCCAAGTCTCAGAACAACTGCATCATCGCAACCTACAGGAGCTCCTTTGGGCCCCGGAAGACCAGGCTGCCCATCGCGACCGGGCCGCCCATCTAGACCTGGGAAACCGGGTGGTCCAGGGAATCCAGTGTCACCCTTCTCACCCCTTGCACCGCCTCCTGAGATGGCTTCACCTGGCTCTCCCTTCTCTCCCGGGAATCCTGGAGGACCTTGAGTACCGGGCAGACCCTGTGGAACAGAAAACGATGATGAGTAAGACACCAACCACAGAATTCTTGGAATAAAAACTGTATGTTGCACTACGTGTTCACATATTTACATTTAATAAGTGAGTTTTCCATGGAATTTAGCATTCAAATAAAATCTTCAAATAAGTGAATCCACAAGTAGCAATTAGTGAATATTGTGGGGAACACTGTATTAAGTACGATTGGTACAAAGTTGTGCTCTGTATAAGAATGTGAAAAGAACTCACGGGTGGCCCATTTCCACCAGATGTTCCGGGAAATCCTCTTTCTCCTTTAATACCCTGGGCACCAGGATTTCCTGAAGGGTTTCCACATCAACGAGTTTGTCTTTTTTAATTTCAGACCATCCACAGACTGCAGTTTTGCCTCTTTCTTGTGACTCATTGTTTTATTCGTCGTGTTACCTGGGAATCCCGGCTGTCCTGCAGGACCTGGGGGTCCGGGGATACCGCTTGTGCCACTAAAGCAGTTGACACAGGTGTCACCCTTTTCACCTGGAATGATGACAGATCACTGACTGCTCACTTCTCTGACCATGAATAGAAGAAGAGTATCTTTAAGGCCTCTCACCTTTCAGGCCCGCCTCCCCTGGGTAACCTCTCTCTCCCGGTAGGCCGACACGTCCAGGATTGCCAGGGATGCAGTTTTGTCCGGTAGTGGAAAAGCCTGGAGGTCCAGGGGGCCCTGCTTGTCCTGGCAGCCCAGGGCCTCCAGGGCGGCCCGGAGGACCTGGAAGAGAAAGCCCTGGACTGCCGGTGTCTCCCTTTTGACCTCTTTCTCCTGGAAAGCCTGGCTGTCCAGGTGAACCACCACCGCCACCACCTGGAATCCCTGGAGCTCCTGGAGGTCCTGATAAACCTGGAGAAGGTCAAAAAGATGACTTGGTGTCAAAATAGTGAGAGAGAGAGAGAGAGTTGGCATTCTCGCTATAATTCCCCCAAAATACAATAGTTTGCTTTAATTTGTGGTGTAATCAGACAATTTCAGGTGTCGTTCTTTAAACACTCATCATTTCTATTTCAGTTAACAAAAATAAACACTAGAAGTGAAATAATCAATTCCGTTTTTTGTTAATTTGTTTGTTTTCTTTTACTATAACAACGTCAGTTCTCCACTGACCTGTTGGTCCTCTGTCCCCTTTGATGCCAGGTGATCCAGGGAACCCGGGCTCGCCTTTTGGACCAACCTGTGCTCCTGTCTGCCCGCTAATAACCTGATGGGACAAAGACAATCAAGCCAAATCCGACGCCGAAGACCGGATAAGGTCATACAATTAAATGATCTTCCTTATTGCATGACAACAAGACGAGCTAGAATACACACCACTCCTGGAGCACCTGGGTATCCACGTTCACCTTTCATACCCTTTAAAGGAAAAATAGAGTACATTTTATAGAAACATCCATTACATGACATCACAAGCTGTTTAATCATCCAGATCATGAAATAAATCAAATTACTCTCTCTCCATCCCTGCCTGCGGAACCTGGCAGGCCTGGCTCTCCTTTGAGACCCTAAGAGAAAAGCGTATTCGAAGCATTCATAAATTCTCCTCAGTCTGACATTTAGTGTGTTGATGAAATGTGACAGAACTTACAAGGAAGCCTGGTGGACCAGGGTCACCATCCTTGCCTGGTTTGCCCTGTAAAAAAATAAATAAATAATGTGAGTGTAACATAAATACACCCCAGATGGGTTTTGACTTTGAAACTCACCCGTTTGCCTGCCTCTCCCGGTTCCCCCTTTTCCCCTTTCTGGCCACCAGGGGTACCCTGTAGCCGGCAAAAAAACACATTTTTCATCTTTAAAAAAAAATGCTTCTGAGAGACCCAAATGCCATTGTTAGATTGTTAGAGACTATATGAAAAGTATTTACGATTTGTACAAATGGTGACGGACACTTACAGGGGGACCTGGATAGCCGGGTTCACCCGCAGGGCCTGGAAATCCTGGGTCACCCTTTCAAAGCAGAAATACAAGAGACTGATGACTAATGGTGTGAAAGCAAAGTTGCCACTGGGTGTCACACGTATATTTCAAACCCTAACTAGCACCCCCCCGAGTTTTGACTTTCACTGTATAATGTCCCCGGAGATGAAAGAGTCATCACTGGTGATGAGTCGATGGATCGTTGAGTACAACCCGGAGACCGAACGCCATAGCCTTCAGTGCAAGAGTGCGACGTCACCAAGGCCCAAGAACGCAAGGTGGTCTAAGTCCAAAGTCAAGTTAATGGCACTCTTGCATGTGCGAGGCATCGTCCACTGCGAGTTCTTGCCCCAGGGCTAGATGATCAACTGGCACGTATGTGCCGTTTGCTTCGTTTAGTGTGCAAGAACAGCGAGATGAGGTGGGAGTTGTGGCAGGACAACTTGTGGGTGCTTCATCATGATGCCTGCTCACAACGCCTTGAGCATCGGACACTTCCTGGCTGAGAAGAACATCATGCTGGTTGCAAACTCCCAACTCACCCGACCTGGCTTTATGTGAATTTAAAAAAAAAAAAAAAAAAAAGCAATCCCGCTTTGTAAAGCTCAAGTGGCGCATCAAGGGGACCTGTTTGGAAGGCCTGGATGACATCAAGACGGCCGAGACGAAAGAGATAGGTCGTGGCAGAGAAGGCTGCAAAAGTGTGTTTGGACTCCAGAGGCATTATTTGAAGGAGAAAACTTGCTTTCGAAATATATATTTTAAGACATCTGTTATGGACATTTTTTACACACCTTGCCTATTAGCATTAAAGAAAAAGTCAACGCAAACATATTTTTTTCAAGAATATGTTTTATGCAAGCCCACTAGTTGAAACAGGGCATTCTGATAAATATTGCGTTTGTGGAATAAGCGTTAATCCACTCGTTTTTAGCCATCTCTGGGGGCGGCCATTTTACCTTCTGTCGCCTGAAAATGACATCACAACTGCTCACAACGACCAATCACGGCTCAGATTCAGAGAACAGGTCAGCTGTGATTGGTCGTTGTAAGCAGTTGTGATGTCATTTTCAGTCGACAGAAGACAAAATGGCCGCCCCTAGAGATGGCTAAAAACGAGTGCATTTTGCTGCTTAATTTATATTCCACAGACGCAAAATTAATCAGAATGCCGTGTTTCAACTAGTGGGCCTGCTGGGGACATATTCTTGAAAAAAATATGCTTGGGTTGACTTCCGCTTTAAGCTATTAGACTTTTTGATGTTTACTGTAAAACTGACAAAACATTTTAGCATATCTAAAAAATATATATTTTCTATGTATGGTCTCTCGAAATTGCAGATTTTCACCGATTGTGTGTGGGTCTGCAATTTATCCCCCCAATAAACGAGGGGGGGGGGCACTTTATATAGTTTCATCACATTTTAGGAAGGGGTCCTTCAATCATACAAGACATATTGTCACAAAGGTTCCATGGAACCTTCTCAGGTAGCTTTACCTTGTCCCCCCTTTGAATCTCTGTCTCAGTTGGCCTCTTCTGTTCCCCGACTTGCCCCGGTGGCCCAGCAGGTCCCGGCAAACCAGGTTCGCCCTGTGTTCACAATCAAATTCATACAAAATGAGATGAAGCAAGGAAAAGCTACAGAGCTGCACAGCTTTGCTTGGGGACAGTACCTTCTCTCCTTTGGGTCCCTGGAAGTTCAGTCCCATGTTTCCCTGTTTCAGCCAGAAAAAAAGCATCGCCTTGAGCATGATGCCTATAGTATCTTTGATCCTGTGCATCATGGAAATAAAACAAAAACAACCTCACCTTCGGTCCAGGAGGACCAGGAGGACCCGGTCGACCCTGCCACAAAACAATGCAATTAGCTTTGCGTGAAGCACCTATAGTGTATTGTGTGACTAACGTTAATTCTGTTACCTCAAAGCCTCTCTGTCCTGGCGGGCCGATTGGACCTTGGTACCCGGCAGGTCCTGGAGGACCCTAGGACGTTTCCAAGCATGAAACAAAGATATGTCAAAACCTTCAAAGTTCTACTCTGGTCTAACAATTCTATTCAAAAAAAAAAACTGGAACATAAGCACTAAGACTCACAGGAACTCCTGGCAGTCCAGGAAATCCTACAGCTCCTTTCTCCCCAAAGCGATTAGTAGAGATCACGTCACCAGGATCGCCCTGTGAATATGTATGATCAAACAGGTTGTTTTTTTTGCGTTCGTCTTTGGTTCTTTGTTAGTGAGTCCGGCAACATAATCTGTTCAAAGCACACACCTTCTGTCCAGGAAGGCCAGGTGGACCCTATGGAAGAAGATGATTAGATATTTGAATTAATGTGTTCCTGGATCAAGGTGCCGGGAGAGTCAGAGAATATCAAGTTCTTTCAAGTTCTTTCCCAGACTAACCGGCAGTCCTTGTTGTCCTGGGATTCCAGATGTCCCTGGGAAGCCTATTTCACCCTAGTCAACAGAAGACAAATTCATAAGAATGTAAATGTTTGGATTAAAGCTAATCACTTTTCAGTTGTTTTTCTCCACACACTTTTGTCCCATTGCATCCTGCCGTTCCTCTTGGTCCTGGAGCTCCGTCCTGCCCTGGGAGACCCTAAGAAATGGGAGGTAAGTAAGAAGAAATTGAAATGACACGAACCACAGCGTTTTATTTAAGCTTTGTTTCGAATAATGAAAACTCACTGGAAGTCCTGGTGTTCCTGGGAATCCTGGCAATCCAGGAGGTCCCTAAAGAGGGGACAACAAAAGTCAGCCATTGACTTCAAAGCTACACATGACTTGACTAATGTGGAAACAGGGACCTCTGCTGGAAAAGAGAGGGAACTACAACCATTCGACCGTTTTGTTAAAACGGACTCAATCCAATACAGTACACGTTAACGTACTCAACGGTGGTAATCATGAAACTCACTCTTATTCCTTTTGGGCCAGCAAAGCCCATAGGTCCATCACTACCCTGAAAGACACGACAGCACAAAACACATATTTTAATTATAATTATTATGGAAACTCTTCATTTCATTTAGCCTAGTGAATGTGCGATCGTCCACCTCCACTGACCTTCTCTCCCCGGGGTCCGATTGGCCCTTCAGGTCCCGGGAATCCCGGCACTCCTGGTTGTCCGGTGAGACCTGGGAAACCCCTCTCACCCTGCGCACCACGCACACGCAGATTTATTATTCAAACATAATTTACCATCCATGTATATAAACAACGAGAATTAACTGTACCTTTGCTCCTTTGACTCCACTGCAGTCACATTTGGATCCTGCACATCCGTGGCAAGCCTGTTGGACAAAACCGATGGACCTTTATTCAAGCTACCAGGTAAAGAACTGAAAATAATATCAGAATGAAATTAATTGCAGACATAGATGTGAGGTGCTTGGAATCTGTACGGAAATAGTGGGGCTCTGGAGTGGACTGTAAAATTGAACAACTAAGTGAATATTTTTGTGATGACCTTATTTTACACAGGCACACACACGCACACACACAATCTTTCAATATTAACGATCCGTGGCAAAACCACAAATGAGGATATTGTACATATGAATCACTGGTGATTCTTTAAGATAGCCCTTTAGCTCACGCTAAAAGAGGCTAGTTTACATGATTTAAAACGCTTTGACAACTGACAGCTTCCCTCTAAACATCCCACAAGTGCAACACTCTCTCATTTTCTTTTACTGTCATGACAATTTATTGGAAACCCGTGAGAATATGCGTTAATGTTCCTTTCTGATAACCGCCACATGAACTCATTGTGCTAGCAGTGTGACTAGCTTAGGAGCCATAGGCAGAAAACCCCGTACGAACATGTAAAAGAATGTGAAATTTGTTCTGCTGCTGCTGTGTTTTAACATGTATCCTACTTAAATATTTCAGCCATGTCCCTCCCAGGAGTCTTGTTAACAAAGTAGTCGTCATAGTAGTGCTAGTGGCTAATTTTCACGAGACAGAACTGTATCTTTAAACCATGTTCATTGTGCTGTCATTTTTTGTTTTGTTTTAATTTGCCCACAGAATATCAAATATGTTTTTTTAATACACCCAGAACAGCACTAATTGGTCAAAAACAGCGTTGGGTGTAAAACTACCCATCTGGACCACAGGAGGGCGCCGTTGCATCGCTTTATGCAAAAAACAGGTGCCAGAGAAAGCATGTGAACCCTTTTGAATTACCTGCACTTCTGCATAGATAGGTCTTAATTTGCGATCAGATGTTCATTGAAAACACAAACACTGTGCCCTTAATGTAATATCACCAAATAAATATGTTTTCATATTTTTATTGCCCGCAATGATTCACGTCAGACATCCCAGGAATATTGGTGAACAGAAACCATTTTGAAACAAGGAATGCTCCAAAATTGTGTAAATCAGGGTTCAGTTGTCCATGTAGTGTTAGTTTAATAAAATGCGTGTCTACTGTTGTGACCGAGATGATCACTTATCTCTAATTCCTACGGCTTCACATATTTTTTTCCTCACAACTGTACAAGAGTGCACCATTTCTTCCCACAGAAAATTTAGGGAGTTCTACAGGTTTCCTTGATGATGAGACGACAGGTGCAAGGTCATGAAGAAAACAGCCGCCTAATGTATTAGTAATGTAATAGTGGTCTGTAAATAAAATGGACTCCCACAATTCCTCTCAGCTAGCGCAACCAATGAACAGAGAGTGAGCAGATTGTTTGGTGGGGGAGGAAGCTGAGAAAAAGAAAGGGGATGCGGCAAGTTTTCCCATGCTTGTTGACACAGTCAAATGCCAGCTGGGCATCACAGAACATCAAGTGAAATGAGGACAAGCGCTGTTTAAAAAAAATAAAAAGAAAAAAAAAGAAAAGAAAAAGAGAAACCGGATAGGTAGAAAGCTTAAGATCAATGTTAGCGTCTTGGCAGGAAACACAAAACATGTTGTCAATACATTTGCACATGGGTAGGCAAGTGTGTGTGTGCGTGCCTACGGGCGCGTGTTTTCACAAGGCCGGGATCTCCAGATTAGTCTCTGGTCTGCTTCAGCTCAATGCAGTCTGCTCTCCAATGGCGGGACTACCACTCACACGTTTTTGTGCGTCATTCCGGACTGTAAAACTATTTCAGAATGCTGACTTTTGACCGCACTCTAAACCGTCCTTTTCTTGCCCTTCTAATTTCCTGTAACTTTGCCCACTTCAACTTTGACCTCGATCTCATGTTTGCTCTTTACTTCTTGTACATGTTTAGTGGTCCTGCCTCCCGGTCTGCACACCTGTGTGCAATGGAGCCCCGCCAGCCCTATGTCAACACATCAGTGAATGTCTGCACGAGACAAACACAAAAAGGTGTGCCTCCTGGCGAAATGATTGTGCAATAGAGTGAAACGAGAACAAAGCATAAAATGTTTGACATGAACTTTCCCTGAATCAGATTATTGGATTATTGCCTGTTATGGAGCTATAAAATTCTGCTTCAAATGTACAAAAGAAAGAGACTGAAAGTCAAGTATGTCTACGCCTATTTTATCGACGCCTTTTTCAATGATTATTCTTTGCTTTACACATAATTGGGTGCCCACGTTGGCTAAATTAGGGACGATGTTTGCGTCATGTTTCATTGTGACATTTTAAAAGGACCTTTTTGTTGAGTTAGCCGTCGATGTGAACTGCCCTGAACTGGGCTAAATAATCCAAATATGAGAGTCAATGGCCGTGTAATCCACTTGCAAAGGTCACTGAGCTGCAAATATTCACTCCCTCCCTTTGGCTCCCTCTCTCTCTCCCTCCTCTTCTTCGCCTTCCTGCGTCGGTGCCAGCCAGCCAGCCAGCCCGAGCCATCAGGCCCGAGGGGAGTCGTAGCTCCTGCCAGCCCCAACTGACAAGCCGAGACCGGCCCGCTATTTGGCATCGCCGCACGCGCTCCATAAAGAACCAGTCATCACCGACTGACAATTGCCTTCTCTGCGATGGGATGTGATGCGAAACGTCACAAAATGTGACCGCGCTAGAATACGTGTGGACGGCTGACGGTGAAAATGGTTTTCCCCTCTCTGATTTTTGACAAGTTTGACATATTCTGTCAAAGGCGGGAAGAAACTGAAATTCCCCACTGTGCCCATCAGGTGACACTCTTTGGCTTAACAAAGCAGGAGCTGAGACAGGTGAGGATGAGTAGGAGGAAGGCGAGTTTGGAGGGCAAGCGTGCACCCGTGGGATTAGACTGGCGAGACTGGAATTCCCCCGCTCATCAGAGACTGGTGATTAGACAGCTACTGTATTCGCACTGCCCTGCCCTAGTAAACACACGCGGACACGGCGCACTACATCTACACAATGATTGTGTGTCACAAAAATAAATCCAAGGAAAAAATAAGAAATGAATGCTTTTGCCTACCGCACATTTTCTACCTAGCAGCACATGACATCATCGGTCATTTTTTACCAGCGATGGATTAATCCCTCCTAAATGCTTAAAACACTTCCTTAAACAAAATATAATGTAGCTTTCCAAGTACCATTCAAATGCAGTCGGCCTAAATGTAAAAAAAAAAAAAAAAAAAAAAAAAGAATTTTAAGCCTCTTTACTTATACACAGTTTGAATCTATAAGACCATTTAAAAAAATTATGAAAATGTATTGCACATGATCGTTAAATTAAAAATTGTACTTTAGATTACATAGATTACATTCAAATTTGTTGTGCGTAAAAGTTACATACAACTTAATTGTACTTAAATATTGTGCTGTATGTGGAAAGTAAAAAATGTACTTGTACTAAATTAAAAAAAAAATTGTAATCAGGCTGTACGTGTCGTGACAGGTTTCTTTTCAATATGTGAAATTGCCTTTAATGTTTTAAATATAAGTTTTATTTGCATTTAACTTTGTGATCCGTGTACCACTGGTGGTACTTGTGCCACCCTTTCTGAGCAACTCTATCAAAACATACTTCCGAAAGTATTCCTTCGCTCTCACTCTTGCTCGCACCGTACTCCAAATACGAGACAAAGCGTGTGTGTTTCAAGCTTTGAAATTGTCACTCCCAGTTGAAGCTTATTGTAAAGATGACACACAAAACAACAAACAATTCAACATTGTGTGCTTGGATACCAAAATGTTTGCCCCCGAGCAATATCATTTCATGTAACAAAAGTCCACTAGCTCGACGCTAACATACAATGCGAAGCGCCATCGATGTGCTAATGGGAATTAGCATGGATGTTACGGTCATTATAAACCTCCAAGTAATAGCAACCATAACACGCATTGAGCAGCAACACATTCATGCAGCGTTCAACAATACTCACAGCCATCTCTTTGCTCTGTGGGATCTCTAAATTCTTACTTGCCTATGTAAGATAAACAGCACCCCCCCCCCCCCCCCCCCCAAAAAAAGTGATAAAACATCGAGGGCGCTAACTTTGAACCTTGACATAGTGTAGCTGTGGGAACACTTAAGAGGAGTGCAATTGGGTCATTCGATGTGTATGCTTGTGTGTCCATGTGGTAAGCATCAGCGTGTACATTTATCCTAAGGCTGGCGCTCCGGGCCCCAAGACGTTGCCTTGATCCCTTTCATCACGGCTTGACTTTGACTACTTCAAGGTGATGACGCCCCGACGGAGGCGACCAAAGCAAATATGCCCCCGCCCCATCGACCCAAAAATCGGAGTGTGTTTTGACTAGAATAGGAAGACCCCTACTGACAAAGCCCATAGTCCCGCCCCCACCATCAACCCCACCACTCGCACGTGTGTGATCTTGTCACCGTGCTCCACCAGCGATTTCCCAGGAATTGGTTCTTCTCGACGAAGCCGTCTTTTGAGACAGGCAGGAAACACACAAATGCGATACTTTGTCATGTGTAGCGTTCAAATGAGCGTCCTTTACCTGCAGCTGCATTCAAATTGAAGAATAGGGAGCAAGTCCTATTCCGCAAGTAGCCCCAAAAACTCAAATTTGACAAAAAAAGAGACTTCAAGCAGTTGGACGCTTCTCCCAGTTGATGTTTTGTCAAACGAGACTTAAAACTAAGACAATAGCTGAGCGTAATGCTAATTAGGCAAGGCAGTTTTATTTCAAGAGCATATTTCATGCACAAGGCACCTCAACGCGCTTCACACAAAGACGCAACATCTACAAGCATTTACAATCACAACAGTTAGCCACATTCACAAGCAAAGCCGAGAAAACAAAAGCCGCTCATAAAAATGACCAGAATGTACATTGACACCATTTAAACGCATTAACTGACGCTAGTGCCCCTCCTCCAAGGTGTTTTAGGTCGCTAGGTTTTAGCATCTATGTAGCGCGGCGTGAAACATTTAAGTAACGGATTAAATACAAAAAGTACAGCAACACCTGCACAGACAATATAACCGTATTCACACTCATATTCTTTATCCCCTGCGTAGAACCACTAATATTAGTGCCGTACTGAGGACCTGAGAGAGGAGTTGAGATCTGCCTGTCTGTCTTATACTGCCCCCAGGTGTCCAAGACGGGCCCACCCGAAAGAGTAACACAATGGCCGTCCATCTGATGCGGTGTGACAAAACGGTTGAATTGTGTTGAATGATGTCATGACTAGTCTTGTTTTGTTAAGTTACAGTAATCACAAAGCCACAGAACTAATTCAACCATAAATCCGACACAAACTCTGATCCTCAAACGCGACGATTTCAAACGGCCCTTGAAAATGAACGGCTTACAGATGATTGGATTTCAACATGTTGTGAAGATGCTCCGGAACTTCTGCTAACAGTCCAGGCTAAACTTGGGCTCTCTTCTTGGGCAAAGATCTGAATCAGTCGAGATGTGTCGCTTGAACTAGATTCCTTGGTATCAATTATTTTCTTTTTAGGGCTTTGATGCCTTCTTGTGGGATCTTCTATTTACCCCAATTTCTTTTGTTTGCCGTTTCCGACAAATGTATTCGTCATCACTGTGCCCATTTCTTGCGGCGGACGTCCTCACGTGTTGCTTGTTCTGAAGGCGAAGGGCGTGGTGGACGGCCGGGTGTTATTTGGAGGGGCCGCGTTGCAATTGCATGATATCAATCCCGTCGAGGCCCGGCCCTGTCTGTCACAGGTTTGAACTTGACGCCGGCGTTCTCTCGCAACACATGCAGAGAGCGGCGGCGCAGCGTGAAATCAGAGTTGGGGACGAGCTTGGTTGCGCGTCGCCGCGGGGCTAGCGAGGAGCAACAGCTAAAAAAGATGCGGAAGAAATGGGCCCGTGCGGCCAAAGTCGCCAGTGGAGATATTGAAACATCCTTCGGGGCATCGAGTCAAGCACATTCTGCTCTGCTCCGGGTGTACGAAATCTGTTTGGATGAGCTGTGGCCTAATCTTAACATTTAGCCGAGAGCAGCAGTTGTAGACACAACAAGATAAGCGTGTTTTTCTAGGAGAATGTGGGACAAATACTTTTTGGGTTCAGCAAGATGCTCTCACGGCGAATGCAAAGATGAAATGAGATTAGGTCGTAGGGCCGAACCGTTTTTGAAACATCGTCCAATTGCAATTTTTTTTTCTCACTTTTGCGACTGCGGTTTAATATGCCATTTCTTTTGGGTTTTTTCAAAGTCCTCCTCCCATGTATTTATTTGAACAAACAAGTTCATCCGTGCTACAATAAACGATCAAATTAATTGTACCGTGTTTTGTTTTTATATGTTACCATGAAATTAATATGAAAAGCAGCAAATCTATCAACGTCAATTAGATTTGTTAAAGGGGAAGTCAACCCCCCCAAAATTCTTTACAATAATATGTTCTATGCGCCTTCACTCATCTAAACATGGCATTCTGATTAATATTGCGTTTGAGGAATATGACTTAAGCAGCAAAATCCACCCACCCGTTTTTAGCCATCTCAGCCATTTTTTTTCCCGCTTTATTTTGAACATAAGAAAATAATAATAATAATAATAATATAAAATTTTGTCACTTCTGTCGACTGAAAATGACATCACAGTTGCTCAGGGCTCAGATAACGACCAATCATGGCTCAGCTTCAGAAAACAGGTGAAAAAAAATCCTGGAAGAACTAGGAGGGATCCTAAATATAAGAAAATGTTGTCATGCATCTGATAAGGAAGCGCACGGTCCCAAGTGGCCCCCAGTAGCACTGATGACAAATTGTGGCCCCCTCCAGCATTGATGTTGTCCATCCTTAAAAAACACTTTGCTTGCAGTCTTTTAAAGAGGAAGTCAACCTAAACATTTTTTTTTTCAAGAATATGGTCTATGAAAGCCCACTAGGTGAAACAAGGGCATTCTGATAAATATTGCGTTTGTGGAATAAGTGTTCATCCACTCATTTTTAGCCATCTCTGGGGGCGGCCATTTTGTCTTCTGTGGACTGAAAATGACATCACAGCTGCTCACAACGACCAATCACGGCTCAGATTCAGAGAACAGGTCAGCCGCGAATGGTCGTTGTGAGCGGTTGTGATGTCATTTTCAGTCCATAGAAGACAAAATGGCCGCCCCCGCAGATGGCTAAAAACAAGTGCATTTTGCTGCTTAACTTATATCCCACAACCGCAAAATGAATCAGAATGCCGTGTTTCAACTAGTGGGCCTGCTGGGAATCGCTTCAATATGTCATGTTTCATGAAACGATGATTTGATTTGATGATTTCAGGCATATTAGAATGACAAACTTCTCAACCATTCAATCTCATCACCACAAGAGTTCAATGAGCGTAGGTGATGTTTTGCGCTTTTTTTTTTTTTTTTTTTTTCTTTTTTAATTAAAGCCTAGCCCTGCTTTTATCATCTCATTTGGATGATTTATGGATGATTTAGAAGACGTATTAGACGTTGTCTCTCCCGGCAAATGCTTTGAGTTGTCAGGCCAGACATGCTCTCGCCCGCTTGTCAGTTTTCATGCGGAAATCTTGTGATGGGGCAGGTCGCGGCAGGTTCTTGGCCTGCCTTGTACCTGAAAATCCTCAGCAACACCGACTCCTAATGAGCACAAATGAGACTCGGTGGTGCAAAGGCAGAGTTTAAATGACCTGATGTCATTTTGGCGAGCGCAAACGGGGCAGAAATGGACTTGACTTCTGGTGGTAGCACTCCGACGCATACTCGCAGTCCGGCACCAGCGGATTGACCTATTTGCAGGTCTGCCCAGTGAATAGCGGGGGTCCACTGTCTTGCACACTCAAGTCTGTTGCCAAATATGGTTCCGTACAAAGACACTTAAGGATGTAAAACGTCATGGACAAAGTTAAAGCACGCAGTTGGCGGTTCTGTTAGCATGTCGATGGCTAAGCAGACTTTCCTAAGGCAAAGCTCTGTGGTTATTTTAATTGGAGTTCATTTCATTTGTGTAAATCTCTTTGTTTTATATTTAGTTTGATCGTAAACAAGTCGAAGCCTCTTTTTGGATGACTCGTTCACTATTTGCCAAACTGCGATTTACTGTGAATTGGGTGGACTTTGCGTTCACTGCCACCACGTAGCGCTCGTCTCTCAAATTTGTACGTGAAAGTCAAAGCAAAAACTTGGGCGGATGTTGACTCGCATCTTAAAAAACTCCTAAGTCGGGTCTTGTTGTCAAAAATATTATTTTACATTAGTGTAAAAGAAGATCCGCACTTGACTTCTCCTGACTCTCTCGCTCACTGCTGCAACAGATGTTTGATTTCCCGTCGTTGCGGGCGGCGGGGGTGCTGTTTGTGTAGCGCAGGCCTGGAATGCGCCGCATTCAGCGCTGACACGCTCGCACAAAGCAGCCAGCTTGACTTTTTTCCAATTTCCCCCACGGAGATGCACTTTATTGACAATAAAGGTGGAAAAACACGGGCAGGAACGTGGAAGGAAGGCACAGAGCGAGAGCCATCCGCGCCGCACGACACAAGCTGGATGCCTTACCCCTTATCCCCAGCTTAGTCACATTCCAGCTGCCACACTGACCCGGGATTAACTAAGTCCACACAACCGGAACACGGTTTGTGCCAACTATGAACGCAGATCTGAAGACACACCTTCATCAAATCATCGGGCCTTAAGGAGAAAATCCTTAAATGTCCTTTTCGCTTAGCGGGATAGAGATCTGACAGTCATCCACATATCAGTGGAAGGAAATACCACCGCCGTTTCCTAAAATGGAACCCAGGGGCAGCAAATACAATGAGAACGGCAGGGTGCCCAAAATTGAACCCTGTGGAACACCATACGACAGTGGGACAAAGTGGAACTCAGAGCAACCAAGGCTAAAGCAAAACCCATGGCTCTAAAGTAGGATCCAAACCACAGAGCGCTGCCACTAATGCTCACCTGGTGCTGCAGACGAGGCAACAGAATGCTACGGTCCACCGTATTGAACCCTGCCGTCAGATCCAACAGAACGAGACACGCATGGCCTCCAGCGCCTTTAGCCAGGAGGGTGTCGTTAAAAACCGCGTAACATTTGCGCTACGCAGCATCTTAACACCTGACTGACTTCACCCCAAAAAAGATTTCAACCAAGTGTGCAGAATTTGCATCCATCACTTTATTCTAAAATTTGACCGCACACCTTGATCAAGACCTGCCCCCTTGAGGAGAGCTTGCACGACAGCGTGTTTAAAATGCTGGGGGAACCACACCAGAATGCGGACTGCTGTCGACCATGGCCGAAACGGATTGAGCGATACTCGCGAGGACCTCCTGAAAGAAACGAGGAGGAACAGAGTCACAAGGGGGCCCAGATGGCTTCATCTGGCAAACCGCATCCTCCAAAAACCTCAAGGTGAAGCAAGGTGCTTCATAGCAAACAACTTGGGGAGGGCTGAGCTCCAAAGAAGATTCCAGCATAATGGGAGAAACAGGTGCCCCTGCATGGACGAGACTGAGCAAGAATAGCCAGGACTAGACGACCTCTTTTTTTTTTTTTTGGCGCACTCCTCGCCAGTCAAAACAGCTTCTCTGCCTCCGTCAAGCAGCTCTGACGGCTTCATTCACCCGTCTGCAGATAGCCGAGGAGTGGGCACGCAAAAAGGGGGGGGGCGGGGAGCCAAGTGCCATACGGCCTATCTTCCCTCGCCATCTCTCTGTCTAGGGGGATGCAGAGGCCCATGTGAGATGCACCGATAGAGGCACAGAACACGACTTATCGTGCGGCATATCAAGATTCGGGGCTCTCCCCAATCTGGATTTGAGGTCGGAAAAAATGGCGGCGTTAGTAAAGAAGAACGCGTCTGTTGGGACTGCGAGACGAGGCATTCGGCTCGGGTGTCGCTCCGCCGTCTGAGGGTGTAAAGGAGACATCTTTACGTCGGGGTCAACCACTGATCTTAGGCAGATTACGCCCCCTCCTCTTTCCTCACCTCAAGTCGAAAGAATGCAAAACAATAAAGTGGCCCGCTTGTAAGAAAACATGCCATCAAATATGCGGGCTGCCGCCCCTCCGACTTCACAAGCTTCTGTGACGAGTCGCTTGTTTGCTCACAATAACTTGCCTTCCGCTCAAGCTTTATTGTATTTTTTCCTTTCTGATTCCTAAGCTAAGTATCTGTTTTTGTGAACTTATTTGTCCCAAGGCGCTGCCTTTGGCCCGCACTGAGCGGAAGGGACAATCGCAGCGGAGAGGAAATCGGACAGTGAGTCTTGTGACTGTTTTGTGTAGGTGGATTTGCGCGCTAGCCCGATGGCTCGCGGCCACGCTTGCCAAAACGCAGCACGAATCGGACCGAAGTCCGACCTCTAACCTCACGTTTACAAATACACCGCGCGTTTGGTTCGTCTTGAAGGGATCCCGCAGGTAGATTCCTGAACATTAACCGTCCACAAAGCTTCCCAAAATTGAAATAGCACATTAATCAACAGCGTCGGGGTCCAGATGTCTGATTTTCTCATTAGCCTGGCCGGAAAACATGAAAGCACACAAAAGCACTTTGTGAAATGGCAGAAATCCTCCATCTGAATCACCGGCGAGGGCTAAACATGAGGCCGTCGTGTTCCCCCCCAAAGGTTGCAGCCAATGCCTGGAAAGGCACTCACCGGCCACAAGCGCCCTTGTACAACCCGGGACGACCAAAACAAGAACAACGCGTCTTGCCGTTTACCTTATCTAGCTTCCCGACAGCTCGCAAAACAACGTCAGCTGCAAGAGGGTCGAAATGATATCCGACACTCTCATTCACAACGAAAGCTTTTTATCGGTCCAAAAACCGAGTTTGAAGTGTCGAGCCTGACTTTTGAAAGGAGGACGTCGTGAATAGGAGCTAATTAGTTGTCTAAACATTTACTGTTGGCTCTCGTTGACTTTTGGCTACTTGCGACTTCTTGCGGCATCTCATTCTTTTGCACCGCAGTGGCACTTATTGTTGCTTTTGCCGGGTTTTGAACATAAACAAGCTTTCCGTGTGGTCTTGTTTTTTTTTTTTTTTCACAATTGTTAGAATTTCCCTTTCTACCCTATAAAGAGGAAGACGGCCATCCGTGTTTTCTCAGGTGGACCGAAGTCAAAACTAGTCCCCGACTCTTCACTGCCGATGACACCGAAGTAACAATATTAGCATTTTACAACTAATTTTGACAACTGCTGCAGGCTAACACAAAAGAAGCGGGCGAGACGACGCAGTAGAAAAGACGATGTGACAACCTGAGGCTGTTATGGCTACCGAAGCTCGACTATTGCCGGTCTGGTGAGGCGCGCGTGTGCGCGCGTGTGTGCGCGCGCACACAGGAAGGCAGGCAGGCAGGCCTCAAATTAATTGTGTGTTTGTGGTTTGCACAGTATGCCAGGTTCAAAGGAAATGTCCAGGTATGCGTTACTGCTGAACTCCCTCACCTGGCTGAGAGGAGATTCATATCTGTGTGAGGATTGATGCTGTGCGCGCGCACGTACACCAGTTGAATTGCGAAGCTCCGTTTAAGCTTGATCTTGCCGTTGCTTGTCTGTATGTTTAAAGGTTCATGACTATTTCCGTCAACGGACACACCTCTGAAGATGGAAATGCTCTGGGACATGCTCAAAAAAAAAAAAAAAAAAAAATGCTGAGGAATCCTGTCATGCACACAAAGCTCCACTAGGTGGTGTCAGTGAGCTCACAGGAAGTAAGAGGACATATGAGGCTTCAGCTTTTAAGGCAGATATGATGTTTACACTTGAACATTCAATGTAAGATTTTGATGTTCGTGTCACTTCTTTCGTGTCTTTAATATGAAAAAATAAATCCTCACGCAGCCGCTTAGTTTATACGTCAGCACAAAACAAAACAACGTGTATTTATTTACAGCTTGAGTCTCACTTTTGAACACTGATGTTGTGAAAATAGTCAAATGTCTAAACGTCCTGTCCTCTTTCCATAATTATCGCTTGGCTTCTTTCTCAACTAGATCAAACATTTCAGGGAACATCTGTTCCTTTTCCTATACGAGAATAATTGCGACTGTGTGTGATCTTCTCATGCTTTCTGCAGCTACCAACCCTCAATTGTGCCTTTACAATCGTTGTAATGTTGACAGTCCATAGGCGAAACAGCGTTGCTAAGGAGCCTTTTCTTCTTCCTAATGTAAAAGAAAAAAAAAAGTATGCAAGCCCTTCGTGGACACGCCTGCTTGAAGTTGCGGGGGCGTGGCCTTTTGCTTATCGGTATGCGGGCGTTATGAATTATTCATGAGCATTAATATTCAGCTAATGTTGGGATATTACATTAGGCTGGTGCACGATGGAGGTCATGTTAGAAAGCTGCGGCGTGGGTGTGGGGGGGGGGTTGATCTAGGCAAACAAGTGAAGTGTGCACAAACAAACACGCACGCGTGTCTTTGTAAAATATTCCAGCTGCAATGCCAATTTGACAATATCATTCTGCACATAAAGTGATGTCGAGGACTCGAAAATCAATTTTCATTTTGTCGCAAATGCAATACATGAATTGCATTTAAAGCCAGTGATAAAAGCAAAGCAAAATGTACACGCAGTTTTGTTCCAGGTAATCTGGAGGAAAATAAACGTCACAAAACTGGAGTTGAGCGCTAAGCAAAAGGCGAGTATAGTTACACTTGTTCCAAAGCGGCCACTCTATTTGTAAACGTGTCCGTGGGAGAGCCGCTGCTGTCCGGGCCAAGGCTTCACCATTCCCCCGCTCCTCCGCGGCTCTCCGGTGGACTTTCGGGTGATTGTGTGGCCGTGGGAAAGGAGCGCAACTTACCGCCGAGTCTGTTGGCTGCACGGCGGCGCACAGGGCGAGCAGCAGCAGCAGCAGCGGCGCCGCCGCGAGTCGTGGCAGCCTCTTCGCCTCTTTGCTCATCTTGGACGTATGCGCGGGGAGACTCGAACGGGATCCGTTCGCGTTCGGACTGAGAAAAGTGCGCCTCGTTACTGGCGTGTCATCGCCGCGCGTCTCTTAATTCGCTCCACTTTGTGCGCGTCTTGCTCTGCGTGAAGGACGCGGACCACTGAGGCGCTCGCTTGGTTCTTCTGTCGCCGTGCTTGTCGTCGCAGAAGCTCCAAAGTGGTCCTGGCTGTGGTACCGCGCGCCTCTGGTCCCCCTCTCTGATTTCGCTCCAGAACCTGCCTCAGCCGGATCTACTTCCCACTCCAAGTGCGCACTGATACCAGCCACTCGCACCTTCACGCCGAGAAGACGCCGCCTCGAATAGTCCAGTGTTGAATTACACTTTCAAGTCAACTTTATTGCCAAATCTTATAGCAAAACTTCTTCTTTTATTGTAGTTACAACAACAAAATGCTATGTTTTGTTGCTTATTTTAGAGTGGGGAAGTAGTGCAACTAAGTTAGGACTCAGCAAAGGCGGAGGGATATCTAATGTAGTGCCTTTCTCTTGCGCGCATACCCACGCCTCAGGCTGCACAAAACGGAGACTGGTATAAAACCTTTATTTTTCTTATACGCCCCGACATGTTGCATTCCTCCCACGTTATTGCACATTCGATATTCACTTAAGACAACCAGATGACATGCACGGAGAAGACCAGAGATGAAGCATGAATTACAGTACATTAATAGAAATCTAAATTACTGACATTTGTTTAGTACCTGCAGCAATTATGGGCCAACATTTAATCCCAAAGATTTTATCTGATGAATTTGACTTGAAAAGATTGGCGGCCTAATGTCAGGCCACATCCCGGAAAAAAAAAACTGCATTATTATGATGATTGTCCTGTTTGGATTGTGAATGCTACATTATGTCTAAAACAACGTTATAGGTCAAAGTGCAAAACATAAGAAGCCCCTGGAAAGATCCATGCGGAACCCCGTCATTCAATCAAAACGATCGTCCCTTCAAACGCTTCCGTAAAAATGTTTCCATTTTGATTATATTTAGTGCCATGCACTTTATTGGGGACATCATTTTTGGAACCGTACTGAGGATATGAAATTGAAAATATTGACATTGTACCTGCAGTTGCAGACTATATACTGAAAGCCCAAATATTCCCTCCCGTATTGCCTGTTGGAGTGTTGGTACACTGAATGTCATGCTGCTAGCAAAACTGAAAGTCTGTAAATCAAAATTTAAGAGACCACAGGACAGATCCATGCGGAATCCCATTTTTCAAAAAAGTCTAAAACAAAGCGGCCGAGAAAATACACCCAAGTGCAGTTTTTCGTCCAGACAGACAGACAGACATTTTCTTCAATGCACAATATTGGCAAACTTGAACTTATATGATGTGGTAATATGTTTGCAATCCACAACACGGAGATTGTGTGTATGTCTGCAGTCGCTGTTGAATGTGCGGGGGTTCCTGTTGAAGACGCTGTAAAAAAAAAAAAGTCTTGGAGGAGAAGCGCTGGTGGGGCTCACGAATGACAAGTGTTGGCCAACTTGGCCCCTCCTCCCCCGGCTGGCGAGGCAGCGCTGCAGAGTTGAAGCGCAACAGCCCGGACGGAGAGCGCAGCAGCGACTTCGCCGCCGTGCAGCTTTGGTGAGTTGGGACAAAAGCTCCAAATTCATCCATTGACGTTTCGCGGCTGTGCTCGGAAGCAAGCCACAGGCGCGTCGACCGAGTTGGCGTTTTCAAAAGTCTCGATGTATGTACGTGTGCGTGTGTGTGTGTGTGCGTGTGTGTGTGCTTGCTAGATGACAGGATCTTTGGAACCGTCGATGAGAGCGTTGCAAGTGCTTTGCTGGTGAAAACTCGGGAGTCCAATCTCAATTTGCGGCTCACCGGATCACGATGAAGCTCCTGTGAGTTCCATTTGACACATTTCAAACGCATACACGCACAAATTCAGTCTCGCCGAAGTGAGCGTGTGCGTGTGTGCGTGTTCTTTATCTTGTGCCAAACTAACCGAAAATGCTTCTTTCTCCCTGTCAGGATTTGCGTGGTGGCTGTAGTCGTGGTGGCGGTGAGAGCTACCCAAGCAGTAAGTGCCATTTGTTTACTAGCGCACTCCTGAGTCGCCGCCTGCGTTTTTGGGGGTTTTATACACACGCGGGCTGTTTGTTCGATTGTGACGCACATGTCCTGTTTATTATGTTGACGATGGAGGCAGCTGAAATTTTACGCTCGGTCAAGTACACTCATTTATTTTAACCATATTTTAACGTATCTTGCGAAACCTGAATTGCAGTGTATGAAAGAAAGAGAAAAATGGAATGGAATGAATTATTTTAGCCGAAACCTTTGGTTGATATAAAAGGAGATAAACACAATAAATAAATAAATAAATAAATAATACTGTTCCAAAGTGGATGAATCTTTGAAAAAGTAGTCCACGTTTGAGTGTGCCCGCTCAAGCTGTTTTGCAAGTTAAACTCCTCCCCCCTCATTAATATTTAAGACCTGGGCGACGGGCCCTTTTCTTCAAGCCACGCCCACTGGGACGCTGCCCCTCTAACTGCTCAGTCCTTACTTCTTTGAATATGATCAAAACTAATTGGAAAATCATTGTATGTATGTATTTAGTATGTATAATATGTATACATCTATATATGTGCATATCTCTCTCTCTCTCTCTCTCATATACATATACATATATATATATAATATATATATATATATATACATATATATATATATATATATGTATATATGTATGTATGTATATATGTATGTATGTATATATATATGTATATATATGTATATATATATATATATATATATATACATATATATATATATATATATATATATATACATATATATATATATATATATATATATATATATATATATATATATATATATATATATATATATATATATATATATATATATATATATATATATATATATATATATATATATATATATATATATATATATATATATATATATGTATATGCCACCTCTCTGTTGTTTTGTGCGTTTGGGTGACTTGGCGTGTGACCATTGAAATGCCTGGAGACTTTGCGTGCGGTCATGTGACAACCTGGCTCCATTTTGATTGATCGAATGGCGTCTCTTGTCATTTCATAGTTCTGATTGATAGGCCAAACAGAGTTATGTGACAACGCCCAAACTGAACTCTCTCTGACAAATCCCCCAAAATAGATCGCATAAGCAATAGAAATAAAAATAGCGAGTGAAATATAGCTCAGTGCAACTGAGTAAAAGTACCGTTTACTCACAGGAATACTCAACTATGTTGCATATAAACCACTCCAACAACTACAATATATCCTAAAAAGGATTCATGTAAATATTGTAGAGCTAGTACGCTTGCTTGCATGAAGCAAATCGTAAGTTGTGCACAGCGCTGTACATGATCTGAACCCGACGATAGTCTGCAGCGGCACAACTGTTGGCACAAGGGAGATATCGCACACAGGTGAGGAGGAATGGCGAGGGGAGGAGCCATAGCACATGCAGGAACGCGGAGGAAGCGGCAAGCCAAATAAGGACTCCAAACCATTTTGGAGCATAGGACAGGTAGCCCATGTATAAAACAAACTGCACGGCTCTCGAATGAATCCGACACAGAATTTAAAAAATAGAAAGAACTCCAGTAAATAAAAAATAAGTAAAAAAAAATAAAAACTTACACAACCAAGTAAAAAATAGAATTAAAAAAAAAAGGAAATAACCACCTTGAAAATCTCTCTTTTTAAAGCTAATAGATGAAATACGTAATTAAAATGTGTGCTTCACCTTCCAAAGTGTGCAAAGACTCCTCTCGCGGCGACCTGCCGCCTGCTTCTGACAAATTCTTTCCAAGCTTGGCAAGACTTGTCTGGCTCTCCCCGCGGGTGTTACAGACCGGAACATTCCGACAAGTGGTGATGCGCATCACTTGAAATGGGCCCAACCCCAAGCCCCCCCAACATCCAAGACCTCTTTTGCGGACCACCTTCTTCCTTTGACCCTCAGCTCTGCTTATCATGACGCCCCCCAGTCCCGGCCGGCTCCCCGCCGGTGGTTTTCCACAGCACAAGCGACTCATTAGCAGATGATTTGTGGGCCCATTTGCGAGCACACTTCCCAGACTTGTCCTCCTTCCTTTTGCTCAAAATCACCATCCCTCATTTAGCGTTTTCACCTGCCTTTGAGAGCTTGTCTGTGAGGCTGAACCATTAAAAAAAAAAAAAATTAAATAATAATAATCTAATTGCCATTTTGCTTGTTTTTCTCTCAATATTGCGATTGCCATTTAGTATGCCATAATTTTTCCCAAGTTCCCTTTCCCCTCTTTTGGTACTGTCCAAAATATTTTAGTAGACAACCCAGCTTTCGACAAAGCAAACATTAAAACAGCTGTACTGCTTTGAGGCTTGAAAGCATCAGGAGACCTTTAAACTACACACAGTGACGACCAAAAAAAAAAAAAAGAAAGAAAAAAAACAGCAACCTGTGTGGTACGCACATCAAACCATGTAAACACGTGCTTGTAACATGAAAGATGGGTTTACTATCGGGAACCCCCCCCAAGAAATTGCTTTCAATGAGCATACCTTGTAGCTGTTTGAGTTTAAAAAGAGCTTAATTTTTTCATCGGCCATTTTCCTATTTTCCAACATTAGTTTGTTCTGGGGCACTGCTGCCAAAGTCGTACTTTTTCTCGTACTCTTGACGCATTCCCTCGGCCGGTTGCTCACAATAGGTTTGCGCCTACAAAAACATGCGCAAAAATTCATTGTGACATGTCATCTATGCAGCGTTACAATTGTGGAGCCTTGTAATGATCGAAGGGCTGACTTGGAGTCAGTCACAAGAAGGAGTCATGCTGTACCACCTGACAAAACTCTGCCTTACGTGCCTCAAGAATATCAAAGAAATCTATTTCATTTTCTGTAGATCAGTTTGTTTGAAGATAATGATATTCAAACATTACCCCCGCCGCCCCCCAAAGAAGGCAAAAAAACCAAAATGTGCCAATTTTTGCCTTTGGACGAGGACAAGATGATGTCAAACAGTCAAAAATCTACCTCTAATTCATATCGTTATTGTGTAAGTGTTTAGGGACCCCCAGAAGAAGTGCTTTATTGATTGTCTATTTTTAATGAACTGATTTATGCTTCAGATTGTCCGATTAAAAAAAAAAATTGTTGTGAGGAAAGCATGCTAATGAAGCGCCCCACCCCCTCTTGTAAACGGTTGGCAAACAGAGGCAAACAATCTAATCTGGTGCACCCTCTGCTGGCATTTTGGCTCATTAGCAGTCCTCAAAGTACTTGCAATTTAAAAAGCGAGTGCATCAGAAACCGCATCAGACCCGTGGCAACCTCTCCCAATGAAAAAACGTATAAAATGACATAACTCCAACTTGGCACTGAATGTGTTGATTCTAATGGACTCTTTTAAGTCATTTTGGGGCATTTAATGGGTTCATCGGCTGCTTAATCCGTGATCTGAATTTTATTCTGCCAAACATCGAAATGGGCCTCAAAAAATCCATATGGGTCGGGTCTTGGTGAAAAGCTTCCTGCGCGAAACCTTCGTGTACACCAACAGTGCGTGCAATCCGCAATTTAGCGCTTATTTGGGATGGGAGCAATAGATTGCAGTCTTCGTAAATCAAGCGCAACACGCCCGCCAGCAGTGCACGATCCAACATGCAACGAAGGCATCTTGCTAAATCAAGGACAATGTGTGAGAGTAATTCTCCTGATAAGGATGATTGGCCATGTGAGCGATCAATCTCCATGATGTTCCTTTTGTGTGACATTTTATCTGAAGATTCAGATTCATCCTTGCTGTTAAATGCCAAACAAAACATGGACTTGAGTTCCATGAGCCCATGTCCTTCCAGTAAATGCTGGTGTGACCACTTTCTCATGTTAGACCCTCTCCCTCTACCCCCCCTTTTTTTTTTTTTTTTTGAAGCCAAGCACACGCTGTCTGTCCCCCGATTGGCTGCGGTGAGCTCCGAAGGTTGGAGGTCACGCGAGCACAAAGGCAGAAGGGGCTTGTGGCCGTGGCGACCGCTTAACATTCCGCCGCCCGCTCTCCAGATTTGTTTATCGCCCTTTTTTTGGGGGGGGGGGGGGGCAGGGGGGTACTCGACTGAAAGGGAGATGACACAGAGGAGGAGCGGTCAGCTAGCGAGCCATTGAAGGCCTAAAAGCGGCAATGTTATCTGCGGGCCCTTTGGGTGTTTGTGAGTTTGTGAGAGAGGAGCTGAGGTGGGGCAGTGTTTGGAAGGCGGGGTGCAGGCTGCAGGTGCTGTCTTAGCTTGTTGGACATGCCCCGTCGTCCCGTTTCAAGCCGCAGGCTCCCTCGGGGGCTGTTTGCATCGAAGGATTGATGGATTCCATCTCCTTTTACTCATTTGGTTGCTATTTCATCCCCAATAATGCACATTGTCTGTGTAAAGCAACTAAACTGTGTTGAATGCCTCCCTAGCTTCATGCTAGCAAAATGCTATTGACATGCTAACAGATAGCATTGATAGATGTGGTTTTTGAAGCAATGGGTATTTGAACATAAGCAGTGAGCAATTCATGTAGTCAGAAGGGTTTTAATCATTATGGATTGTTCATTAGAGTTTTGACTTTTGCTATTTAAGTTCAGTTAGTTTTAATTACTTTATTAAGTTCATTTTTTAGAAATGCATTTAATTTTTGATTAGTTTTAGTTTTTTTAAGTGTATGGAGCATTTTCAAGTGTAAGGTTAAGAAAAAAAAAAGGTCACTAAGTATTTTGTAATAAAGTAAAGTAAACTACACATCGCAAATAACTCTTTGACATTTTTGCCAGTTGCTTTTTGTGTTTTTTTCCAAACATTTTCATTTTTATTGTTTGGTTCATGAAATTTTGTTTTCAATTTTAGTTTTAGCTAGTTTATTAGTTTTCATGAGCTGTAGTAACCTTTGTAGTCAGATCATGTTACAATACTCACAGTCATGTATTCTTTATCCTCAACAAAAACTGACTAATTATAGTAAGCGGTCACCATCTTTGTGGAATTCTCTAAATAAAAAACACGGAATGATGCACTTCAAATGCCTCCGTAACATAACAAATAACTGATATTCACAAAAATAACAATTGATTAATAGAGTACACGACTGTTCTTCTTCTGAATAATGTGCCATTGATTTTAAGGCAAGTGACACATTTGAAACGTCACAAATGTCATTTCGAGGCATCAACTTGGAATTTCGATCCACCTGAGTGCACTGGTGGATAGTTTAGTCAAGTCAAGTCAAATTACTTTACAGTATATAGCCCTTAATCACAAGAAAGTCTCAAAGGGCTTCACATGCCCAGTTTAAACTTTGAAATGTACGTGGCAGCCAATTTATCTTGAGAAATAAATGTTACTATTTTACTGTCATTTGGAGGCGTTTTGGGCCAGATTTTCTATAGGCAATATCACGCTAAAATGTCTTTCTAAAATAAAATTTCCCCTCAAGTGACCGTTCCAACCAGACTTGTCATTTTGACGGATTGCCATTTTGGGGAAATCTTTTTCATATTGCTACGATTATGACGGCAAGCGTTCGTTTTGGTTTGCGTGCATGACCGCGTTGACCTCATAGCGCATTTCACAATTGCGCATTTAGCTTCAAAGTGTCGCGTCAGCTGTCTTTTGCAATCATTTACCTGGAAAAAGCTTTGGAAGGAAGGATACATGTTAGCGCTACTTTTTGCTCTCTCTCATAATTCCCCCCCATCATTACTTTGGCAATAGAAATCCCCCCCCCCCCTCCAATTACCATTTGCATGCCTGTGCAGAGGGAACACATCTTCTTTTGTCTGCCCCACACCCCCCCCCCCCAGCCACCCACTCGTAACTTGTGGGTGCATGCGAGCGTTTGTTGGAGGTTACGTTGATTTTCGAGCAGCATTAACGTTCTGGGGTCAAGATGTTTGAAGAGCGTGCAACTGACATATTTGCTTGACAGCCAGTGTACATTCATTCAGAACAAACAAACGCAGGGCTGAATTTTTCTTGGCCCCCACATTAAAGCGAAAGCCTTCAGAATTCGACTTTTTTCGTCAGTAGTAAGAATGGCAACGTCTTTGTGAGCGACGATCAAGTCCCTGTAATTTGGATCTCGGGCGCCCCCAATCTTTCCACCTCAGGTCATCCAGATGAGCCCATGCATGGGTGCCCACCTTCGCCTCCAGCTCAAAGCTTTACGTGAGCGATGGAATTTGGGTGCATTTGGAGTCTTTATTGGATTTCTCTTCCGCCTTGCTTATCTTTGTTTTTCTGGACCTTATTTTGTAATAACTTGTAACTTGTAGCAGCCAAAGTAAATGATGTGAGCAAGACACAGCTCAGGGCTAGCGAAGTGCCACAACATATTGCGGAATGGGCGGACATGAAGGAAATTAACCTGTGGATTTAAATATTTGGCTTCTCATGAAATACACCCATGCGCGCCGCAACTTGTTCCTCGAGTTTTGTCCTTTGCGAAAACGATTTGTTGCCACTTGTATGCCTTTTTTTTTTTTGTTTTTTTATTGCCGCGTCAACGGGGTGTCCTGTCTCCGTCGTCTCATCCATAAATCAGACAGACTTCCCAATTTGTCTCGGAGACCTTTCCATGGGGCAAAATACCACATGAGTCAGTCAGGTGCCAGATGACGCCATCGCCCACGCCCTGGAGTTGAACCCAGACTTCATCCAGGGCACGAATGCCTTATTTGTCACGCTTTGATTGTTAATCCAAGGATCCATGTCCTGTCTCGCGGCTTGGATTGATCAATCAAACCGGCGGGTGCCGGGCAGCTCTCACTGCAACGCAGACTCGTTTACGTGGCGAGGCAAAGCAAGGCAGCTTTATTTTTCGAGGGTGCCTTTTCATACACACGGTGCTTCACATACAATAATTAAAAGGACAACATTTAAAAGCATTTACAAACAGAAGCAAAGTAAAGCAAAGTCATATCCAAGCAAAGTAAAGAAATAAAAGTAGCTTAGTAAAATAACGGACAGAACGTACAGTGCAAGAACATGATTTTAGAGAACAAGATTTTCAAAATGCTTTGAAAGACTTTCTTCAGAGGTATGGGAAAACAGCATTGTTTTTAAACCTGGATTTAAAAGCATTTGCACTTGGGGCTGACTTCACTCCTGATGGCATCTTATTCCATTTGCGTGCAGCATAACAGCTAAATGTAGCTTCACCATGTTTGCTTTGAACTCTGGCCCCCACTAATTGACCCGAGTCTGCAGCGCGACTGGCTTGATGTTCAGTCAGCATTTCTTGAATGTATTCAGGACCTAAACCATTCAGTGATTTATTGACCAGTCACAGAATTTTCAAATCTATTCTGGACTTGAGACTGTGAGTCAGATCTGAACCAGTCAGCACCCCAAAGTTTCGGACTTGGTCTTTGGTTTCTAAAGATAGTGACTGCAGGTGTTTTCTAACAGCAATCCTCTTTTCTTCATTGCTGAAACAATGACCTCTGTTTGGTTTTGGTTTCGCTGAAGGAAATTTTGGTTTATCCAGTTGTCAATTTACTCTGAGACAGTGACACCATACATGAATTGTACTGCTGCCATTCAGGGAAATTGATGTAGCGGCCTATCATCTGCTCAGCCATGATTGCCTACATTTGTGTTCTGAAGAATTTGATCCCAGGGTAGCATATACGGGCTGAACAAAAGGGGTCCAAGGACCGACCCTTGAGGGACCCCACGTCATGGCCATTTGATCAGATTCAAACCCTCCAGTGGCCACAAAATAACTTCTTTCCTCCAAAGCTGGACCTGAACTAGTTTAGGACTGTTCCATTTAGTTTCCAACCTGTTGAATAGTATATTATGATCAACTGCATCAAAAACTGCACTGAAATTCAATGAGACTCAAAAGTGTCGAGTGAGTCAGTGTTCACTCTTGTATCATTTAGTCCGTATTTTTAATAAGAGCTGCTTCTGTACTTTACTAGGAAGTGAGCGGGTCATACAGTTGCCGCCTTAACCTGCTTTTGGCTGTCATCCAGACACAAATTTCTCCGACTGCAATTGAACGACAACTGCGGGCACCTAGCAACAAAGGCCTCCATTTTGTGTCCAATCTCCTTAAAACACCAAACGCGTTCAAAGAGCTTTTGTCAAGAATTGTAACTGTTTTGCTTGCTGATTAGCTTTAGTGGAATTGCCACGTAAGACATGTAAATATCTTTACAGTACATGCCTGAACCCAGTGCCCTCATCGTTGTATTTTAGTTGGCATGAAATTGTGCCGCTTTGGTTGCAATTGTGAGTCATAGTTTACATCTGGAAAGGTGTTGTGCCACTACCTGGCACCGTTCCCCTTTTGCCGCCATTCGTGATGGAAGCAAGGGCCTCACCGCTATCCCTCTGGCTTGCTTCCGCCGTGCCCACCGCGGCCCCAAACGCCCATTAATGAGGGAGACTTGGTGGCGTTTTGTGCGAAAACAGACACTACGTTGCAGTCGTTCTTATTCTCGGGTTCGAGTTGGACGGCGAGGAGAGAAAGTTTCTGCCTTTTGTGCAACTTGATATGTTCCTCTTGTTGTTGTTGTTGTTGTTGTTGTTCAGCAGGCTCCTCTTGTTCCAGAAATAGCCCACTTGCTCATTCACAAGCTGGGGGCTTCAATGTGTGTGTGTGTGTGTGTGTGTGTGTGTGTGTGTTCGGCTCAGTTAAGTTTTGCTGTCACCCAGTTTGAGCTTTCTTTAAATGATGAACCCTGGGCTATCCGCAAACCGATTCTGGACTTTTGCATGTGCGCTAATGAAGTCTAAAAGTGAGCTCAAGTGAGAAAACGGCGAGCAGCAGGACATTTGCTTACACTTAATTTACTGCGGGAGTTTGCAAAGCATCTGCCTTCTAAGTGGAGGTTTTTGCAAGAATTCCAGTGTTGACTTTGTTTGTGCAAGGAAGCAAGTACAGTAACTCGTTGCGGATTCCAGCGCGTTTGAAATTGAACGACGATGTCCGTCACTTATGCCTGAGCTTTTCCTTACGATAACAAACTGGCTTGCTTGTGTTGCTTTCCCCAAACTGGACCAAACACGTATCGGCCGCTTGCCCGATTTATGGAGACAGTGATGTAAACAACGCCGAGAGACATCAGCGACCATCTGTTTGGACTGTTTAGTACACATTTTAAGCGTATTAAGTGCACATGTCACCACAATGTACACATTAGCCCTGGGGGGGGGGGATTTCAAGGTGACTTTAGAGGTGCGCCGTGACTTGCTGGAGCTTGAAGTCTCCGTAAAGAATATTACATGACTTGAATTATTTATTAAAAAGTGGTACAGATGCGCAGTGCGCCGTCTCCTGCAGGAATTTTCAGGCATTCCCGATCCCACCGGCATTCCAGACGACATGCATCCTTGGAATCCGTGACAGACAGAATGGGGGACAGGTCTAGGCTTAGGACCCGTCAGCATGAGAAGGGTAATAGCTAATGAACCATTGCCAGGGGCGACATGAACATTCCATCTCATCGCTATAGCAACCGCCCCACACGCTCCCCTTTGCTCTCCCGCCCGGCCTCCCCCTCCCTTGCCGCTCATCTGAGTCGTCACACACCTGTCTGTGCCTCTTCTTTGCTCGCGCCCCCCCCCCACACCCCAAATAATCCAATTTTTAACCCTTTCATCCCGCCACAGTGTCTCATATCTCTCAAAGTGTCCAAATCTCATCAATTGTTCTCTATGGGAAACAAGCGCCGGGAGGCAATGGGAAACGCTGAACCGGTCAAAGGTGACGGTGCTCCAGCAGGTATGGCGCAATTAAAAGGGACAAACTCCAGCTACCTCGTTGTACATTCAGTATTTTTATTTTTTTTTTCCTGGTTGTCAAATCCTGTCTGTAAAGCCAAAAAGCCTCTGACACTTTTATCTCTTCTTTGGCTGGTGATAATAGGACAGATGATTGACAGTTGACCTCCGGGTTTGTCAGAGCACGACAGGAAGTGACCAAGGATTCACTTTTTGACTGCACACATTGAACAGCATTATGGCGAATGCGAGGGATATAGGAATTTCTTTTCTAGTATTTTTACTCCTCCTTCATGTTTTGAACACAATTTAGCTCATTAAAACACTCTTTTTTTTTTTTTTTTTTAAGTCATCCTTAGTGCCCCGTTCTCACCCAGCTGGAGTCAAGAAACGGGAGCTTTCATACTGGATAACATCAGAAGTTGTTTACTGTGAAATTGACACACAGAAGAGAATCTTCAACCGGACCATTTTGTCGAACGTAGGTCAGGTAGCTTGCCGCTAACATGTAATGCACAGGGCCATTGACAGGCTAACGACAATTAGCATAGATTTCCTGAAAAACCTGAAAAAGAACGGTTACTTTAACACAGGTACAAACAGAGAATCCAACAAGACTCACAGGCGTAGTCAATTCTCTCTTTAGAAACGACGATTACTTTTCCGGAGTCACTGTGAGTTGAGGAGCTTCTCTGTCTGTTCTTACTACTGCTAATTATGCTCTATCTCTTCCAGTAGACCTCAGTGTGTGTTGCCTGGCATGTTGTGGCACAACGTGACAACTGTATTCAGCCATTATAGTCTAAAACAAAACAACAACAAAAAACATTTCAAGCTGGGTCGCTACGATGATGTTGTTTACGATAAACTCCCCCATTGTCTGGGTTTTAAAGTTTCCGAGAGTGAGAGCGAGAGCGACAGGCTATCCGACAGGCTATTATTTTGCACACATAAGCGATCATTTCGAAAAGAACATGAGACTGTTCCGCTGTCTTTTAAAGTGTCACTTTCGGTCGTCTTGTCCAGACCTGATCTGGGAAACGGCCACTGAAGAAGTCAAAGCGTAAGGCAACGAAAAGGTGAGGCAAAGGTGACACTAGGGAGCTCAAAGCGAGGCCGAGGCGTATCCGCACATGGACGGGCGGCTTAAATCAAGCACCCGAAGACGGCTGAAGCAGGCTTGTGACCTCCAGAAAGGGTCACGGGCTGACCTTTTCCTGCTCGCCCGAGGGTTTTGTGTGTGTGAAATGTGGATTTGATCTTAAAGTGGCTTTAGGGAACGTTGGGAGAATGATCGCCACTGATTAAAATTACGACAAAAAAAAAAAAAAAAAACACACACACACACACACAAATGCAAAACGTCAACAGAACAATAACAGACAGAAAATGTAGTTGTCGCCTCTTGCCACCATAAAACATTTTTACAGCCAAATTAAACCAAAAGCGCCAGCGTGTCCTTCGGAGGCATTTCCCATGATTCTTGGTGACGCCGCAAGGTCACTGTCCGGCCTCATCGCTCACTTTCAATGCGGCTTTCTTCTCCGTCCCGCAACAAACTTGGAGAGTTAATGTTCACCTCAACAGCGAACGCTTACGTGCCTTGAGTGGCGAGTTTTAAAGTCAACCATAGTTGCACATTTACTGGCCGGCTCGACTTGTCTCCCGGCGCCCATCGCTGAGCATTCCATTCCTTGCACTCATCCCAACCTCTCGGCGGTAAAGGTGAAAGGTCAGGCGGCTGAGAGGAGGGAGAGGCCTCGTCGTGTTAGTTGTATCTTTTAAGCACACAAGTGCTTTCTCTTTACGGAGGCAACGAAGGTAAAATAGGAAGAAGCCCGACCAGTTGAGGGAAGGCGGGCACCTGGACGCCCAAGGAGCTTCATGGCGAATCCACCCAAGCAGGCGGATGCACTGCCGCACAACCAGTAGAGGCACCGGTTCCAAATGGACGAGTATCGAGCCCACTGTTATTTATTTGTGTTCATCGAGGCAAGAACAGATTCTTCTTTGCAATGCCGACCTGGCTGCGTAAAACAAAACAGCAGGATGAAAGCAAACACGCTTACAAGAAACTGTACGACGTGATATCGTTACATATTTACATAATGCGATACGTCACAGCACATTATGAGTAAAAGCTTCAAAAGAGGCTCAAAACAATCATGTATCGTATGCCTCATTACCTTTTTAAACAATGGTATCGGGATGAATAAGATCAACTTTACGTGTTGCTGAGTGTTCCAGTTGTCTGGGGCAGGAAATTGAAGAGATTGACCAAAAGCGGTGCAGAGTTTAGGGAATGAAGGCGTGTGCAGGTGGTGGTATGCGTGGTGAGCAGTGAGTAACGATAGTGTGGAGACTTGCATCAAGTCGGTTACACCGAATACTTCAACACGCCCTAATTTGCTTGTCTTTCTTGCACAGAGTATTTCGATTCTTTCGCCCTAACCATCCTTTGTTCCCGATGGCTCAGCCTGTTGTGTCATCCGCCCAGGACACCGAATTACCCCCCCCCCCTCCCCCGTTCCTCCTCTGATCATCCACTTGAGTGGTTCCGATCCTCGCCGTCCTCGCCCTCTGAAAATATTATCACTGCTTTGCTGCTCTCTCCGGACTTGTTGTTGTCTCAAGGCAGCCTGATCCCAAGTGAGGACTCATCACATCCTCCCCACCTGCCCCTCCTTCGGCTTGGCGCTTTCCTGTCTTCCCGAGCGAGTCAAGGGGCTGACAACAGGTGGCTTGTTTGGGCACGATTCCTGCTGTGTTGGTGTGAGAAGCCACAACACCTGCCAGCTGCGTAAAGCTCGCTTGAGTCCCGGCTTTTCTTTCCACAAAATACTGTCTTTTCACAATTCAGAAATGCTCCGTCATCTTCCACCCATAGCCCCCCCCCCCCCCCCCCCACACACACACCCCACCCCGCCTCCACACACACATAGTTCGCCGTCCGGTCTAGACAAATGAGTTGTGTCCATCTCGGCGATCTCACACGTGTTGGGAGTGTAAACATAGACACGCACCGCTTGTCCCAACTAATTGGCTGCTTGGTGGTCCAGTCCGTTGCGGGAAGTTTCCAAGAAGTCGCCGCATCGCAGAGAGGTTCGAAGGTCGCACAAACCGGAGGTGGAGACGCTGCGCAGGGCTTTGTATATAATGTAAGTTTCCCTGCGGAATGCAAGTGCGTGTCAAAGTGACGGATGCCTTTGTAAACAGACGTATACAAATAAAGTTGCAATGGAGCCAGTTGGACGACGTCAAGTGTCGTGACGCGCTCCGGCTCGATTGCTTGGGCCTGCGAGGTCTCCTCGTGGCTTCCTCGAATGCCATCACGTGAAACAATCCTTTGAAAGTCATTTCTTTCAAAGGATTTGAATTGACATTTGTTTGTGTTTTACAGTAGAAATGAGTAGAGTGAAGCCTCATTTATCACGGGGCGGGATACGTACCAGGCCCACTTACATTCGGTAAAAATCTGCAATAGAGAGAGGAGACGTTCCCGTTTGCTGTGAAAACCCATAAAAAATCAATCACCGAAATATCCAAGATGTGAACGAAGAACCGCAACACAGCCGGGGTTCACTCCGTTGCTTCCAGCAGATAAGCAGATCGTCCCCAAAATGTGTTTTGATCACTATCAGTCCCATGCAGGTTTTCCTTCGTTCATTCATTCATAGGAGCAGACGGCTAGTAGCCTTTCAAGCTAGGCCGCCTGGCACTGTACTCTACTTGGGAAGGCAGGAATGTGAGGACAAAAGCGAAGATAGAGAGCGTAAGGGGGACATGGGGGTGGTGGGGAGGGTCTTGGTGTATGGTTGGCTCAGGTAGGGGAGGGCATGTCAACACTTCTCACTGTGTTTTGTGGCTTGACATGTCCCGTAGACTCCATCTACATTCCTCAACCTATAAACCTATGTCGGCTTCTTGGCTTAGGCTGGCGATTGTCCGCTTTGCCTTTTTACTCTCGACAAAAGACGTTTCATTCATTTCACCCCTTCCCTTCAGAGGTAAACACGGCATTTTACAGTCACTCTTAGGCACAGCCAAACACTGCAACCCACCGGAATTCCTTCATGGGCTGGATTGTATTTGTTCAAGATACATTTCAGATTCTTTGGTGCGGTCGTTGATTTTCTTCCGGTAGCTTCGGTTCTTCCTGCTTCAAGGAAACTGCAGCAGCCTTTGACTTTTGACCGCAATCTTATTTTGGGTCTTGACATGTCAGACAAATCCTAAAACATTTCTGCACTCTGCCAGTCAAGCTGAAACCGATTTAGGCGGGGGGGGGGGGGGGGGGGGGGGTATTTATTCCAACAGGGGATGTTTACTCCAACGCCTTCATGTGGCTCTTTTTCCAAAGTAGACTTGTAATTAATATTTGTGCCGGGATTTACCTTCCCTGAGTGAGGATGAGTCACAGAGAACCCGACACTCCTCCCCGAGGGGGCCACTCTCACTCCGGCTGGGCTATTTTAAAACTAAGAGCGGCAATGAAGCAAATAAGGCCTCCGCTATAAGACTATTTGCTTATCAGACTGTGCGACTCCCGCTTTGTACGATCCGTCCGCTTCTTTTCGGGCTAGAGAAGCGACCACTCCTTTGGGGATTTCTTGGAAATCTGCAGATTGTGTTGAAGAAGTGCCGTGCCGCCTTCTATTTGTACTGACTCTCGCTCTGGCCAAGGAACACCGAGGCGCCATTTTAATGAACGTCTGCGCTTGCGAATGACTCGGCGGCACGCCCACACGTCTAAACTGCGTGGACGAAAATAATGGAAGCCACTCTTGGAGGTCAAAGCCGATTGTGTCTGTGGGGAATTTTGGAGCATTCGTAATCTTCTCGGCCAGCAGCGGAGATTTTTCAGTGTGCTTGGAAACACGCAGGCGGGTTTCCACCTAAAACAAATACGCTGTCACTTACACTTGCCGTACGGTTGCAACACTCCATATTGTCCCTGTCTTTTTTTTTTTTTTCTCCCTCATTCTTAGAAGCTCCCGATAATGTAACGATAATGCCGGCAGGCTCTTTTAAGCCGGCAGATACATAATGGCGAGCCCCGACAGGAATTTCCATACATTCCCAAGCCGCCAACGCTGCGTTGACATGTGCTCGCGTCAGAGCGAGGCTTTAGCTGTCCGTGCGCCTCATTCAGTGGGGGCCTCCTGCACAGCGCAGCGCAGGTTTACACAAGCCCCGCTAAGATAAGACGGCAGCTCAGGATGTATGGCAACTGATCACCTTTGCCATCACTTGTCTTTTTCCCCTTCTCACTTGCGCATCCATTTAGCCGACCGAAAGAGTGTGCCCAGCTTGTTTTCGGGCTACTTTTACCTGCAGTGCTGTAATCCCATACACTGAGGGCTACATTGTAGACCCCCCCCCCCCCCCCCCGCAATAGGTGAGTTTCACCCCTCCCACATTGAAACACACTTAGAGACCCTGTAAAATTCTGAACTTTGTTTCTAAATGCTTTATCCATTTTGAGGATAGTACCACTCAATTGTGACGATAAAGCGTTTAACTGTTTTTCACCATTTCAGTTCTTCTGATTTTTTCTTTTTTTTTTTTGTGGGGCGAGCGGGGGGTGCATAACTAAAACAGTCCCAAGTGATGTAAAGTAACTGGGGTCCGGCCTGAGACCCCTCGCCCCCCCCCAATTAACTTGAGCGTCAGTGGTTATTTGGTGCAAATGTGCCATACAGTTAGGAAGCAAGTTATGCCTGCACCCTGAAAATGCTTCAAATAGCTCCTTCAAATAGACACTTTAGAACGCCTCGTTGTCTGCCGTGAGTGTGTGCTTGCCATGGAGACAAAAGGCAGAAGAGCAAAAAACTGTTTGACGTAACAGCCGTAACAGCTTCCCATTGGGGTGGCCGTTTTAGAGCGCCTCGTTGTAGGCCGTGAGTGCACACGGGTCACAGCGAGAGAAAGAAAAAATCGTTTGACTGACTTCCGTGCCGTGGCCGCGTGAACTTATTTAGTGCCCGTTCGGAAACTAACCTCCTCACAAAAAACAGCCGGAAATAAAATGTTTCTCAAGTCGAATATATGAATGGTTCTCATAGGACACGTTAGGCTACCTTGGTGAATGCTAGTAGTTGAATATCAGCCGGGGAAGTTGGCTGCAAAGAAGGTACCAATTCCTTCTTTTTTCTTGACTTTTCACATCCTGACCACATGTCCTAATATATGTTTGAGCATGTAGTCTAAAAGGTTTTAAAAAAAAATAAATTTAAAGTTCAGTAAAGAGCAATTGGGAAATATTGCGATGTTTATGTATGCAGGGTCACACTGAGGAGATGAACATGCTTTGACAAGACAAAGTGCTGAGCTTGTGCAAACCCCACCAAAAAAAACAACTCCAAAATCCAAATGATAAAAAACACAAGTGGAATCTGGCAGCCATCCGTTGTCCTCTCGGGTGGTCTCGGTGCATCCGTTCGCGCGCTGCACACCTTTGCTCCCGTGATGCTTTTTCACCTGAGCAGTAAAACAAGTTCTTGCCCATTCAACACTTTTTGATCATTTTGCAGGCAAATAACGCGGTGACGTCTTTTGCATGTTGAGCCGCTGTGCAGAATTCACAAGTCGTCTCGCGGCAAGTCCAAATTTTGGACGAAAAAACAAGATCGAAAGCAACTCGACACCCGCTAAGTCATCGGTATCGGCCTTTGTTACGGGGCAGCGCGGCCCTCACAATGCCCGAGCCTCCCTCGCCTTCACAATGCGGCCATTCAAGCTTCCCGTCCGACTTGATGTTCAGCTAATTCACAGCTGTAACTCTACCTGCACGCGCGGCTAATGCTAAAGGCATCCATGCAGCCCCGCAGCCTGAAAACTAACGGTGAAGCTTTCAGAGGCTGTGCCAATATTGCCATGCAACCTGATCTCGGGCTTCCAAAGTAAGCGCTAACTTGGAAAGAAAAAAAAAAATAAAAAAAAACGGAAAGGTGAGATGCATTTGGATCTTTTCATCACTTGCTTATCTACAAAGAGTGGAAGCAGATGAGGAGATGTTCCATATGGAGACGGCTGCTCTCTCCACGTCATTGATGTTCCATCCTTGATTGGCCGTTTTGTTTTATTTCCCGCTTAAATGAGCATTCGGCAATGTGGTCAGTGCGGCCACCAGCAGGCCTCTGACCTACAAAGTCACCAGGTTTAAACAGCTCTCCCGGGGCCCCTTAAGCCCCTCTCATGGAGCAAAGTGGTGTCTGGGGACTGCTCTGTTTAAAACCTCAAAGGCTCTGTGTGTGTGGGCTCTGCCCCAGTAAAATTCTGCGACAGGTTTGCCGTCCATCTCACTTCATTTTGCGGCGACATGCTGTCGTGCTTTTGGCTAAACACCCGGCCGCCGTTTTGTTTGCCGCGCAAATGTGTGCGGCCGAGATGATCTTTGAAGTGTCCAATGAGCAGTTTGAGGGCACCGCGGTCATGGATGTGGGAACTGTGATCTCGCCATCACAGCACGCATGATGCACCAAGTTTGAATGCAATCGAGCAACTGTCGTTTTCTCCGTTGGTGAGCAGCACACATTGAAAAGTTCAATTCTCCTGATTGAAAAAAAATGTTGAAAGCAAAAACATGTCGACTAGGGCTTCACAATATATTAAAAAAAATATCGATATCACGGATTGGCCCATGCGATATGCATATTGTAAAGACATGCAATAGGTTTCCTATGGATTTCTGTGCTTCTGTCTGAATTTGACTGGTCAAATGCAAACTTAAAGCGGAGGTCAACCAAACGTTTTTTTTTTTTCAAGAATATGTTCCCAGAAGGCCCACTAGTTGAAACAAGGCATTCTGATTAATATCGCGTTTGTGGGATAAAAGTTAAGCAGCAAAATCCACATGTTCGTAGCAATCTCAGGGGGCGGCCATTTTATCATTTCTGTCGACCGAAATGACAAGCAATCATGGCTCAGCGTCAGAAAACAGCTGAACCGTGATTGGTTATTACCTGAGCAACTGCGATATCATTTTCAGTCGACAGAAGTGACAAAATGGCCGACCCCTGAGATGGCTAAAAACGGGC
>NC_141218.1:1772500-1862500 GCF_054856515.1 Filicampus tigris | reverse complement strand
ACGGAATGTGCTTACCTGTGCCCGCCTGTCATCCCCGATCAGCCTCTCCATACGTTTGGCAGTTCATCTCGTGTCGCGGACGGGCCCCGTCGGAAGAGGATGGACAGCCGGCCACGCCGCTTTGCAATCTGAGCAGGATTTCCATCTGACCACACGCCTTAACCCAGAATTACTTGACATCCTTCTGGTCGCCTTCAGGTTTCCAAGGCACGCCACGCCGGCAGGAGCTACTGTCGTCTCGCTTTTGAAGGCCGCTCAGGCAGAATCATCCATATTTCTGCGCTAAAGTACGGACAAGCGCGCTGAAAATGGCACATTGAGGCCAATCCAAGCAGGTTCTGGGATGTTTGTTTTCTGGCGTAAATGAGCTTATTGGTTGCGTTTGTGTGCGCCGCCAAGAGATTGCGAATTTCACAACGCGGCTTTCCTGCATGGAGTTCAAATAAATAAATGTAAAAAGAGGCAGGTGTGACAGTGTTCCCGAGCTGATTTAACACTAAAACAATCTGCCAATCTGCAATAAATTGGAGAAAAAGTGCTGAGTTTTACAGAGCGCGAAAGGGAGCCAGCTTGGATTTGCGCCCTGCATACAAATATGCTGTTTATTCTCAGAAAATGATTGGAAATGATTGAAAAGAGCTCCCGAAAAGTAAAAGATAGGCACTCTCATTTAGGGGGATGACATTTTTTAAGGCAACCTAATACCTTGAATGTATATTATGGAAACTTGACTTTTGTTGGATCTCTGGAGTGCTGTCTGAAACAGTCATGTACAAGCCAATAAAGGTAAACTGAACCGCGTTGACTTTTCTTGTTGGGTGCGCAAATTGGCGGCACGTACTTGGTTTTTGGGTGAAGTTGGTTGGCTTGTCTCTCAAACGAGAGTCCAAAACAATAAATGAACACACTGAAGAGCGACTTGATCATTAGCTTTACGCAGCTGTAAACTTCAGATCATCTCAGGGGTGTGGGGGGGGGGGTTTACAGGACAAGCGAGTCAGTGTCCTTGGCACAAATAAACATGTCAAATAATTCTCACCTAATTGAACCGGAGCCACTCCATTGAGCCTCGGTATTCATTTATGATTAAATTTGCCCGTAATGTTCAATGGAGGGAATTCTGATTGCGTTTCTCTGTAACATATAATTAATGAGGTGCACGTCTTAATAGAATTGCGAGCATTGCAGATCAAGCTAATATACATGTAAGCAGGAAACAGATGAATGGAATTAATTAACGGCAATTAGCAATAATATTCTCACGCTTTGCTCAACCAACAGAAGGCAACTCTGTCGCACGGTGTGTTCATGAACCAAATGTCTTTGACTGGCCTGGAAAGTTTGAAAATATTTGTCGTCCGGGCACTAGTTTCCCGAATCAACATTCAAATTTGGTTGACGTGCCTATCAAAACGGAATACAAAAGTCTCGAGGACCCACGCTCCAAGTTCAACTGCACGGCAGCATTTTGGTTTGAAGCGGACATTTTGGAGTCAATTCCAGCAAATAAGGGGCCTGGAAAATTTGAAAGAAAATTAGCGCCTGTCACCAGTTTACCCGACTGACAAAATTTGGTAAAACATATCTATCATAACAAGATGCTGGAAAAAGTCTTAAGGACCCATGCCAGAAATTGAACTGGAAGACAGCCATGTTGGCTAGAAGCTGCCATTTTGTTGGTAAATTCCATGAAAAGGGGGCTTGGACATGTCGAAAAAATGATTCACGCAACAGCAAATTTCCCATGGAGACATGAAACTGGGTGGATCTCTTTATCATAACAGGATGCACGAAAAAGTTTCAAGGACCCATGCCTGAAATTGAACAGGAAGGCGGCCATTTTGGTTTGTAGCAGCCATTTTACTGGTAAATTCCATGAAAAGGAGGCCTGGAAAGATGGAAAAAATGAGTTCCCTCAAGACCGTTTTCCCAGAGTGACACGAATTTGGATGGACAACTTCAACTATCATGACAGGATGCCATGCCCAAAATTGAACGAATGCAGCCATTTTGTTGGTAAATTCCATGAAAAGGGGGCCCGAAAATGTAGAAAAAATGTATTCCCTTCGACACCAATTTCCCAGAGTGACACAAAATTGTGAGGACAACTTTACCGTAACATAAAAGTCCGAAATTGGGCAGGAAGGCAGCCATTTTGAGCCAACATTTGATCATGTCAAAGGTATGACATGTAAAAGTGAGTGCAGGGTCCTTTTCAAAACAAATGTGGTTTTATAATCCAGTTTGGATGCAGTTTGATTGGGAAAGTTGAGTGCTTTTCATTGGGAATCATCGTGACATTTAACTTCATTGTCATGATTCACTCACTCTGACGTCTAATGGTTTGGTGAGTGCCTTTTAAAAGCTGCCTTTGCTTGCCCTTTTGCCAGAAAAAAAAAAAAAAATCCCCTCCCTTTTCATGCTTTCTCTTTAGACAACACTCGGCGTCTTTGTGCAATTTCTGTGACAGCACTCAGCTCTGAACACAATTAATTGAGTTTGACTTGACCAGCAAATAGCGGCATGGCCGCCCTCCATTCTAAAAACGCCACCCAGCCGCGGCCTGGCTGAAGTGCTTCTAAAGATAGACTGTGAACAAACACAGGTTGTTTGTGGTGACGGTGCTCTCTGGCAAAGGCCATTAGTCGCTCTCCACCTATGCTGTGAAGAGTTGTCCACGATGATTTGCTATTGTCCGTCATTGGTCTCTGCTTGGCTAATGATGGTCTTTCAAAGACCCTCTGGGGAGAGTGTGATTATCAGCTACTTAGGGACCATTACTGCTTCGTCTCTACGTTTCTCTACTCGAAACCTCAGCAGTTTGGCGAAATTGTACGCCTTCTCATGCCGCACTGGTGTTGTTATGAAACAGGACAGGACAACAGATTAGGACAACAATAACTTAACATTGAAGTTGCACGCCAGCTGCTTATTATTTGCTCCATTTCTTGAAAGAAAAAGAACAAAAAACCCCAAAACTTTTCCGATCTTTCTGTCAAGGCTGACCGTTCGGGCAAAAGGAGCCTCGGCTTGTCTCCGAAAGCGTGAGGCACTTCGAATTACCCCGGCCAATGTGAGGACGATTATGCTGTCCTCCCACCTTGTTTTGCGCCCTGCCTATTATGCTACTACTCCACCAAGCGAGAATCACCAGCCAATTGAACAAAAGCACTCAAGGGCTAATTCATGGCATTTTTATGAAAAAAAGATGATTTGTTTTTCAAATTGCGGGCAATCTTTCTGTCCTGCGCATGCAAGTCCTCAGCGGGCGGTTGCATCAAAACGCACACTTCTAGTGTTGATGTCCATTCCAGGTTGCAGGGAAAGATCCTCTTGGTAAGGGATACGATTGGGTTGAGGTTATTTGACATTAGAAATCCTGTTCTTCCACAGATTAAAAGAAACCCCAAGCACAAGACTAGACTTCCTGTCTTTTGTGAATTCGGGTTAGCATCAGTAATTGTTCAAAATGCCGTTTTACCAGAGGTGATCCGAAAACCTGATCACAAACCTTGTCTTGTGAATTCCGTAAGAAATCTCGGGTTAGGGTCAGCTCACGTTGGAAATCCTCCTTTACCAGACGTATTGAAGAAACCCGGTTCAGGCCGCTCCGGAAAAATCCACCTCTTAAACATGACTTACACATTTTGTGTTTGTGATAACATCTGAAGCGCGTTTGTGCTTGTTCATCGGATTCCTTTTGGGCCCTCGGCACCGCTCTGCTGGCCTAAACACATTCCGACACCTATAGAGGAATAAATAGGTCTACAGGGCTAGCTTTTGATGTCAGCGCAGGTGGGTGATGGCGAGGTCAGCGAAGTTGCCCACAGCCTCCTCGGGCGTACTGTGAACTCTCATTAGATTGCCCCAAATACTCCCCCTGCTGGATTTTGGCACACACTCACACACTTATTTTCGGGCCCTTCTTTCTCTACACTACAACACTAATGTGGAGGTCCATTCGTCTGTGAAGGACAACAGAACCTTTTGGCTGAGACAAATCGCTTCGGAGCTGGGCTGAACTTCCCCACCACACTAGCGGATATTCTCTCTCACGCACGCTTGCACACACACGGACGGACACCCACACACACACGCACGCACGCACACACGCACCCACACATGCACACACACACACTCCTGCACCCTCCAGGGTAACAAGGGAAGCCTTGAGTATATAGTATTCCATCAGGAGTCAGCCAAGTGGGCCGCTGTTCTAATCCCTAGCAGCGTGGTCGCAATGCCAACGTCCAATTAGGACCATACAAAAAAAAAAAAAGTCCAGCGTTCTTGGTGAACGGTGGCCTTTTTATGAGGGGCCTGCCTGGCCCTGCGTGACCCGTGAACAGTCGCCGTAACAATGCAGCCATAAAAGCGAGACCGGGCAGTGGAACACAGCAGGATTATAAAATATCGACGAGTGTGAAGACATGCACTTTAACGGAGACATTAGGAATTTTCCTTGCAATTTCAAACAGTTCCCAGGTGTCTTGGTAACCCCTTTTGTCAAAATTTCACAAAGATTAAGAATGGCAGTAATGGCACTTGCTAGGGCTGCAGCTATCGAAGATTTTGCTATTCAGATATCGTATCATTCAACATTTTGTACTTTAATTTAAACTGTGCATAGCAGCACAATATTTTCCAAATATTTGTGAGATTTTAGACAAATCTCTTCTCATGGGCATAGATCTCGGTCTTTGAGACGGAGCTCACGTCAGAACAACGTTGCGACTTTGCCAGCTGAAACAACACACTTGCTTATGAAAAAGTGATCATTTGGAACGGCAACTGTGTCAGGCTGAGTCATTTACGTCTGTTGCCTTTCAAGAGTAATCCGACGGCACTCGAGAAACTATATGGGGCACTTGAGCACTTCTCGCACAGCTATCGTTTGCTAGCACTTGCTAGCATTGGAGCCGCCCCAAAACGCTGGCAACAGGCTCTGTAAAATACGGTGTCGGCATAATCAAGTTGTTTTTAGTACCCTCAAAGTGGACGTCAACCCTAAAATTGTCTTTACAAGAATATGTTCTAAGCTGCCCCCACTACTCTAAACATGGCATTCTGATTAACATTGCGTTTTGTGGAATATGAATTAAACAGTAAAATCCACCTGTTTTGTCCATCTCATGTGAGCCCTTCACATCCGCCGAGCATTTTTTTTAATCAAGGCTACCCGAGTTAGTCAAGGACTTGTTTCAGCCCTACTATTTACACATCCTGTTTCTTGTTTAACTTCAAATCAGCCAATGTCGAGTGTCTTTCTGTTAATGAAATGAAAAATATCTTATCAAATTGAAGCACAATTTTCTCCCAATTAGAAAAGGAAAATGTTACTTGGGAAGATTTCTTCAAACAAATGCATTTGTATTTCAAATAACGATGGCCTGCTTGGCTCAATGCTAACAAACAACGCGCACGGATGGGCTAACGGATAGCATCTGCGAAAAAAGTAAGACCACTGCAGCTTACTGAGTCAACTGTGAAACTCTTCTTGGCACGTTTCTGTCAGTATTATACTGCCCCCAAGTGGCCAAGAAGCACAGACCAGAAGGTGCAGCACAGTGTCCATGGAATTGAAGCAAAAATGTGGCCAAAAGCGGTTGATTCTTTGGGCTGTTTGGGAGGATGGAAGGGTTAAACACGTGGACAAAATGATTGATACCTGCTTGGTCTTTAGCCTTTACATGAATGCGCTTCACTCTAATTTTGTTTTGGATTGCCTTGGCTTCCTCCCATCCATGTTTATTATGGTACACACCACGTCAGCAGTGACTACTTGTTACCCTTTGAATAGGCCCATTGACTGATTACAATTTTCAACAAAGACACCAGTTATCCTAATTAGTGGACAGAGCTTGTTGGAACACGCCCCTGTGTCCATATTATTTTCAATCTTTTCTTTATGCAGGCCTGTTTCGTGAGTTTGTTTTTTAAAATAATTGAGATGATCCACATTTTGATTGGTTCATGTCGATGAAATGTTTATTTGTTCTTGCTTTTCGCAGATTGAAGTTATTTCCGTGACCACTGTGCATTTTCCTTTCGTTAACGGCGTGGTGGCAACAATTGTATGTATGGTTGATCATCCCTGACTGCACTTGGCAGCTTGATTCCACCGAAGGTCACTGTAAAAGTCTGGTCGTGCCAATTTCATGTTCTGCTCTAGCGGCTACTTTGGGGACGGCAGAGCGTGTCGGCTAGCGAGGGAGGATCGTAAATTGCCGCAGCGCAACTCGGAGGTCGGATGAAGCAATAAGAATGGATTTACAAGGCATCCGTTCCATAAACAACAGCAATATTGTGTAAACTGCCTCCTAATAGAGCTCGCTGCTCAGATGTAGAGTTCTGCAGACAGCGACGTTGCACTATGTGCAAACCTGCAACACGTCCCCGGGTGACCTTGCTAAATAAAGACCAGCAGATTGATCTTCCCGCTCTCCCCTGTCCATTTCCGAGGCGCTGAGGCTTGAAGTATACATTTGCGCGGCGCATTACACCCTCTAATAGGCAGTCAGTCAAAATAACAGGCTGCCTGAAATGTCAGCGTTTACCTTTGTAATGATTGCGGGTTTTAATAGATTCTCCGCCCGGCATCTCCAGCTGAGAGCCTTCAAAGTGTCAGCGATACACCCTAAAACGGCCGGTGGACATCGGCGCGAGGCGCTGAAAATGCTTGAAATGCAGGTGAAGCACAACACAGAGAAGCCTTCAGCCAAATTCTTCATTGGCGGATACGTCATGTGGCGATGTTGTCGGCCCATTAAATGCTCGTTATCAGTTGATGTATGGAGGCGGAGCCGAGCTGCGCTCTACATTCATCTGACACAAGATCCCAGCGCGGTTTCTCTCCTTCCTGGTATTTAGAGTCTTTCGCGATGCCCAACGGGGGATTTCGGCGTTTTTTCGGCTTCATGATTTCACGCTTCTGTTCAATGCTGCTCCTTCTGCTGTGCCCGCCTATGGTCTTACAGCGTTCACTTTTAATGTTCTTGTCTATAGTTTTATAGCTAATCCTGAGACAACTCTCCCCTTGAGTTTCTCTGGTCCATGTTTAGTGTGGTACACACCATATCACCAAACAGAACTACTTGTCACTCTGTAGCCCTTTGCAATTCCACCTGGCAGTTTTACCTGAACGAAAGGTGCACCAAAGTAAATTTGATGCTGCACTTGAACCATTTGGAGTTTCGGCATAGTTTTGGTCTCTCTTTGAAGATAACACTTTTAATTTTTCTCCTGAACTGTCAGAATCTTTTCAAGTGCTACTGGCACTGAATTATGGAAGTTTGAATACATAGAAGGCCGTGGCTCGTCCGTGGGTCTGCCTTCTTTTATGTCTTCAAACGTCCATAATTCAGTGCCAGTAGCATTTAATAATGACAGTCTGACAGTTGAGGAGAAAAATTCAACGAGTGGGGGGCATTCTATAGGCAACGTTGTGGTTTTTGAGGCCACAAGCTTGGCAAAGCTATCTTTGGCCATGTCAACCTTCATCAGGATGGTGATCATAGCTACAACCTCACCTGACTGCTTATGATTGTTAAGTTTTAATGTAACTCCCTGACAGAGCAGTTCTCCTGGCGCAAAATGTCATTTTGCTCCAGTTGTAACTCAAATGTCATAAAAACGGCAATAGAAGCGAGCATACTCGAGCAGGAACAAGATGAGGAAAAAATGGTGTGGTGATAATGGTTGCAATAATAACAATAAAAACGAAGACTGATAGCACGTCCGCTCTCGACTTGAACGGTTTGATGCACTGTGACGATGCAGTCGTGCCGGCGCATTCACGGGTCAATAGTAAAAAGCACCATCTGGCCTCACCCCTCCTCCCCTTGCTCCCATGTACACAATCAAATGAAATGTTAATGGATGCTAATGAAATGTCTAATTGTGGATGCGGCGCAACCATGCGTCGCTCCCTAGTCTCGGCTTCGGTGTTCATCATTTACCACACCGAAACCTCTCGAGAGCTACGGCAATAATAATAATCAACATTAAAACACAATGACACCGGCGTTGTTTTGCACGCGGATGGAGCGCGGCGGAGCGTCGGTGCTTTGTCCTGAAAAAAATTGCCATGGAACTTCAGAATCAATCGTGCATGAATCCCAATGGTGGATTTTGGCATGTGTTCCAGGTGATATCCATTGATTCAAATTCGATTTTTTTTTTTTTTTTTGCCCTTGTGGAGGTTGGCACTCCATGGAGTACTGCTCCAGTTGCTGCCCTTTCAAAATTCTTTACTCCCACAAAGCAGAGACAGTATATGTCCATGAATATTGTTGTATGCTCTGTTTGTATGTGACAAAAGTCGCCGTATGGGACTATTGCGTGGGCTTATTCCGATAAATTGGCCTTTGGCAACAACAATGGTTGTCAGCATTAAGATGAAAATTGCCTACAGTTATCATTTTTATGTCCTAAACTGTGGTCCCAAAAGACATTAGTAACATTTCATCTTACATTACACTTGAAAATAATAGGACAACAAATGATTTACTTTGGAAAAAAAAAAACATGCACCTAAGTCCTAGGGCAGAGGTGTTAATATACCCATTACTACTTTCCTATTGTCCATTTTGTATTATCACTTTTTTGACACAGTGATATGTAGATACGTTTTTTTTGTTTTTAATATATCACCAATGTCTGTCTTTTGTACTTATTCTACCATCTGCCGTTACCAATGAATGACTCAATGCTTAAATTCCCTGTGAAGCGTTTTGTGAATTTAACACACCACAGAGAAGAGTGCTGTGTACAACTCTACCAAATTTCAACGACAGAATGACAGACTGCTCCCGGTCTTCGTGGTGCTTTTCCATGTCGTAACAAGATGCTCTAAAGCAGCCACACTGGCTCAAAGCCCCAGTCTTTACGCTAGCAGTCAAGTTAAGGGGGGGGGGAAGCTAAAAAAAAAAAAAAAAAAAGAAAATCCTTCCTCCTGGTGCTTTGTCCTAACCCACCGTGACATGCGTGTACTCACGGCCAACAACGAGACGCTTGAAAACGGCCATTCCAGCGGACTATGTAAAGGGGAAATGTGTTGGTGTAGGCATAGCTAGCTAGCTAGCTAGCTAGATTTGTTGAAAAAATGATGTATAATGTATTTAGAAACAAATTTATGAATTCATTTTACCTGGTCTTTAACTTCCACCGCTGCCAGCAGCGATCTGGACCTTTCTGTGCAGCCTTTTGAGTTATTCATAATATCAACTGAGTAATACTGTCATAAAGCATTTTTTTGGAGCGACAGCTCTTGTTCAAGTCGCATTGTGCTTAATGACATCTCATCATGGAGCGGGGCAGCCTGAAGGAAACTCATTGCGATATCCTTTTATTTGGCTTGGACTGGCGACTCCTCTGGCTTAATTACAGTTTGAAGCAGCTTTTTTTCCATTGTTATTAACATAAGGCCGGTGATTGAATTTGAGGTTGTGAATTTCATATATGTGAGTTTCCCACCTTGGAAGTTCTCCGCGTGTGAGGTTATTAAAAGGAAAATGGTTGGCTCTGCCTGTCAGTCAGATACACGCACCTGTGCTGCTCTGCCACACGTTTGCTGTGACGCGTTTCAACGTCTGGTCGCTATTGTTAATTGCGCTCCATTTCAGTGTCAAACCTTCACTTGTTGGAGGTGGCACTAAGAAGTCATTTGAATACTGTACGCAATTAAGTCAACAAGTCATCGATCGGATGGGCCAGGTCACCCACAGACAAGGCAGAAAGAAATATGGGTGCAAAATGAGCCATTTTACTCATATTTTTTCGTTTTGCCACAGTATTAATTTCATTATCAAATATATCAATGCACATTTATCACATTTATCAAGAAAAATAGACTAGACAAAACTAAAACCTCTGTTAATAAACAATAACTAGGACTACAATCATGAATAACTGAATAATAAAAAACAACATTAAAAATAAACATGATTTTACGTCAAAATAAACCATATTAATGCTTGCATTCATTGCACTAGCTATTTTCACAAATTTAAACCATTTTTTGTGAAAGCAAATTGCAGCTGTGTGGTTTCTCCACAGACACAAGAACGTGAAAGTCCTCACCCACTCCTGCCCCCTCTCAGTTCCCTTTTCAACACTCTCCGAGTCGGCATGCGAGCCTGATTAATCAGGCAGGAGCACAATGACTTCTTCTTCACCGTGCAGGTCCCATGTGGTCCCTTAAGTTTGTGTGCTGAGCATTTATTTCAGAGAAACAAAGTTAGTAAATCAAACAGGAATAGGAGCTCTTTCATCTTAACTTGTAGCATTTTGCCACTCGCGTCATTTTTTAAAACCAGTCGCCGCCGAAATGGGGCCAAAACTGCGCTCTATTTTGAAACGTTTGCAGAGGCAAATGAATGCGTATGATTTCCTCCGCGGTTTCGTCGTACAGATGCTTGTCAGATGATCAGCGATAATGTGCGCCCACCGATCCGTGCTTTTTTTGTTTTGTCAGTGGAAATTTGAGGGGAGATGTTATGTCAAATTGACTTTTTAATTGCTTGTGCACAAATAGTTGCCTGCGCTTCTGATAAGCGACTCATTATACAGTGTGTTATGTAAGTGCCGCTTACCAGAAGTGAGCGGTTAGTTAGCTTCGGATAAATGGCACATAATACATTATCTGCGACTGAGAAGAACTGGACGCTTATTGGTGCACTAGCTTCTGATGAGCAGCACGTTATACTTGTACATCAAGCATGTGACGCTCATCAGAAGTGAATGCTAACATGTCCGTTAGTTAGCATCTCATAAGTGTCACATAATACCAGAGCTGGGCAGTCCGTCCCTGGATGCCCATTTTTCGGGCGAGTGGGGTCGGTGCTGACAAATTTAAAAAAAGGGCTGGACTAAGCATAGACGGAAGTGGATTTTAGTCCGGCCCACTAATCGTCCCTAATGCGTTTGGCGTGGTCACGAGGCGGCCAAATTTCATCTCGGCCTACTCGGTGAAAGGCTTCTTTTTAGGCTTCTTTCTACTCCCGCATCGGCGCGAGCGACATCTGCCGACAGTGTTTATGAATATGGCCGCAGGGTCGCGGCCGGAAGGGTACCCGGGTCAAGGGTGGAGGGTCACGGCCGGACCCGCAAAAAATATTTGGACGTTAATCTGCACGTTTGCGTTAGCTTCTGATGAGCAGCACATTTTACATAAAGCATGTGTCACGTATTGGATGTGAACACGTACATTATGTGCGACTTACAAGGATTGGACCGTTATCGGTGCATTAGCTTTAGCTTCTGATAAGCAGCACATTATACATTATGGGTGAAGATGTGCCATTTCCAAAGCACAGAAGGGCTACATTGTCTGAAACACTCATTTCAAAGCCGAAAGGTAAGCAGTTGAATCACATTTTGTGGGTTGCGCAGATTGGCATTTGCTTCTGATAACCAGGACAATACACATGACGTGCCGCTTATCAGAGGTGCACACTCTGTTAGTATAAAAAAAAACAACAACAACAATTCAGACAATCGCAGAAACATTTTCAGCTCACAAAATATGTACTTAGTTCTTTAATTTCACACTTTATGGCACTCCGGATACCCAATAATTCCAATACAAGCCATAAAACAATCATTTTCACAATGATCTGCTTTTCATTCTGCATTTAGCAGCATGGTGGAAATCCATGCTTGATGATTCAGTCACCCGTGGGAGTGGAGCGAAAATGATTGGGCCCAATTGATCCTCAGTTGGAATTAACCCAGCTCGCATTGGTGCGGCCCTAATTAAGGGTCAGACGGGTTACTGTAATACATAAGCAACAATTGATAATTAGGAGCCTTTCAATGCGCCGGGCAAATGAATTCCTGTGGACACGTTTCTCCCCCACATTGTTCAGGTTCAGAGGTTGTTGAGTCACAATCGCAAGGCTGAAGTACACTTTGCACAGGTGATTAACTCCCAAGACGTGGTAATTGCATGCAAATCAACTGTCAGCTTCTGCTTCAAAACATTGTTTTGGACTCCCTGTCAGTAGGGGGCAGCATATTACCACGACGGGAGGAAGGCAAGTCACCCCTTTGCGTCGCCCTCGGTTCCATTTCTGTGCCCGCTGGCTGGAAATGTTCCCCCATGTGAGATTGGTTAGGCGTTAGGCTGAACGACATCTTTATACTTGCGTGCGTGCTACAGCTGCTCGACGATGCCTCGTTTGGGGCAGGGAAGTATGAGTAGAAAGATGCCTTATATGGCAACAAAAGTCGACTTTGACGCGTGATCGGTCTAACTGTCAAGCGTATGTGAGGAACAACGTGCAAGTTGGTTGCTTAAATACGTACAGCATTTTGTTGCATTTTTCCACAACCTTGAAAGGACTTTAATTGGAGCTGCAGGCTTGTAGCACTCGTTATGGAATTCAGGGCCCAGCGAACGCATGTATGTGGGACCGCTTTACTCGCGCTATCGCACAAAAGCCCACTCAAGCGCCGGCTGCTGGTGCGTTTTCGTCCTCCCACACAAGTCGCGCAGGAGCGCATATCGTTGAGTGCTCCAGTCTTTTTTTTTCCCCAAGTCAGTATACTCTTTGTGTATACAATATATATCACGTTTTGTATTGTATTGTATTAAATCAGCCACTGATTTCACTAAATGAATCTCAGACCAAAATTGAGAATTGCAGCTTTGCTTTCATGGTATTTTCATGTGGATGTGTTAAACAAGTCAGGACAGAGGACCTTTTGCTTGAAGCCGGCCACTTTTCAAGTAAGGAAAAGCAGTGGAATGAAGTTCATGTCAATATTGAATATTGAATATTTGGATATTCATCTTCATGAATCTGACAATACGTCCTTGCCCGTCACTTTATTTTTTTTTGATACGTCCTCTGATGTCGCTCTGACTGTTAGTATACTGATGCAATCATGTCACCACTAAATGGATGTTACATTGGGTTACTTCAAGAGTTTTGTGGTCCATGCACCTGTGGCACTTTACATTAAAGATTGTTGATGCTCCGCACATGATTTTGTTGTTCCTGTGACAATGACGACAAATCTTGAAATGTGAAATGTGAAATCTGGTGGCTTAACTTGACTTGACCAGACTGTTGAAATGCTTTTCCGGGCCTTAGTGCAGCCTCTTTCAGTTCTGGTTTGTTTCTGGGGGTTTCTCCCTTCTGTCCCCTCTTCAGCAGGAAAGATGCATGCTCTATTGGGTTAGGGGCTGGGGATCCAAGAGCTTCCACTTGGTGCCGCAACCATTCCATCGAGTTCCGTCGTCAATAACGACGTGAAGCGAGCTCGTTCTAGAAGCAGCCATGCGAGCCCAAGTCACGAGACGGCCGTGATAGCGGACCTTCTGGCCCGCTTGGACTCATGCAAGCTAGTCCCTCTTACGGTTAAACCTGCGCCTCCAACCTCCTCTCGAGCAGCCTGTGCGAAGAGCGGCGAGCGCCGGGTGGCTCGGGGCGGGGCTATGTCAAGTGCTTTTGGCAGCCATGGCGGCGCAGCCACAGAGCCGTTGTTGCTGATCTGGCCGCAGGTTCGCGACGCATTTTCTCGGGCCGTGCCGCCGTCACGACCCGAGCTCAGCTTGTTATTTCGGACGGCGGCGTTCGCCTTCTGTGCTCGTGGCAACGTGACAAGCCATTAAAATGCGTACGACGGAGAGACTTTTCGAGTGACAAACAAGTGATGGGGACGTGCAATATACAAGGAATTGTAATAGTCTACACACCCTCTTCAAAGTATTCTTTTTTTTTTTTTCCACCAGTGTGAGTGTGAACACCCTCTTAGAATTTGCACGGGGCTGTGTGTAAAATCACATTCAAACTCATGTTAAATGGGAGTGGACACGCATCTGCCACTATTTAAAGTTCAGCTGTTCTAGTTGGCTTTTGCGGACATTTTTGCTGTCACCAAGAACCTGGATGGTTTTGTCCTGTCACTGACTGCTATTTGGAACTGCTCATAATTGACTCCAGCATGACTAAGGAAGTCCCCAGTCCCAGATGAAGAAAAACAGCCCCAAAGCACGATGGAGCCGAGCCGCCTGACAGCATTAAGCTGTGATTTTTTTTTTTTTTTTTTTTTTTTTAATGGTCCTCGAAAGTATTCATGTTTTTCAATTGAGAATTGCGGGTTAATGGTGGAAAAAAAATTCGAAATGGATTTATTCTCATACTTTTCCCAATCACCACGATCCTGGCATTTGAACAGGGCCGACGAGGTTTTTCATATCCACTATATGCAAAAGTTGTCGTCGGTGGTTTGGTCGTCAAAGCCAAAGGTACGCAGAGCTGCATGGCATTTTGTTGTCCACACCAACCTTCATATGTTGACAATCAGCCAAGTTTAGCCTGGGTTGTTAGTTGACATGACGCAGAGTATTGCGCACCTCTTGTGGTGCATTTTTTTCATAATCAAATCATCTCTAAGCCATTTATTTTTTAAGGTACCGTTGTAAGAAGAGTCTAAAATGATATTCAAGTCTTTTACATCACAGTTTGTGGAAGAGATATGGCTTAAACTATTCATAATTTATTTAAAAAAACAAATAAATAAAGAGGGAATGTCGATTACTCATGATTGTACTGTAGTTGTTTCTATGCATTGTATGGCTTGTCGACCCTGTGCCCAAAACACATTGTGATTAGCGTATGCAATGCATATGCAAGTACATCCATGTAATTTACTCTCTAAAAACTGTTACAGGGCTCCAGAATAATTTTTGTTACCAGGAGTACAGTGGCCCCTGATCTGGAATTTCAGGGGCGCACATGAATCACAAATGAACTTGCAAAGAATTTCCACTTCATATATGGGCCAAAGAGTGGAGGCAGAAGTTGCCCAGCGGCAAAAAATATTCAAGAATTGAATGAATGAATGAATAAATAAATAAATCAGCTAACTTTATGGTCACGCATGCGCTAGTTGATGAAAAAAATTAGTTGCACTGCCTCGAATTTTAGGGGTAGTCTGGAGCCCTGAGTCGGGCAAAACATCCCTTGATTATGGGTCAAGAATGGACCGAGCCCCCCTGAGTCAATTTGACCACTTTTTGTCTGATTCATTTATCCCCTAGAATATGGGTCAAATTGAGCCAAATGGGGTCGGTCCCTTTTTGACACCATAATTGGGTTATTTTGAACCTAATGTTTTTCACTGATTCATTCAACCTCAAAAAGTTGGATCCGTCCCTTTTGGACCCACAATTGTGTTATTTTGGCCCCAGCTGTTTTGAGAGCATGTCTACTGTCCATATTAAAACATCCTCATGCAAAGTTGACTGGTCACATTTGAGCCAGTTCCCCGTGCAATGCACACATTTGCATTGTAACACGTCCAATCCCTTTGACAAGGGAAGCGCCATTAGGCTTAGCAAGGGCCTTCTTCTTTTATAAAGCATGGCTGGGATTATGGCGCTTTGCAACCCCGGGAATGTGTTATCTACGGTCGCAGCTGCATGGCACCGAACAGCATCCATTTCCCCATCTGCCGATCTGTCACGCGCTCCTTTATTCTCCCGCTCCTTCTGCAAAGCCCACCTGACAGAGCCGGCAGAGGGGGCTAACCTGCGACCAACATGGCCGCTCCAAAGCGCTGGCAAGAACCAAATTCCTGGAAGGAGGCGGGCAATCTGGCACGTTGGTGGAACCCAGTTTTGACCGTTGTGTTTTTTTTTTTTTGCTTTTGTTTATTTTGCCAACATTAACAAACCCCTGAGTTTGGCGCTTTTCTATTGGTTGGATGGAGAGAGTCAGAATGTGATGCTTGCTCAGTTGGATATTTAAGAGCAGACATATGGTTATGTTCAGAAAATGATCACAAATGTCATTTAAGATGTGGGATGCATTTGTTTCCCGCATGGCCAATGCAGTACGGCTTTCATTTATGAAGCTCAGCCATTGCGACTATGCGAGCAGCTCCTACTTGATTCGGGAAATAAAGCCTTGCATGTGTAAAGTAACCTTTTTTTACATGAAACATTTGTCAAGGCAAAAACATCCCCCCCCCCCCGCCCCTCCATGGAGGCAGTACTTCATACATACACTTGTCAATTAGTGTGCAGATCTGTGCATGTGGCGCAGAGACTATAACGCCGCCCCCTTGTCGCCACGGTAACGACATTTGTACTTGCCGTTGGCTGAGCAGTATACGACCCGGGCTAATTTCAAGAAAACGAGAAGTGGGTGCGGGTACGTTGTTGTCGATGCACTACCGAAGCATAATGTAGTGTATGGAGTGAAGATGTTCTTTTTTCTTTTGTCTCCCAACCGTTGCGCACATTAGTCTGACGTTGATCTAAAGTAAAAGAAACACTAGCCTCGTCGCAACGCCCTCGCTTCACACTCAGTCATCGTGGTCATGAATGCCGCACAGGCTAGATGCTCTTTCACTTGGATGAGACTGCGACGCCCCAATAATTTCAGTTGGGCAAGAAGTGGGGTGTGGTAAGCGTGCTGTGATTTGGGGAGTATACAGACGATAGAAGTTCCTTGGGAGCCCTTCTAAAATGTGAAAAATGCATAATACGTCGTCTTGAACTGAATTGTTGCGGGAGGGATAAGCTTCCCCCCATTTGCTAAGGAGGCTACAAGTTTTCCCTTGAGTGCACTTTTCTGCTGAACAGCCAATAGCGAGCGTCTTTGAAAACAAAGTCGAATGAAGAGGGAGACGAACGCTAAGTTGCACGGCCCAAAAAAAAAAAAAAAAAACAATGACAGCATGTCCTTGAGTTATAAATGTATAATATCCCTCAGGTGGCGCTGGGAGAAGTCAGCCTCTGATTGGCTTTGGTTATAAATCATTCATTACGCTTCACATCAATCATTAATATTCCAGCCAAGCCTGAATCCTTTATGTAAATACTGTCACACGTCGGAAGGTTACCATTGTAAACTTGCTTCGACAGGAGTTTTTGAACTTTTTGATTGCCGGCTGCGGGGCGCCGTGTTTGTGCGCCCGCCTTGGTCTTTTTTTTTTTTTTTTTTTTTTTTTTTTTTTTTCATACGCTGCCAAATAAGTGTCAGGGAATGTCACACAAGAGTGCTGTGAATATAGAGTGGAGTTGGGAAGTCGTCTTACATGCCTTGTGGGAACGAACGTAATCAAAAGGTGGAGCGGTGTTGTAGTTTTGCGCTCCAGACCAGCAGGGGGCGCCACGTATATTTTGGAAAGTTAATTATCAAGAAGAAAACATGCTTTTTTTTTTTTTCCACCCGAAGAATTATTGATGATAATTATTAATATTATTATATTGCCTGAAAGCGTCTCTGGACCTGCGACCGGCGTCACTGGCGACTCATTAAATGAGAATGGGGAAATGGGGTTACTATGCAAATTAGAAGCACAAGGACAAAACATGTAAAACACGTGACCAAACCACCACAAGTTTGAATTGGATCAAAGTCAAACTCGGTCCAATTATTATTTTTTTGCTTTAGCGTGAGAGCAAGAAATGAAGCGTCTGGAATTGTTTTGTGCTCATATTTTGTGATTTTGGTGCAGGTATTTTGACATTTTTAACTTTACTGTCAAACTAACTCACTAACTAAATGAACATAAAACCCATCCCGAATTTCTCTCTCTTTTTTGGGGGGGGCTTGTGCCTCACCTCGACCAGTGGGAACTATTATGGACTGTACTATTCATCTTAAAACTTTCATGATATTGGATTTGTCGGTGGACTTAATGGACCTAATCTCAACCAATGTGATAAAATAGATTTTTTTAGTACAATTTTCTCAAATTGACACGTACATAGCCCCCCCCAACCCTAACCCCTAACCCTATGTAAAATTAAATTAGGGGTATGCGTAGGGGCTAGGGGATGATTTTTTTTTTTCCACCTGCAAAACATTTTAATAGATCCGTTTTGTAGCATGTATGACAAAAAGTGTTTTGTCCACTCGTATTGTCCATACTAACTTAGCAGCCCACTTTCTGGATTGTTGGTGTTGATTCATGACGCCGTAAACTTTGACGCTATTGAAGTCGCCGATGGTTGTGAGATGATGCGGGCGCTCCAATTTTTCCCCCGACGGACCCGCGGGCGTCCCATGGAGACGGCGCGGCGGGCAATGATATGGGATGGGAGCAAAAGCGCCCACTTTTTGTCATGTTAATGTGACCGCATGTGATGCTGGGCAAATCGGATTTACTGTACAGGGCTTGCAATGAAATGGAATTGCGCTCTCATAAAAATGTACTTTGAAAGAAATGGTGTGAGCGAGTCTTGGCAGTAAATGAAACTCCTCTGGCAGGATGAGATGGGAAGCGGGCCGCCGAATGAGAACGTGGAACACGGCGAGCCGCGGCTGGCGCAGGTCACGGATCTGCTGTAATTCCACACCTCCACGTTTGAGCTTTTATTGCTTGACTTTTTTTTTTTTTTTTTTTTTGATGAAACAATTGTCAAGAGGGTGATGTGACGCAAAGGTTGCAATGAAGCCAGACGGCATCAGCATATTGGATTCTTTTTTTTTTTTTTTTTTTTTGCATCACGCAGGCACAGAGAACTTTCTCTTTTTATGCTTCGCAACCAAACCATTAGCTTTGGCTTTTTGGGAGAGAAAGTTGAAAGTTTTTTTCCCCCGAACATTTCCAGTGAAGTGGAAGAGCAATTCCGGGAGGATTGTGATTGGAAAGCTGCTTGAGCATTTATCCGATATTGTTATTATCCAGGTTAAGGTCCGTGCACTAGTATGTCTTTGTCGTCAACTAGTAAGGCAACTGAGTGCACTAGTAGAACTATTTGTAGAAATAGTCTTGGGAGTAGTCATACATCGCTGATGTATGACATGTCTGCACACTGGTCGGGCTACTACATGTTACAAGTAAGATCGTCGTTGTACGAGTGCACTGAAAATATGAAAGCCGTTGGACTTTTTTGCTTTTTTTATATTAAGGTCCATGTACAAATATGCACTTCATTAGTTCAAGAATTTTGGGATACTAGTTGACGACTAGCAAAACTGTGCACTAGTCGACGTACGCTAGTTCCATTGAATGTTAGGCAAGCCCCCTCCCTCTCTGTCCATTTTGAAAAGTCGTTTGAAGACACATTTCTGTTCTCCGGCTTTTGATCCGACCCGAGACGGACAGTTTTCGGCTGTTTTCCGGTGTCTATTGCGCATGGTGTTTTGTGTTCATTTATTGCTTCCACTTGTTTTATGATTGCTGTTTTGTTGTCGTATGTCAAGTGCTTTGTCACAGCTGTAGCTGTTGTAAAATGTGCTATGTAAGTAACATTGTATTGTACTGTATTGGAGTAGTACTTTTAGCGAAGAGCTAAAAGTTATGAAAATATAAGTACTACCCTGCACACAGTTGTACAGTCCAGTGCACTAGTAGAACGACTAAATGACATTTCTGCAACTAGGATGCCAACCTAATAGGACGACTGCATGGTAGTAGTGAGGCAGAACTGTGCACTAGTTCATGCCGGCATGTCAATAGAAGTACTATTGAGGTGCCGGGTGTTAACTGGCAGTAGTCATCTGAGGCCAACCTTTTCTTGCTGTATTTTGTTGCCATTAGGGTGAGTGGGTTAGTGGGTTAGGGTCTAACCCTATTTAAGAAAGGAATTCTAAGCACCGGTGACTATTTCCATCCTCTCTACAGTATATATACCACCTGCAATGGATTACAATTACAATCCATCGTAACTAGTGAGGATGAAGCAGGAGCTAGTACACGTACACCTTAAGATGGATATCAAGACAATGGAATCGATGTTCCAACGGTTTTGCACTCAGTGCGGCCTCTTCTCATTTGCACGGCGGAAGCTCGGCAAGTCGCCTGGGACCGCAGCACTGCATCGCTCGCTGACATTTGAGTGAACCTCAAGACTGCCCCTCCCCACCGCCCACAGACAACAAGCTTCCAAAAAGACGTCCTCCTTTTCCAGGGGAGCCGAAGACAGCGCCCTTTTATACCCCAGAATCAAAACTGCCATTCGCGCTGACTGAAAATCGTGTCCGTTGCGATTACTAAACGGTGACGAACGGCAACGTGACGACGCATCTGATATCCAAGCGTGTGCCGTGATTCTCGGTCCTGCGTATGAATATTGAAAAGAGGCCTGGCGTTAATCTGCTTCGCAAGTAATCTCGGGGATTACAAATTCGGAAATGCTCCTAATTGGGGGGGATAATGGTTGAATAATTGCTGTTAAATGTCAGATCCTGTTCTAAGACTGGCTGGATGAAAATAGAGATTCTATAATGATGTTGTAGAAGTTAATATGAGTAAAAAAAAAAGAAAAAAGTTATCGAAACGTTTAACATAGCATCCACAGTCGGGGTTTCATGAACTAAAATGCACACGACAGACTTACCCAACACACTCATAATATAAGCAGGAACAAATCGAAGTGACGTAAGATAAAAAGCACCAGCTAGTTTTTTGCATATTGGCACAGTTTGTTTGCGATTGTCACTTCCCGGTTACGATTTGCTAGCTAAGAGCCAATCACAGTGATCAATTGTCATCGACGGCCGACGCCATTTTGAATATAGAATCTGACTCGCGGATCCTTCGAGCTGCGAGCCGGTTCATTCGTTCAAGTCACATCTAAGAAGCACAACCACTGGGATAAAATAAAACAGTCTTCACATGTGCCAAGACTGATCAACTTCGAATCTAATAGCGATTGCCAAAGATTTTGTCAACAGAAATGATAAATGAATCCATTACCGAAGGAAGATTAACTAGTTTTTATTACAGTAGTTTACCCCCAAACCTCCCAAATAAATCAAAATACATGAAAACCCTTCCAAGAACACCTTTTTATAGAAGCAACATATTTTGCCAATAACAAGTACAAAACACACAGCAACAACGGCAAAAAAAAAAAAAAAATCCATTATATTGTAAATGAATGAATGAATAAGGTAAACAAACATGGTCATGAACAAAAATACAGGACAACAAAACAAAAAAAATACTCATGGGTACAGTTATGTAATAAAACATATCCTTAAATAATGCCTTCATTTATCGTTTCATACATGAGAAGAGGACCTTGAAAAAATAATGGTGCATTAAATTGCAATGGCAATTTTGAGGGGTAAAACAAAAACAAACAAAAAAACAATTTGATTATTTCTCAAAATCACCCACATCATTTGTGATTAGTGTTGTTACAATTTGCGCAAATCCTCATTTTCCATCTTTCTTCTCGACTTGTCGACCTCGCCTTGAACGGCACTTTATATTTTGTTTAGTTTTTTCACTTGACTAACACAAAGTCTCCTCGTCGGCGCCATTTCATGCATCATTTCTCTGTTTAATTGCAGCCGGCTCTGGCCGGAGCCTTCACCATCTCGCCCACCCCGCCGCTCAACATTCCCGCACTCCTCCGCCGTTCAATCAAGGCACCGCTGGAGCGGACAAGGCGGGGTGGGCCGGCGCCACCCCCTTTGGCCACTCCATCACGGGAACGCCACGCTGGATGCTCGCCAAACATCAGCGCCGAGGATGATAAAACAAAACAAGGCGGCATTGTTGATTTGAACTTGGCTGAGAGGGAAATATGGACGTCTATTGTTTGGACTTCTGGACTGAAATAAAACATTGTCAGTTTGTCAGGCGGCGACCGGACTGGGGACTGTTCGACTTATTGACAAAGCCTGCTTATTTTCGCCTGAGTGTATGAACTTCAACAGGAATTGGTCTCACTGCATTGTCTCTACATAAAGCTGAGTTTATATTCATGCAGTGGCGCCTTGAGATGCAAGTTGAATTTGTTCTGTGATAAGGCTGATTCAAACGACAAGCATGATCTCAAACCATCTTTCCCCAGTGAAACCAATGGATATGCCAGGAATCCGTTCCAGCCGCCCAAAAAAACAGACATTTTTTTTTTTTTTTTTTTTTATGAGGAAAGATAGCACTCTATAATATTGTACTTTTTAAAGAAAATACAGTATTGACTCAATGAAATAAAATGAATAAGCAGAGCTGGGCATTTTACCCAAAATTTTGTGTCTGTTATTCGTCATCAGTCTGCAGCGTAGGTATCCTTCCGCCGTCCGTGGTTCAGAAATAGAACCCGTATATAGGCCAGTCCGCCTCTACTTTTTAACCCATTAAAGCCTGAAGCCTATCGGGAGACATCTCTCTTAAGAAACGTTTCAAATACGTCTGTTTATTTTACTCATATGCTAGCTTGTGCGTTTAATATTAGCGTTACGCGACAAAGACAACCTGACATGCGTTAAGAGTCAGTGTTAGATGGATGTAACGGAGAGAATCCGGTCACTTTTAAAAATAAAATGTTTTTCATCCGGAAACGGCTAAAGAGAATAAAGTACACAAAATGATTTAATGTCAAGAAAGGATCTGATATGTCCACGCGGTATCGACAGCTCGTCTCGGCTCCTCGCGGAGGATTATGAATGTATGACTGTGAGTACTGTCATGTTTCCAAAGAAGTCCATTCATGTTGTCATCAGTTGTCTTGTGTCAAATTCTGACACTAAAATAATGGCCTTCCGTCATCTTGGAAGAACATAGCAAACTGAAAACTTTCCAGATGCACTGTGCGATTGAATGTTGCTGCCGACATTCATCACGTTTTCGTAATCAGACCAGTTGTGTTTCATTTGAGCAGAAGCAGTTTCGCATATAAAGCAGCAGTTAAGGAACGGGCTCATATTTGCAATTGTAAACATGAGCATGAGTCAAAAGCGCGAGCGGGACATTTCTAGGCCACACATGCACCGGAAAGTACACAGAAAGTGCTTATCTGTTTCCCTCCCAGGCGCCAAACATGTTATATCTGCGTCTCACACGCACACACACACACGCACGCAACCCACCGAGGTATCCAGAGTAATTATCAGGCCGTTAATGATTGCCGTGCATCAGCAGAGCTCCAGCCATTCATTACAGGAGCTTCTTCAGACCCTTACCAGTCCCAGGAGGTTGCTTATCACACACCCCACCATTTGACGAGTTTAACGCAAAGCGATTAACACACGCGCACACGTACACGCGCACACACACACACACACGCGCGCGCGCACACACACGGTGCACGTGAAGTTTGCCAACGTGCCCCCATCCGCAACGGTTGTTGATTTTTCAACTCGATCACAAGTGTTGTGCTAATGCTTGTTTTGAGTGGAAAACAAAGGGCTCCAGTTTTTTTCACAATGACGTCAGGCTGGCCAACACATTTCAGTTTTTTTCAAAGGCACACCAGAGGTGGTAGTTAGAGACAAGAGAAGACAGGTTTATTTTTTTTAGTGCCGTTCTGACATGAGGCAATGCAAAGTGCCCGAGAGTGGCAGTAAAATTGCACTTTGAAAAACAGCACCGAGGCAGGCAAATGAGCGATTAAAAATACGTAATGGGTTGAATATATGGGAGGTGATAAAAAGTCGTACTGCGAGCCTCACTTTAAATTGCAGCATTTATTTTTGCCGTATTTTCTCATTATATCTTGTTGACATCATCGTTTGGGTTTAATTACTGTCTTTTTTTTTCTTTCTTTTTTCTTTTGCCCCTGGATGGACAGATTACCGTATTGAATTGGTTACAGTTGCACTCAGGGGATTATAACATTGTAGGAAAAACGACTATTCGTGCTTGTAACCAGTCCCACTACAAGAGATAGCCATTCTCAATATGAAAAATAAATCCTCATGTTTATTTTTAATATTATACAATCAAACAGCACACGGGTCTATATTTTATCTTAATTTAGGGGTTCCCGCTTTCAGTTTGGTGTTGCGTTTTCCGATTGGGAAGTTAGAAAGTCCTATTCCCAAAACGCAACACACGCAATTGACAGCCACCTGTTGTGGGAAGTGGCAAAAAACGACATGAGGATTACGCGTGACACGTTCATGTTTTACAAAATATGCCATTGCAGTAAATAAAGTCCTCGATGTTCGAAGAAGGCACTCCAAAAGAGGAATAATAAATCGAACGGGAGTGACAGTGTCGAGTGGGACTGACGAACAGCAGCAGCAGCAGCAGCAGCAACCTGAGAGCGATTTCAACTGGCGTGGTGAGCTTCACAATTAGGAGAAAATTAGCCTAAACGTTTCATCCAAAGTCACTTTTCAAAGCTTTCTTGATAAATGAAACCATTTCAAGACGATTCCAAGTAGAATTTGACTGCAATAAATCTGAAGAAAGTTATTAAAAACGGCACCAATTTCTGGCCGACTTCTTGTCATTAATTCAACAGGGGTGAAGGTTTTAGGTGAGCGTTTATAATTTCCATAACTTTATTCTTTCTTTTTAGAAAGCTTGCCGAAATGAGTGCATTAAAAAAATCAATTAAGTGCCACAGATTGTTGGAATGTAGCAAAATGAACTCATATTTGACAGTAAAGAGGTATTTGTAGTTGATAAAATTCATGAAATTAGTATTGGACAGAGAATCTGAGCCACCATGACGATCGGAGTACCATCTCAAGCAAAAGAAAACCGATATAACGTGGCAGTACTTTGACGCTAACAAAAAACACAAAGTGCAGAGAGTTTAAAGGCTCACCAGCGACTTTTTAGAACAGTACCTACAAATAAATAAAGGAATAAATAATTCCCTGAGATTTACCCAATTTTAAGATCATGTCTTTATGGCTGGTCGATTCAGGAAAAAAAAAAGGCAGATGCCGATATGCGTTAAAATACAAAATATCGGCGCCAGTAATACGTCCGGCCAATCAGTCTCTACCCCAATATCCATAGGTGCATGTAGGATTGCTTCCAATAAGGTACAACGTTTGAGTCATTTACACGTCTTCAAGGAAAGTCAATGCTCCAAAGCAACTCTTCCATCTGGTGGTCGCAAATCCCATTTTTATGTCAGAAGCATTTTTGGGATGCGTCGTCGGGTAAAACAGGCTCCCCAATGTCCTCATGTTTCTCGGCCTAACGGGACGCGCCTCGCACCGCACAATAGTTCCATCCATTAAACGCCAGGTCAGGAGCAGGAAGTTGAACGCCTCGCCGAGAGATGGGATTTCAGATGGCCGAGATTAAAAGCTCACAGCACCCAGGGCCGCTGGAAGTGAAAACGAATGAGTAGTGGTGGTGGGGGGCGGGCGGGAATGAAACGTTTGACGAGGAAGCGCGGGAGCAAGATGGAGGCGGCGGGCAGCGAAAGTGTCAGTTCCACTGTAAATAAGATCTCCCAACAGGGTGCTTGGCTGCGGACTGCCTTTGTCTGGCCGTTAATGGTTTACAGGGCTGGGAGAGACAGATTAGAGCGCAACGAAATATAGGCTTTGTCTTCAGGCCCGATTTATCTCCCACTCCAGGTCTGAACTTTGTTTTCCTGGGGGGACCGCCACCGTGTTGAGGTGCAAAACTTCTCTTGTGCTGCAGTTGCCCTTGCCTACATTGATTCTTATTTTTATCTCCTCGAGGGATTTTGCCCATAAGGGTTGATGAATGAATTTACTCATTTGCTCCCACTTAACGGCTGCAGCTATCGAATATTTTGGTATCCGGATGCTTGGTGAAAGATACAGTACGCAAGACAAAAAAACACAATGACCGACCCCTCGTCATTTCACGTAAACAACATTTTATACTTCAATTCCAATTGTGAAAAGCGGCACAGTTTTTTTCCTCTCTAGAAACAAAAGTGAGAATTTAGTTGAAGCTCTTCCCTTAGATTTTGGTCTATGTGATGGGGTGCTTATGGAAAATGTTGTATAAAAGTGGGGAAAAAAGTCGTTTTTTTGGAGGGGGTAAATCACTAAATGCTTGTACTAGTAACAAATGCAACACCAATCGAACAAGATGAAATTTACGTGTTAATTGTATGCAAGAGAGTAACTGAATGAAAATGTTATCATGTTACCCTTACTAAAGTAGGCCCACCTTTTTTTTTTTTTCAAATAACATGATAAAAACTGAATTTTACATTTAGATGACATTTTAGACTGATTAAACCGACGTCGGAGGTCGTGAAGCGTCGTAGCGTCCGAATGCGCCGTCTAAATGGTGTAGTGACCACCGTCGTAGTGTCGTAACCCGTCAGGAAGCGTCTGGCGGGCGTTTCGGCATGTTGAATCGGCGTCGCCAGTCGTGACATTTTGTCACTCTGATTGGCTGTTAGCTAGCAAATCAGCGCGCGGAGCACCAACGGGACGTGACAAATGCCGATCAACAGTGAGCACGCCTTCGCTGCCTTCATCGTCTTCCAAGTACAAGAGCGAGGGTTGACGATTGAAGTATTTCACAATACCGTGTCAAGAACGTGAGGGTTTACTTCGCGTGGGTGCGAAGAATATAGCTGAATGCATTGTTTACGTTTTTTTAATCCACCCTTGGCCAACATCTTTCCGATTGGGGTTTTCTAACCATGAGGAATAGTGACTACCGCCGCCGATGGTGTGGAAGGGTATTACATCTCACGCATGCGCAGAAGCTACTTTCAGGGTCAGCGTCGCTGTCTGTCGTTGCGGTGTGTTTTTCCAGCGTGACGTGCCGACAGCTGGCCCGACGCCGCAGGGGGAAGCTTCTGTCACTGTTGGCCAACGTCTTTTTGCTCTATCTAGGCCTTAACATGTCTGATTTGCATACTGACAGAGAATTTATGAAGGGCAAAACCTGGTGTCATTTAAGACGGCGCTTTCGTCACGAATCATTCCTGCGTCCCGAAAGATCAAACAATTCTCTCAAATAAGGCCCCGTGTGGGCAATTTCTGGAGTCTCGGGATCTTTTGCCGTCGTCGTTAAGGCTCCCTGGTTCACCTTCGCTAATGTTACTGCTATTTTTTTTCGCCAAGAGCTCAACCAACCAGTCCAAGATCTCAACCGAAGTTGCGTTTTAATGTCTTTCTCCCCCCATTACATCTCGTCATGTCAAAAGTTGTGAGAAAAATGAATATTCAAGTGAAGTCCAGATGAGTGAAAAATCGACTTCAGTACACCACTGGACGAGACTTGCGTGCTCCGAGTGCGGTTCATTAATCAAAGAGCCGCCTAGAGGGAAACATATTGCGCCACATCAATTTTCAAAGCACGGAAGGCTGATGGAAATGATTAATATATTTCCATGAAGAAACAGGTTAAGAGGAGTCCGTTTCTATCCGACAACAAATCAATCAGCGGTTATGTATGGTGCACTCATTTTCCATCCATCCCCTTCTAATTTTTTTTTTCTATTTCCTGTCCTCATTTGGGAGACGGGTGAGCTATTTTTTGTTTTTTTTGTCATTTATTCAGTGTTGAGATAAGACACTAAGAAAGAAGACGGCAAGCTAGCCGCAGCAATGATTGTTCATGTTACGCATGACGGTAACATGCACCCAGCGGGCTAAGAAGTCCAACTTCTAAATGAACCTTACCTTACCTTACCTTACCTTAATAAGGACATCGGTGCCTTGTACGCTTTTATTTTCTCCCGGCAGAGTGTGGCGCATAACGGCTGCCTTGATTCGTCTCCTACTGATGTCGATGTGATACTCACAAAATAGGTGTTTTGTTGAGAAATATATATTTTTTTGTTTATTTGCATGACAGTCACTTTTGAGTTATTGGACTTGTTGTATTTCATTCTGTGTAATTCATATTCAGAAATGATTGCGGTATGTTGTTTTGCAAAGTGGACACCGGGTGGCAGCACTGACCCGCAGCGTCACATGGACGTATTGCGAAAGTGTGGCTCATCATACAAGTTGATGGAAAAAGAGCAACAGGTGTCCCTCGATGCTATGTGTATTATTTTTCGTACATCCAGGTCAGTTACTTATTTTTACTATGACTACAAATGTTTATAAGCACATATGTATACCCGGCGATGTGCTACACGTAAGCTAAACGTGTATTTTAACGGTGTCGAGAAAGTATGACGCAGCAATTTACCCGTTGCTATTCCAGCGGCCATGAGTCATATATTCGTTATATATAGAACAACTTCATAACATGGCCGGGCATGTTCTATAGGGTTACAAAACGGAGTTTCCGGAGATTCGAATGATGACCGACATTCTAAGATACAATCATATCTGCAGGCTCGGCGAGCATTGAAGTTAAACATTCGTGTAAACACAAACAATAGGGAAGTCACCATTTGAGCCTCATAAATGTCCAACACAATCTCATAATCCATCAAAAATGATCCCATTACATCGACAAGGGTCCAGTAAAAGTATTCCAGTAATGTAGTTAGTCCACACCAAGCCTTACATCCATAAAGCCACGTTATTAGCTGCTGCAAACCGTTCCATATTTCCATCAGATACGCATATTTTCCATCGTAGGTCGAGTCCGCTTGATCCAACAAATTTTTTTTTTGGTTTGTTTTTCATCTTTGGTGCTTATAACCAGAGCTGGGCATTTTATGAAAAAATCGTCGTCCCTTTATATCCCTCCGCCTGCAGCGCGGGTCCCCTTCCGCCGTCCGTCTATCCGCCTTTTGGTCCGGCCGCAACAAATCGTAAAGGCCTATAGGCCGGTCCGCGTATCACTTTAAACGGGCTTCCGTCTACCAACTTGGACCAACGTCCACTAGCAGCCCCCGCCGCTGAGCGATATTTGAAAGGAAAGACTCTGCGTGCGATGGAAGCCTCACCGCGGCCGGACTAAATGCAGCTCCTTTTACGATCCAGAAGCTGTCAAAAAGCGTCGAGCGCAGTGGACGGGAAGCAGAAGCCTCGCCGCAAAAATAGTTGATAAGACGATTACATAGACGGGAAAAAAAGTGCGCTTACGACTATGCTTATTTATTTTTTGCTGATTAAATCACAATCACAATATTGAGAACCAAAAAAAGAAAAAAAACTGCGAAATTGTCTCTCACACTGTGGTGCTGTTGACTAATTTCCTTATTGGGGGGGTTGAATACATATTTCTCTCTCCTTCAGTGAATGTAAAAAAGATGCGGGGGTCATTTACATGCCGGCATTTAAAATCGGGGTGTCGTTGATAATGAGCACGCATGTTTGAAGTAGTTCATTAGTGTCTTGGACGAGCACGCGATTGGCCGCGCTTTGATGCGCCTCGGCACAACACACAACAACAAATCGGGCGGATAACGGCGCTCGCAGAAGGAGTTCAGTCAATGTGTTTGTTTCATCCGAGCCGTGAAAAGGGCCCCGTTTTGATCTATCAAAAGACCCTAAAGAAGCGTTTGATGCGCGCTAATGATGAATGGCGCAACTGCCTGTTGTTGTTGTTGTTGTTAATCGAACCCGAGCGTACTATAACAGGCTGCCTTGTGGCCTTATCCTGGATGGTCTTGACAAGTTTTTGCAGCGTTCGCCCCAATTCCAACGCTTGCATTTATTTACCTCTTAATTGTCCAAATATATGAAAAGCAAACATCAGTCAACGCGGCGGCGGCGGCGGCGACAACGGGCACCTGCGTGTTTTGGGATGGCGCTATGCTAATGAAGCGCCGCACGAGCGGAGGCGCCTCGCAAACGAGAGGAGAGGCCTAATTAATTTTCAGATTTGAGCTTTGATGTGTCTAATTGCTCTAAGCTTCCCGACTTCATTAGTCAGCGAGCGGTCTCGGCGGACGGAGGAGCCGCGTACCTGTGGTTAGCCGGGGGAGCTTTACCTGTGTATTTTTAGGCCATGCTATTTATTAGTAGAAGCGCTGTGGATGCTTTTACATCCCAGACAAATCTTCAACCGATAACAATTGATCTCGACGGAACATATGCTGTGTTTCAAATTATTACACTGATGCTGGATTGATTTCATTTTTTTGCTGGGATGGATCTGTCTGTGTCACTGAAGTCCTGGCTATATTGCCGGAAATCTGCAATCTACAGGGGGGCTGAATCATTTTGAAAAATAAAATCTAATTGCAATTTTTATCCCCTCAAGTTTGCCCTTAAATATGCGATCATTTTTCAAGGTCCTCTTCCTGTGCATTTTTTAACAAACACAAGGAATAAATGAATTCCGCGTTCCATGTTTCACGAAAATATGTGGACTGCACTTCTTAAACACTGAACTTATCTAGACGGTATATAAATAAATGGGGCCCGTTGGCAGATATTCGCACTTACAAAATGAGAAAAAAAATTGGCTGACTTTTTTTAAACTTCCATTTTTTAGACAACATATTGGCCCTTTAAAAAAAAAAAAAAAAAACAAGACATCAAGATTGAAAGTTTTTCCAAAATATTAAAAATTGTTCCTAGTTGTTGTAATAAAAATGTCTCAAATTCGCAAATGGCACATACGTTTTTTTTTTTGTCAGCTGGCAACTCGGACAGTTTGGCGACTTTTCTGACGCCTTTAGCGACGCCACTTTCCAGCCGTTTATTTGATGACGTGCGAAAAGTACAACGCAGAACCACAATGAGCACCCCCACACGTCGGCCACAGCTCCCAACCAAACATTCACACGCGGGCTCGACGATTGCCAAGACGTTGTCTGCTTGAATTTTTTTCCGTTCAAATACGATTCAAATGTGCCAGCCCAAAACGCCACTCCGCCAAATTCTCGTGAGATGGTGTCCAACTTTGTCCAACTGGACGATCACAGTAGCGCAGTATTCATCAGTGTTGCAAAATCCGTCCCGTCCCGTCCAAGAAGCTTTCATTTGTCATTTTGTTTTGCTGTCCACTTTCAAGTAAAGCTCCAAGCCCCAAGTGGTGGTCTTTGTGCGGTTTCACGACTTGAATTGGAGTGAGGTGCAAATTGCCAAAGATTTAATTGCAGCATGAGCGCAGTTGACTGAGCAGTACTTTGCAGACTCGTGTCATACAAGTCAGGTGTCTTCACGATGCGCTATTTCACTTCACTAGCCTACCTAATAAGCCAACTTGGGGCAAACGTAACCGGCTATCACCTTGACGGCATTACACCGCGGTTTTCCACTTGAATGATTTTCACAAGAGTGAGTTTGACAGAGTGTGGTTCAAAATGGATTTGGGTTTTGGTTGAGGAAGTCTTGGCATTAGACGTCAGAGGAGAAAATGTCAGCACGAAGCTAAATCCATCTCTATAAAAGTCCATATTCGGAGCGGACTGCGTAATCTGCGGCACGTCGGTGACAAACATCACATTGCCCAGGCGGGGACCTCCTCATAGAAACGATTTTCCAATTCCTGCGGACGCTCAAAAGATAATGAGCGGACCGACATTGTTTTAAGATGCATTTATACTCGCGTGGGTTACCGTTTGGCGTTAATAATTGCCTTCTCCCACCAGGCGAAATCACACACCGCATTAATTCCCGTGTCCTAAGGCTACAATTACAGAACAACAAATTATGTATCGAAAAAAAAAAAAAGATAAGCGCTTAGTTATGATGTTACGCTTTGGAAGTCCTTTCAAAGTTTCCTCAAGGATGTCATGCTGTGCATTTGTAATATACGTTTTCCAGACAATCATTTAGGTGCTGTTGAGCCGTTGTATATCACCTCTAGTGTAATGTTGAAGGAATTTATTGATTTCACCCTTGAATGGTGCTGAATATTCAGCTGTGTACAAGCACTTTAATACAAATCGGGGCCCTTTCAACAAAGAAGCAATTTTGTAAAAATGCAAATGAGACAGGTGACCTTGCCAAGTGTGGAAATGAGTGCAAAAAAGGCGCGCGCGAGCGAGGTGACCAAAACGGAAAATATTCCCTTGAGGCAACCGGAACGTCTTTATCCCTTCGACCGAACCCGCAAGACTGTCGGAGGATGGAGTTTGAGGCCCCCCAAAAAAAAGTTTGGAATGAAAGTCTGGTCCGTGGAGCATGAATGATCGTGAGTGTTTTGATATTGACATATTGTAATGCAGCTGTGTCGCTCCCAGTCCAAACGGAATCATCTGCATAGAGAGGCACTCTGCTCCTTCAGAAAAAAAAAAAAAAGAGTCAATAAAAATGTGCTTGTGAATAATGGATGAGGGCGTGAAAGAAAAGGAAGAGGTGATGTACGAGTGGGTGTATTTGCGTATGCCGAGTGCTTCATGCGACACGGAGTAACGACAGTTGCCGTTGACGTGCGGGCATTCCCAACAAAGGTCCTTGGGTCTTCTTGGGTTGGCCTTGCTCTGGAATCTTGAGCTGCTGCATCAGTCGGCTCCGCTTTGATTGTTTTTGGACGGATGTGCCTTGGCAAAAATGTCACAGGTTCGCCCAAGCCCGACAAACGTTTCGAAACAATTAGTGGTGTGCATCTTTCCAATCAAAGACAATTCGATTCCATACATATTCTGACACATGGGATACGAGGTGATTCACCGACGGTTCAATGAAGTATATGTGTCTGTCTGTCTGTATCCCTCTATCACTCTCTCTCTCGTCCTATCTCTGTGTGTATACACACACGCATGTATATATGTGCGTGCGTGTTTGTCGGCAGAGGCCTCTCTGCAAGACACACTAACGGTGGTCGTTTTCATCTCAAATCATGGTGACCACATTCCAGTGCTTGGCACATTTCCTACTTATTTGTCAACAGAAATGTATGCCAATTGTCATTGTGTGTTACAGCTTTTGACTAAAGACTGAAGAGAGTTTTGGAGCAGAGAACGGCACAAACCCCAACACTATCAAGCCGTGAGGCTGCAGTCGAAAGCTTTGCACAGTATCCCTCCACAATCGGCATGCAAATTCTACAAAAAAACAGAAAAAAAAAATACATATACAGTATATTGTTTTTCCTAACACCGCTTAAAAACGAGCCGCATATGAAGGGGCGGAATCAAGTCCCACCTTATCTTTCTGAGAGGTCTTTCTGATTTTAGACTTGAGTGCCGTCGATTTGGACATCCTATTCTCGTGGTAGTAGCAGAAAATAACAGGAATTTATAGCGTGCACGTATACAGTACGTAAGAAAGGCATATGAAAGTGATGCGTGGGAGTCATGGCACCAACCTCGCTTAATTGCTCTTGGGAGGAGAAAAAATGAAGGCGCAAAGTCTGGAATACATTGGTACAAAGTTGCATCCTGGTAGTGTGGTGTATATTGCAAAGTGGCAATCAAATGAATCTATTTTGAGACTGTTTTCCAGGGGAATCCTGACCTTGTGGCGAGTGAACGAGTACTAAATTGGCTGTCGGTTTAGACTCCACAGCGCGAAATGGGTATCAAACTATTTTTCCTCCAATACAACTAGACTTGTAAATGGTTAAGTGTGGAAAACATGCAAAGCGAGGAGCCGGGCCGGCTCCCTGGAAATGATAGGTTTTGAACGCCGCCTCGCATAAATGACCGGTATTATGGCGACGACACGGAATAAAGGAGTGGTGTGGGTGGAGAAGTGGCAGGAAGGACGGATGGAGGGGCTGGTGTGGAGGGGCGGATCGCTTCAAGGGACTTGACCTCCCTTTCAGCCCCTAGTGAGGAGCTTTCATCAGGGAGAGAGATTCTCGGACGGCAGCCAATCACGCAGCATGTGTGTATCCCCAGCCCCTGCATGCGCAATTTGGAAGATGACGGGAGTACGCGCGCCAAGCAAATAGCCCCCATTGTTGGCAATTGCTAGTCTGGCCCATTGAAAGACTGCGAGAAAAGGAGAAGAACAGATGGCCGCCCGTGTGTCCTCCATGTCAATGTTCGACGAGTCATCCTGCAAATCTTTGGCTCATCTAACATCTGGCTTTCCTGACAGATGAGCTTTTCGTCGTCGCATTCACCTCCGCGCAAGCCACCGGAACGGCGGTGATTTCGCATTCAAACCGATCGACGCCATCCAAAGCCCCGCGATGAATGGGGCCTGTGCTCACTGTGTGGCGAGAGGTTGAAATTGCATGACCCGAGCCCCCGATAGAGTTCTGGTGTTTTTTTTTTTGTTTTTTTTTTAAGCAGTATTTTCAACATCTTCAATTCCATAAAGGTTTTTGAAAACGTGAGAGAGGACACATGATGAGGAAATAAACTGCAGTGCGTGTTCTTACTGCCACGCCAAATACAAAACAATTTCTGCTGCGGTGCCTATTGACTTTGGCTGCAGCTTGCTACCATTCAGTCCGCCATCCAATACAAACAAGAGTGGGAGTCAAACAACAACCCTAGAGCTAGGCTAACTGTCAGCTTTTCCGTTTGCTACATTGCAAAGTGAGTCAATCCCGATGGTGAGTAAGGGGCATGTTCTGCCGTATTGTGTATTCTTTGCGCATTTTCAAGGAACGGCAATTCTCCCGTCCAAGCTTCGGACACATTCACCTACGTCGCTGGTGAAAACTCAACGCGGCAACCAAAGCGTTGTGACCCATTGAATTCTGAGGATTCTCGCATTGTGGAGTTTCCCTGAAACATGTTAACTGTCCACAGAGATCCATTTGAAATATATTTCACACTTTAAATGAATGAAATTGACTTGTGTATGGATCCGGAAGTTATTTACTGATTTTTTTTTTTTTTTTTTTCCCCGATAACGTGCGCGGCTCATCCAACCGGACCACTTTTGAAGGAGCGTGTGTATTTGCGTTCTGTATTTCATAAATACAATACAAAGTAATTGAATCATTTTTTGACAGCAGGGACTTGAAGAAGAAGCAGCTTAAGAACAATCACTCCCTAAACCTTCAGACAGACGCAATGATGACTTGACAGACTGTTGCAGTACAGTGAAGTTGATGTTCTTCCTTGGAAAAGGCAATGCGGTGAAACTCAATAATAGTCCACTCTGGAAGAGTCTCGAGGAATTGACGGCAATGATTTATTTGCCCGCACTGTTATATCCCACAAAGTTTTGTCACGCGTGTCCGTCTCATCTGTCATGCGTCGGGACGTACACAGGTCGGCGACGTCGCAATCGGTCTCGGCAATTTCTGGCGTCGCGGCGCCACCCCATGAAATGATGGATGTCTGTTTCTAATGGGCGTAAAGTTGCAAAGATGAGAAAGCAACGTTGCCAATTTCATGGCTAGCCAAGAAAGCACTCATGAACTTTATGCAAATATGTCTTTACACCTAATATATAGCTCGTGAATCCGCTTGTTTGCGTTCCGTAGGACTTACGGACGACTCACTTATGGTCACATTCCAAATGTAGCCACTAACAATAAAATCTTTATCAACACAGCATAGTGTCCTTGGTGATCTGTTCCTTGTAATGTCCTTTGGGAAAAGCAAGTATTTGTCTGAAACGCCACTTGGAGGCTTTTGTTCATTTCAATGTACTTTTTATAGAAATATCAAGCGCCGAGCAATGTCGGATACGATTTGCCGGGACTTCTGGAAAGCCGTTATTTCGGGTTTAATAGAGTAGAGTCGGACGCAAGCAAGAATACATTTCAAAGCTTTCATTCTGCGTTTGAGGACGTAAAAATCCGGATTAACGCTTACATTTGGTCGGACCTTCGGGGGACGTGATATTGTCAGGCCAGCGTTCACTCCTGGTGCTTAAGATTGACCTCAAAAGTGACTGTTGCTCGGCTTTTTTGGTTGACCATTTGGTGGCTGTAACCCGGCTTTCAACTTTTTGAAGCTAGAATCCGCCTCAGCGTGTGATGAAGAAAGTGGTCACCATCAAAGTTGCCATCACCAACAGCATAATGGCATACGGGTGGTTAAAATGGGTCCAACACACCCACTGGTTTCTTTACGACGGCTCTGATCAGGTCATCCGTTTGGAGATCATTAAAAAGTTGCCACAATAACACAGCGTTCAAATTTGCGTGCCGGTGCCATTAAACATCCTCGTCTCGTCTGTGTTGCTGCCAAGCGAGGTGACATTTTAAAAATGACCAGCTGTTATCAGCTAACGTCAACGCTTTTGAGAATTTTCTTCCATAAGAAAACGAAACTCTTTATTCCTTCTCCCTCTGGCTGTGCCGTGGTCTGCAGTCCTGAGGGAATAAAGGCGACATGCAAGTTTGCGAATAAAAGTGATGCACATTTGAAAATGCTTGACATCCTTTTGTTAAGAATTGTCTGGTTGCGTCAAGCATGAGATGGACGTGCTCAACGTTCCGCCCGTGTGCTCCATGATAGCAGGAAAACTAGTTTGTAAGACCTGCAATGCTTTGTTGGAACATTGGTGAAAATCGATGATTGATGAGCACTTTTTCATCACGGAACAGACGCAGAGAATGGCGACAAGTGGTGAACAACTTTTGGACGGGCCTTTTCGTCACAACTGCCACGAGAGTCGGGGTAAGTCAACTACCTGTTTTAACATTCCTGTTGTTTTGGGGGCGATCCTGAGCCTTGATTAAGTGCTCGGTTTCGGGTTAACTCGTCAAAAATGCAGCTGCTTTCAAATGTGTACTTCCTGCTCTGACTTTCCATTTGGGGGAGAAAAAAACAAACAAAAAAACTCATCCGCGTTGAACATTAATTGCACCTTTTGCACGGTCACGCTCATGGCAACGAGACTAATATCAAACGGGCCTTTGGCAGAATCAGGACGCCACTGGCAGCAGAATGAATCAAATTGCGGAAAGCCTCCCAGCGTCGAGGCTCGGCAATTAACAACGCCCATCAGCGGGGTTGCTTGCTGTCGGCCGCTGATGACAGTGCCACTTTGCCTTTAATTCCATTCCAATGGAAGGTTCGAATGTAATTAGGATTGTAAGCAAAACATATACAGTATCACATTTGCAGGGATGATTGGATGACATTTTATGCACACTTAGAGTATGGCAGGTTTTAATTACTTCCAATGATAGAAAAAAAAAAATCCATAAAGCACAAATGAAAAAAATCCCCTTTCCATTTTCCATAATAGCTCCCTACAAAACTTGCCCTGCAGCTTAAAGTAAATCCAGACTGATGAGAGTGCCCGTAAAAATGAAGAAGCCATTCCGCCGCACTGATACAGGATTTAATTTCTGTATATTTGGCTATTGGACAAATTGGGATCAAGCAGTCTCACCTGGAAACTCAGAAGATAATAGCTTCATTGACCAAAGTTACTTATGTCACGGGGAGATTTACACTCCCCCCCCCCCCCCCCTCCAGCATATTAGGTGGACCTCTGTACAAATGTTAGAGTAATCCAATTCTATGCTTTAATTGCCGCATTTTTCGGACTATAAGTACCGGAGCATAATGTTAAATTATACCAGAAACAAAAAAAAAGCATCATGAAGAGGAAAAAAAAAGTCCCTCGTGGCTATAAGTCGCTTTTTGGGGGGAAATGTATCCGAAAAAAACGAGAGCTCGGACTCTTCTCCGAAATCCCCGGTCCCTCCTCATGGGGGCATTTAGAAATGCGCTCAGAGCGCGCACTGCTTCAGTCCGACCGTTCAGAAACTCAGAGCGTTGTTCAGATGTGCCGTTGGGTTCTTCAGAGTGCCCCCAAAAAGGAGTGCTGGAGGCCACTGCGTCAAGCAGTACAAGGAAAGGAAGCAGGTCAAGTAGGAGCTACTGATTGCTTTGCAACATAGGCTGCGTTTGAAAGTTGACGGGAGGGGAGCGTGCTCCGCCCCTCGCAAAACAAACACTGTCAGAGTGGGGTCAGGGTGTCCAAACGCATCCCGTTTTGACGGCGCGGACTGACTTCCAGTCGCATTCGAAACTTGCACTTTTAACTGTGGAAAATATTTTCTTTTTTAGTTTAAAATGCTTTCTTCCATGACTTCATTCTCTATTTTCTTCTTTTTTTCATCTTTTTTTCTTTTTTTTTTTTCCTTCCATTTCTTCTACAGTTTTGGTGATTGGCAAATACTTTTTGTACATGACCGCCGGTGGAAAGAAGGTATCAGATAATGCACAGGAAGTCAGAACGAATACAGAACGGGGATTTTGGGTGCCAGCGTACTGTGTATTTTCCTTGCTGATCTGTTTCTTGTAATGTCCTTTGGGAAAAGCAAGTATTTATCTGAAATGCCACTCGGGGGGGCTTTTGTTTGTTTCGATGCACTTTTTATAGAAATTTCCAGCACTGAGCAATGTCAGGTACGATTTGCCATGACTTTTGGAAGGTTGTTATTTTGAGTTTAATAGAACAGAGTTGGACAGAAGCAAGAATACATTTCAAAGCTTTCATTGTGCATTTGAGGACATAAAAATCATGATTAACTCTTAAATTTGGTTGGACCTCCGAGGGAGACGTGATATTGTCAGGCCAATATTCAGTACTGGTGCTTAAAACTGACCTCAAAATAACTGTTGCAACCAATAACCGGTCGGCTTTATTGGTTGAACATTTGGTGGTCGTGACCCCGCTTCCGTCTATGGCGAATGCTTTTTGTGCGTTCCTGCCGGTGGAAAGAAGGGTCAACGCATTAGGGAACGAGTATTTTGAGTGTCAGTCAAACTCTTAATATGTAAAAGTTGCACCTGAGTTTAAGTCACAGGACCACTCAAAGTCTGAACGGACTTATACTCCGAAAAATACGGTAGTTTTCCAAGTGTAGTTGCAGTAGCAAAGGAGGCAAACTTAGCGGTGTATTTTCATACTGAGCCATTTCAAGTCTCAGGTAAGTACCCAATGGATCCTGGTTGCTCGGGGTTTGTGAGTCTTAAAATGTTGCCCTTTGCAGTCATGTTAGTTGATTTGAATCCAGCTGCTCCCTGCTTTAAAACGCTCCAATGGCAGTGTCTTCTCCTTAATTGCTCTGTAATAAAACAAATCATGTCATTGAGGTCAACAAATGACGATCAAACAAATAACGTGCCAGCACCAGTGACTAAGGATCTTACTAAATTGCACTTTGTCGAGTGTGTACCAATCAAAACCATATTAATGTTTTTGCCTCCTGAGGATACAATCAACAAATGCAAATGCGTCGCGACTCCGATGCTGCCATGACTTAACTGCAAATAATGGACCACGCGGCATTTGCATGTCGTAAAACACGCCGTACTTTGCACTCAAGGCAGTTTCTCATTTGTCGGGGCACGACTTGGTGGCGCAATCATGGACCAGCTGCAGTTCATTTTTAAAGTAGTGGGGTATGTTGTGTGTCACTTAGTTGCCCCAAATGACTTTCTCCCGCCATTTTCTCCCCATTGCGCATCTGTTGTCTTTTTTTCCTCCTTCGGTTTTGAAGCGGTGTTTATTTTAATGCGACGCCTCTTTAAACCTTTAAAATTGCATCTGTGTTCCTCCAGTCTGTTTGCCGCGGTGTGTTCCATTTGTACAATCTCCCCCCCCCCGCCCCCGTCCAATCCCCGTAGCCGAGCTCATATGCCATTAACGTGAAATTAATACATCTCGGTTGCCTTTCCCGCTCACCCAGATGGTGACCAATGGCATTGTTCCTCCGAAACATATTAAACACGGGAGCAAATGCACAAATGGAAGCTAGAAATGAATTCCTTGTAAATTACATTTCGTATGTAGATTGCAGTTAATACAATGACGTGTTTAATGGGGAGTAAGAGGCGGGAGCCCAAAAGGGAGTCGTAGGGAGGAAATTAGAGAGTCTGGAGACGGAGGAAATGAAAGGAAGGATGAGGGGCGATGATGTGTTAAACTGGAGGGAGCCCAAGCTCTATTGCTCATTCATATGATCGCCACACAGGCGACAACCATGGTGTTTTGGGGGAGAATCGAGATCCGCTTTGTGCTGCATGAAGTGGCCTAAAACCGCTCCCCAAATGTTGTCTGATGGACGAGTGTTATTAGACAAAGGTGCGCGGAGAGCCGAAGAATCATGAATGAACCGCCGTTTTACAACGCTAACATACACATCGTTGAGAATTTCTGAGCTTTTAGCAAATCGAGACACTTCAAATTGAGACAACCCCCCCAAGGACACGATAGTCATTTAATTTCAAGAGTCTGTAAAATATTTAGTGTCTCATGAATAAGTCGTGTCTTGTTAAGAAGTGTAAAAAGTCAGACGGCTTTCCATTCTTATAAGGAACCGATGACACTGGGTTTATACAATGTAGAAATGTCTTATTTTCTCATTTGCTGATGAAACAACAATACTTGCTGTAGATGCTTAGAGCATGCTGAATTATGTTTATAATTACAGCAAAACCCCTGCGGGCAAGCCCGGGGTGTGCGGCGCGGTTGTGGAGGACCACGAAGGTTTGATTTCACTTCTTTGCTTGTAGCCGGTGAAGTCGCTGTTTGATGGGTTTCATTTTGTGGGATGGGGCAAGTCGTGTTGATGTGTGCAGCCAAGTTCTGGACCGGCTCACAGAAGAGCTTTTCAAGTAGGATGTTTTTTGTTACATGAATGGAAGTACTGTATGTCAACCGGCTTATTATTCAGATGGCAATTGATTGAGAGTATATCTGTTGGGGATGACACCCAGACTCTTAACCTGAGTGGGGGAGGAAGGGAGGGGAAGACTTGGCTCTTGACTTTAGATCATGTCGAGTTGGTCCCATTTTGGAGAGCGTCCATTTGATCACCGGAAGGAAGAGGACAGTGAAAGTGAGATGCTAGTTGTACTCCGCAAGGCAATTAAAGGGAATATGTAATTTGCAGGAAGGCTGTCCAAGGGCGAGCAGGCAGATGATGAAGCGGAAGGGCTCCACCACAGAGCCCTGTGGCACACACGTAGTGACTGGGAGGCGGTCAGATAAGAAGGATGAATTCTGCATGCAACCAGTGTGATCTTGGCTCTGTCATACTCCTTGTTAGTTGCAAAGTTTGTTGCTTGCATGCGCTTTGTTGGAAAGTGAAATTTTTGTCCTGTACTCTTCAATCACAGCCATGCGGCAAGCCTCTGTTAACAGTCTGCGTGCACTTGCAAGACCGTGTCAAGTCTCGAGCCCATTGATGTATCTCTGCGCTCCCTACTCCTCCTCCGAAGGCGTGCGCAGTATCTCGCGGCGTCTGGGCGTCCGCTTCAAAGGCGCGTAGACGGGCGCCTGACAGCAGAGACGCATTCAAAGACCCTGACCTGATTATGTGTTTATGCCAGAGAGCCGTACATGTGATGTGCGGCGACGTGACATGAAAAAGACACAAAAACACACACACCCAAGTGCACATCCTCCGCGAGAAGCACGCCAGGGTCAGGTGTGGAGTGCGGCAAACGGGCGAAACGACAAAGACGAGAGGAAGACAAGCGGAAAGTGTCCCCGAGGGACCCCGTTGACAGCTTGAAACTACTCGCGCACACAAACTTTAGACATTCATACCAGGCTGCTGTCATGGGCGATTTCGCGCACCTGTGGCCCTACACACAGTTGACTTTGGAGTGAAAATAATTTTTCAGATGGGCTTAATCCTCTACCAGACCGAGGTTAGAAAAGTTTTAGGTTTTTCAGTCGAGGTCTATAATTCCAATTCAGTGGGGTTGAATTAGTGCGAGTTTGTTAGTGTTTTATTAGCTTTAATATCAGAGATGTGCACTTTTGCCGGTCCGTCCGCGATCTGGGCACACTTCCGTCATCGCCCCTCCGTCCTTATTCATAAAAATAATCATCCCCTGACCCCACCCGTCCTCGTCCTTTTAACCTGATCATAGCTCAGTATCATAAAACTGGTGAGCCGCGATTGGTTCTTATCCGAGCCCTGAGGGTGTGTAATGTCATTTTCAGTCGACAGAAGTGACAAAATGGCCACCCCAAGAGATGGCTAAAAACGGGTGGATTTTGCTATATTCCATAAACACCATATTTATCAGAATGCTCCGTTTCAACTCGTGGGCCTGCATAGAACATATTCTGAAAAAAAAAAATGTTTGGCTTTGCTTCTGCTTTAAGAAAGGCATTGTCTAGCAACATAAGATACTTTGAAAAAAATGTAATCACTCACTAAACTGATATATTACAACATCTTATGAAAATAAACACATTGAAAATTAAACCAAAACACTTCCGTATGAGTTTAAATGACAGACAGAAACAAGGGCAATTATAGTTTTAATTAATTCTGTAAAAAAATGGTGTTTCAGTTGTTGTATTTTTTTTTTTTTCAACATCTTTTGTTTTTATTACATTCATTTTCATTTCACTATTTTGCCAGCCTGAAAGATGACAAGTCCTTGTGCAATAAAGCCCGCCGACTTGTTCACGTTTGCCTCGGAAGTGTGTTATTTACGTACTATCCATACATGTTGCTGTACTGTAAGCAAGCTCTTTTAATGAATTTAAATACGAGTGAAGAAGCAAAATCCAATAAAGGTATACGTTTAGATTTTGCACGTATTTATTTCCACCCACTGAAATGCGCATCGCACTCGGGCCTTCCAGTTCAGATGAATTAATGATGCCCTGTTGTTGTAAAGCGTTTCCTCGCTGAAGGAGAGAACGCACTCCTCCCGATACAGCGCGCCTTAAAACAAAAAGTAGCGTTGCAGCTTAAACCCTTAGCTTTACCTTGCCTCAAACCGCACCTCCCCACTGAGTATTGGACCGTGTCTGTGATTACACTTCACTTTGCAGGGACTTTTCACTCGCTCCGAAAATGCCCTCGTTTTTGGGCGCGATAATACGCTTATTTAAGCCACTTCTACATGCCGCGCTTGGGCCATTACCTTGACTCACCTTGGATCAAGTTATATCCTGAAAAGTCACTTTTTGTGAAAGTGAGATTGATTAGCCTGTTCCCGGAATAATGGCAGGAAGCACAAAAGGACACCTGTTTACGTAAGTGCACTTGTGGGATTATGAATTTGCACTCTCGCGGCGAGCCGGCGACACTTTAAATGTCTTTGACACAATACGAAGACCTCACCGCCACCCGTTTGAAGCCGAGCTTGTTGAGAAAGTACATAGGGAGGAGCTGACAAGTGAAGTTGCTTGTCTGATGAAACTTTGACAACTTTTTGGGGAAAAAAACAAAAAACGAGAGGGATTAGCTTTAGCGGCAATGTCTGCCAAGCTAACAACAAAGTTCTCGATAGTCCCGACTTTTGCCTTACTGTGCTGCTGTTTGAAGGACCCCCTGTAAATGTCGCATTACTTCCTCCAAGCATAGCAAAGCCAGAGACGAAAGGTCTGGATCTTTAATCTGCCATTCGACCAGTCTATTGAGACGGCCCAGTGTGTGAGATACCACAAACTGGTCGATCCATAGCGACAGAGAAGACGTCCCCCTGTGACTCTTTGGCCAAATAGGCCTTGGAAAATACACAAGTCACGTGGCTTGAAATGGGGACGGAGTTAGCAGTCATCCAACCTCAAAGGAGAACCGCAAGCACCTTAAATTGTAACCATTCATTTTAACGTGCAGCCTTCCGGAGACAGAAGTACTGATTCAAGTTAAAAGTACACACTCGGAAATGTACTTGAAATGTACCATAGTGAAGTAGGAATAGAGAAACGGAGCAAGTTTGAGGAATAGCCCTTGCACCCACCAGTTGCGATTGAGTGATACACAATTACAGATGTAAATCAGCCGTCATAGGGGAAAAGATGAAAAAAAAAAAAGGAATCCACCGCCATTCGTGCCGCAAGCGAGCGGGTTATCGTTGCCCTCTTCCTCATCCGACAGGCCAGTTAGATGGCCACGAACCCGGCATGCAGACTGGGATATTTATTTATTTCAAGGGAAAGCATTACAGACAGGCTTCCGCCTCCGCCTTCGCTGCAGCACCGGCCGGCCTCGCCCGACACAGAGCAAGCAAAACGGGCGTGTTCGGTGACGGATCGGCGGACCTTCCGTCAGTATTGACTCTGGAAAAATGCAGGAATGACTGATTTGTCAGGATCTGACCAAGAAAAGGCCACGTTGAATTGGAGGGATGGCTTTCGACGCCGCTACGTCATGCTGCGCATTTTCACAGCGTCTCGACAAATAGGTTCTGCGAGCTATTTTAAACTTGCTTGCATCCCGCCAGCGGAACCGAAAACCAGTGTGGATGCAGCTTATATATATATATATATGTATGTATATATATATATATGTATATATATATGTACGTTTTTTTCCTTCTGAGCAACACGGGTACACTAAAGTCGAGAAGTTCAGATGAATTTTTGCCGTCATTGAGGTGCAATAACCGCTTCCATTGAATCAATTTCAATGCCGTAACCAAGTATTTGTGCTTGGTTCCTCCCCGCCGCCGCCGCTGCATAGCAACAGCTGAGCCCAGGTAGCAGGTGCGAGCATCATTTTGTCCAGGACGTGCGGCGCATGTAGCCCCGTGCTGGTAAACCGTAATGGAGCCAATCCTTCAGGGCTGCGTGTGTGTCTCCAAGCAGCTTGAGGCCTGAACACCGGGGGTGTGTTGGCTAACACGGGGGGCTTCATTAACCTCCATGTTAGCGGCCAGTTATAGCCTTGACAGCTGCCAGATGGGAGCTTGGATGCTCCATGTCGGCAGGCAACGTGGCAGGCCTTGCGCAAGAGGAAATGATAAACGTCTCCTATTGTTATTACCTGCTAGAATAATGTGTGAGCAGGCGCACGTTGTTATGCACCAAAGTTCTTTGGATTTATTATTCCGCCCACTTTTTTTCGTCCAACTTTTCTCAATCGATTGAAACCATTCCAACTTAAAAAAAAAATAAATAAAAAAAATCACAAAATTCAGGACATTTTCCACAAGAAGAAAACATTCAAGTGAATGAGAGCTTCAACAAAAAAGTTGCAAATAGTCAAAAATGTTTGGATATTCTGACTTTTGTTCCAAAACTTTACATTTTTTTCACATGGAAATGTACATTTACGTCCTCCTTCCACATTTCTCAACTGATTCAAACATTCCAACTTGACACGGTTCACCTTATATGGTATATCCAAATAAATACATACAAATGTGGAACTATTTAACACAATTCCCCCACGTTACGCAACTCTTTACCATTCCCACACAAATTCTACAGAAATTGCATTCTTGACTACACGTGAATATATTTCCACTTCTCAACCTCCAACAAGTCTTCCAGCCAATGGCTGGCATGCCAATAAGCTTCTTAAACAGACTGTGCAGAGGAGTGGTCAGCGGACTCAAATGTGTATCTTATTAATTGCAGATTAAGCGTCCTGTGAACGTGAGCCTATTTGCGGACGTTATTTGGTGTGTGAGCTGCTTATACAGTCGTTCTCTGGTGTACTGTCAATATTTATACAGTGGTCACTGTTATGCCTGCAGAGATTTATTCCCCCAGGGAAATTAGCTACTGATGCGCAACAGTGTGAATTCACCATTATGGCCAATATGAATCGGCAAGCCTCCGTCAGGCTTTACAGGCTGTGCCAATTAAAATGTCTTTAGAGTTGTGGAATGAGCTTATTAAGGGAGACGAAAGGGGTTCATACAATTTATTGCCAGACTTGCTATTGGGTGGAAAAATGGCCATGTCAACTGTATTACCCGGCGGATTGAGAAAATAAACCTTTTATTGGGTTGGGATGGTGTAAATGCCATCTTTATAGAGAAGACCGGTTGCTGTAAAATGAGCAACAGAGATGACCTAATGATGACGGGCTAATCTTTTTTTTTTTTTTTTTTTTTACTCAGCGCGTGCTTTCATTTCAGGGTGCACTTAAAAGGGGTCCTTCCAGGTTGAGGCCCGTAAAGGTCAAACTATTGGATGTCACAATTTTAAAGTTACGGTCTCAGAAGCATTCAAGCAGTCGTACAACAAGTTTTAACATGGATTCGATATTTCTGCTCTATTGCAATGATGACTTTGAGGCCGTGACGAACGGCTGTATTTTGCCTGACCTTTGACTTTCAAGTGGCAACAATTCTTTTGCATGCCGACTGCAAAGATTACAAATTGCATTTATAAAAAAAAAAAATAATAATAATTTTTAATTTTAGCTTCTGTTGCATTCTGTTCCTATGCTGTTATGTAGCGCCTCTCGAGCATGACTGTCATAAGAGGTGGCTAACCTGAGTTCTTTACTTCTATCAAGAGTATGCACATTTTTTGAACCAATAAAGTCACCCTTTATTGTATGTGCATCTACTTAAGGTGTTGTCAAAACGTACAGAGTTGCAATTTAATTATTCAACGATTTATAATCTGTGCCCTTCTCTTGAAGTCGAACACTAATAGTGCCTCGAAAACTACGCTTACTCTTCGAGGACACTGTCTTTGGTAAAATGCTTGGACTCCAATTTTCCCTACAGCCGGCAACCACTAAAGTCACATAGCCTAGTGTCACGTAAGGTTGCTGGCCAGATCGACGTTTGTGTATGCAATAGCCTAAAACAAAATGGCTCCCACAACTAAACAAAGGGGCCCTTTCATTGAAGCAGGTTCACTCACTCCCATGGTCCAAACGGCAAGAATGAGGAAAGCAAGAGAAGAGATTCCACGTCCAATATGCGACGTCAGCCAAATCCTCCCAGGCCACAGCGCTGTGCGGCTCCGGCCAGGTCTTTGTCATCTTGGGCAATTTATGAATCCACGCAGCTCTTACTTATTGCGTTAGCTTGTCGCTAGCTGCCTAGCAAAGTCCATGCGCACTGATCGCGCGCCTCTGTGTTAGCGGCTAATCCCACGACCGCAAGTCTTCTGCTGAGTACTCCACTCAAACTGACCAACTCTATCACTGCCAACGTTTTCAAAAGAGTCCTGGTTCAACACTTTCGCCAGCAGTGATAAAAGTCAACTTTTCTATCCACTTGTACACGTTACTCATTGTCCGTCCTCTCTCTCTCTCTCTCTCTCTCTCTCTCTCTCTCTCTCCCTCTCTCCCTCTCTCCCTCTCTCTCTCTCTCTCTCTCTCTTTCTTTATTCCCTCATTTACATAAAAAAGAAATAAAATCATTTACTATACAAACTGTGTATCTTTTAATTTTTTGGGGTAAAAATAACACAATTCAACAAAATATTATACAACAAACAACTTAACTATATAATAACATTATGAAATATTCTTTTCCGGTATTGAGAAACCACATAACCTTATTACCGGTAAACATATTTTAACTTTAAAGTCAATTTCTATTTATTAGACTCTGAACTTAAGACTCTGCATTCACTTGAAATAATTTAGTAATTTTTAACTTGGTTGCACGTCTTAAACATTCATTTTGTGCGTCGTGATAATTGCTGTTATCAAAATGTCTTGTTTAATCGTGCATACTACACGGAATATCATATTAGCACTCGCTACACGGAAGATCAAGCTCAATCTTCAACTCCGGTGGGATAGATTAAAAATAATGACAGATGGCGTGTTTCTTGAACATCAACGATGCGCCATACGCCTTAAGAAATGTATTTTACCTGCGATCGAGCCGGGGACAATTAATCATGCGTGTTGGGAGTCCTAGTGGGTGGGCAGCGCCACGTCGTAGTGAACCTGCTAATGTATGCGGTATGGAAATGTAGATCTTTATTAATAGCACTTGCTCAGAATCGTGCACTGGTGGTTACCCATTGGGGACGGACCTCCCGTGGTCGTCACAGTCCTGGTTCGTGTTTCCACAACGGGGTCGTTCCAGCGACTTGTCTGGAAGTTTGCCGCCTTTTCTGCAAAGTCATTACAAATGAGGGATGATCTGCAAGTGCGGACCAGGCTTAGAATTAGGGCTGTGCAATTAATCGAAATTCAATTACGATTTCGATTATTACACTCCACGATTACAAAATTGGCATAATCGTAAAAAAATATTATTATTATTAATACTAATTTTGAGTTGTTTTGAGGCATGCGCACACGAGTTACTCCGCCGCGCCGCCCTCTCCAAGCTAGCTAGCTAGCTAGCTAGCTAGCCAGCCAGCCAGCCAGCCCGCACCCCGCAAGTCACACTGCACACGCCCCTACTCAACGTTTTAACAGAGTAACAGACCTAAATATGGCACAAGACCCGCCACAGGAACGACTTGTAAACAAGCACGGCAAGTCGAAATCACTTCTTTGGTTACATTTTGGGTTTGCCGTGGAAGACGGCGAGCAAAGACGTATGAAGTGCAAGTTGTCTCTGCATCCACCGGCAACGCAACAAATCTATTCAACCGTTGTTTGGTTTACGACGATACACCAAAGCAAGAAAACACCAAGTTAGATTTGGCGTCGTCCGCAATCGGCACGAGGGATTTATTTTAAATAACATATCTGATGCAAGTAAACACTACTTTTACTAGCACAAAAATAGAAACTATGCTAAACTTTATTACTGTAACTTAAGTTAAATTTCTTGTGTAGTCTATAATATGAAGTCAAATTTTCTTTTTTTTTTTTTTTTCAAATAGCTTCAAATGCAAATTGCAAACATATCGGTCATTATATTGTAATACAGTTTATTTATGACCTACTGTAATTCAGAAGTATTGTACAGATTACGTACTAGTATGTAACGGTCAACATTTAAATTAGTTCGACCCAATCAGCATATTAAATTGATAATTTATCAGAAGCAAATTACTTTAACTTTACTATGTGTAAATATTACTTTAAAAACAAAACAAAAAAAGCTCCAGACAAAATGTATAGATGAAAATAGCATGTCTGTTATTCTGTCAAAATTTTACTCCAAGCAGTTTACTACTTTGCATAGCATAAGCTAACTCGTTTCTTTATACAAGGAAACCATACTTTAATTTGTACATTTGCACTTTATTTTTTAATAATTAATAAATGTTGTTGGGCCCAAAACGAACTTAAATTATTATAGCGTTTCCAAGAATTTTGTCTTGATATTTTTTTACACGTTTAAACCTGTTCTTGTATTGTAGCAAAAAATAAAGAATCGTTTGAATAATCGTGATTTCAATTATTACCCAAATAATCGTGATTAATATTTTAGGGCTCTGTTCCGATACCACACAAAGAGTACAATACAAATAGAAACCGTTTTTGTGACACGGCTGGTGGCAAATTCAAGCAGTTTGACTTTTATCTGAGAGAATGTAAATGCGTCAGTATTTGTTCATTCGGTTCAGATTTCGGTGTTTACTGTGCCAGATTGCAAAGCGCCTTTTACAAAGAAACGGTGTGAGATAGGTCTAAACTTAAGCTGCGAAGCTTCAACTGCTTTATTTCAAAAGCTTCACCCTCCCGCCGTGCCGCGGCTGGGACTTCTGAGTGTGATCTTAATCTTATTATCTTTGGAAGGCATTTCACCTATAGGACCTCCATAAACAAGCCTCATCTGAAGTTTTGCTTTCTGGCTGTGTCTGATAAAGCATCTAGCTTTGTTCTTTTTCTCCCTTTTTCACTACAAACTGCCTTTTTTTTAAGCAGCCTTTAATCATACGGCAAGGTGACCTCACATTGTGTTTATCAGGCTCACTCGGCACGTGTGCATGCCGGTGCAGACACGTGGCGTATGCCCACGCGCCCTCTTGCACCATATATAAATGCAAAGAACACCTGCAGTGGTTTGTGTTGCAAAGTTTGAATTGTTTTAGTTATATAACACTCTCCCCCTCCCACTGATGCCCAGGGAGCGATGCCGAGGCTCACTGTGTGATAATGTATTTCTTCCACCATATTGAAATTCTGCAGACAGCGGTTCGATACTTCCCTCTTATCATACTTCTCAAAATATTGTGCCTACTTTTGGGGAAGGGAGCTATGGAATAATGTCAGCTTGAACATAAACACAGTAACTCTGAGCGCGCTTTGCATATTTCCAGAGGAGCCACACTTTTGTTGGTGAAATACAATATGCCGTTGGAGTTTGGATTTTTCGAGCAATTAATTCCCTCCCGACACACGGTTTACCATGTTGCTGATCTTCTGCGGCATTTTTTTTTTCTTCTGGTGGAGAATGGATGGGGCCGCTGTGGTGGGTGCCTTGTCAATCACGTGCAGTACACACAATCAACGAAACGGGTCCTTGAGTGATTCGGGTACCTCGGTTCCATAAAGGCACGCCTCGAGTACCTGCTTATTTATGTGTAATCTTCAATCGCTAATCAAGGGCGCTAAAAAAAAAAAAAAAAAGGCTTAAGAATTAAGAAGAGTAGAATGCTAACGTTGTATTGTACACCGCCTGTTTAGCGCTAACGGCGCTACTGGACTCTGCATGCTTTGATACTGACGGTCTGATAGCGTTGCCGTTCCTACTGATCACTTCTTAATAAACTAGGCGTACTCAAGTCTGTTGTTTTAGCTGACAAAATTGCCACGGTACGGTGGTGATGTCACTTCGTCTCATAGATCAAACTCTAAGTGGAGAGATTTAGACACATTCTCACTGTTTCAAGAGAGGAAAATGGTGTGCTGCTAGGCAGTGTAAATGTAAGTACTGTATAAAAGGTTGCTTTTTGTCTTCTGCATCTTTAACCAAGCAAAAACATACAGCGGTAGCTCTACCTACGAACGTCTCTTCATACGAAATGTTCAAGTTACGAAACGCCTCAACAGGAAAGTATTGCCTCTTGTTACGAAAGAAATTTCAGAATACAAAAGGTAAAAGTATGGGCTGCTACTCGCAGCTCCGGAGTTTCCTGAACGCAACATACTCATAGCTGCTCTGCCATTGGCTAGCCTAGCATCTTCCTGGCATCCCATTGGCTAAGAGGGACCTCTACCGTATGTGTCTATGTGTGCAGATAGACAGGTAGATAGATATATATGTGATTGATATGCCTACGCAGCGTCCTCGTCATTCGCCCCTCGGACCATGAGGTCTTCCGACAGTTTGACGTGAATTACAAACGAGGAAAAGAAAAAAAAGGAGAAAATTGTTGTTTTTTTGTCCATACAAACATAGCAAGTGATAATAGAAAAGTATGAAAGTATGATTCTCGCCAAAGAATATGAGCGGAATGTATCGGCAGTCGCCACGCTATTAAATCAGTTCTTTACAAAGAGAGAACATGAACCAAAGAGGGCAAAAAGCGATGAGGACAGCAATTCAAAGGTAAACGACCATTTTTATTCTTTACTCTATTCTTTGTTTTTTTACATTATGGTACAACTCTCATTTATTGTGCAATAAGCTAATTGGAACATGTATTTGTTACATGTTTTCATGCATTTTTATGCCATATAAAACAGTTATGTCTGAATATTGGAAAATGCATCTCTACTTACAAAATGTCCTACTTAAGAAATTTCTTCCAGAACCAATTAATTTCATAAGTAGAGGTATCACTGTATCTATGTATTTTTATCTGAATACCTGATTATTTGATGGAATTTTCAGTAGAATATCTGAATAGCAAAATATTTGACAGCTGCAGCCCTCCAGTCAACATTGGATTTATTTCAAAAGTCAAATCCACTGCAGTGTAGTATTGTTGCCTCATAAATAAACAAGGACGCCTCAGCCTGCTGAGGCTTCCACGAAGATCAATCCAGAATGACCGATCGCAGTGTAATCTGCATCGTAATTACAAAACTGGGGAATTATCCTTTGCCGCTTGCTAATCTCTCTCCGCCCCGAGTTGTTTCTCATCATGTTGGCTTTTTCAAGGAAAGAAGATTCTCACACATGCAATGGCGTGTTAGCGCACGTTGTCGAGACTTTGCCTTGTTTTTAACAGCGCGCGCGACGCGTGGGAGCGGGCTCCGCCGAGATGCCGTAATTGATAGACTTTGTCGAAACACGAACGGGTTTGCTTGTTTACGTGCATCTGCCTCGTGAGCGCAGCGGCTCCTTCAAAAGCCAAGGTTGTATATGTGCTCTGCAATAAATGACCGGCGCATGCGCAAGCAGGCGCAAGCACTTTTCCGGGCGATGAGGCTTTTCTATTCTTCTCTCTATCGCTGAAACACAGAAAGGTATACAAACGCACGCATTTGCATGCCGGTTAATCCCAGAGGTGGAATCAATGCGCAAATACTTGGCATCAGCAGTATGACGGCACAGCCCGCTGCAGCACAGCTAGCATGGCAATGAGCTTTCCGCTAATTTAAGCCTGGAATGGGAACCTTGGAAAGTAAAAGCGGGAAGGGTCAATAGCGGCTATCGACGAGTCGGTGAAGCACGGTCTTCAAAGCGGCGCCCTTTTTTATGATTGCTTTTTAGCCGCCCAGCAGGGAGACGAGTCCGTCCCACTGCTATCCTCGAAATCCTAATGCCGTGCCCTTGAAAAGTAGCTTTGTTGTGCTCGACAAGGGGATTCCGGACGGGTTGGCTTCCGCACGTACAATTGTTCACAAACGCTTACCGGAGCGATACGCGTCGGCAGCTCGGGGCCGGCCTGGCACGGCGGCGAGACTCGCAATCAATGACAGCCTTTCAAAGTCTTCGGCTAAATATCTGCCAGTTGGCCCTCATTTTCCCATCACTTATCTTAAGCGTACGTTGAATGCTGAAATGAACTCGGCGTCAATGAAGCGGCATGCGTCTGAATGAATCATTTGCTAAGCGTTTTGTAACAAGTAACGTAAGATGGCTTACTTACGGCCGACGTAACGGATTTGCGTGCCATTTCCCTCCTCTCGTTCAACGTCTCCACATGACAACTGAAGAATGGATGAATGTAAGTGAGGGGGATAAGCCAAAAAGCACAGGGAGCACTTGAGCCTTCTTAACACCGGCGAGGCGCTATCAGACAGGGCTGGAGCCGAATAAACTTGCTCGGATCAAATTCAACCATAATCCTGCAGGAAAAGCCAAATGTGGCACCGGAGGCACGACGGGGACCAGCCAACTTAAAGGAACACTTCATCAGTCAGACGCACCGAGAACTCCAATTTTATCAGCGGCGGGCCCTGGATTTCGTACCTTGGCCTTCAGTGGGGATTTACCCGACCGACTTAATCCACATCTTAATACCCCCGACTATTACGTCGCAGTTATAGAAACCATCAATACTGTACAAGAGGGGTCTTCAGTCCTGTTCCTCGAGGGCTGATCTCCTGACGATTTTCCATCTCTCCCTGCTGCAGCACACCTGATTCAAATGGATCGGGGTCCAGCGTCTGCAAACCTTGCTGATTATCCGATCGTTTGAGTCGGGTGTGTTGCAGCAGAGAGAGATGGACAACAGGCAGGCGCGCGGCCCTCGAGGAACAGGATGGAAGACCCCGGCTACACTGAAACCGTAGCTCAGGATGTTTCCCTTTTCTCCAAGGTCTGCCTCAACATTGGATTTCTAATTTATGTGGGCATTACAAAAATGCTAAAGTATCGCGTGCAGATTGATCCAGATGTGATTTGCCTGTCAAAAATTGGCTGTAAGAGTTTTGCTCCCACCAACCAATCAGAGGACGGAAAAATGCTCGGATGTCATTTGAAGCGAATTTGAAATCGGGTCAATTGCTAATATAGTCGTAACTAATAACGGTATGAAGAGAGCAGCCTGTAGGGGATAAACAAATACAATTTCATGGAACCACTCTTGGAAGTTATTTTGTAAATCGAAGTCAAGGCTTCAAATAGCGTTTAGGCAGAGAAGGCCTCGCTGTTCCTGACCGCTCACAACTGAACTTGAGCAATTCTTTTGAAATGTTGTTTGGTGTGTGTGTGTGCGTGCGTGTGCGTGTGTGTGTGTATGGCTTGTCTCTCCCTGCACACTTTTCACATTAACTCTATTGACCCGACTAGTCGGAAGGGGTACACACACCACAATCTCGGCAGATTGATTTGGCCGGGGAGTGAGTAAGGCTATTGATTTAATTTCTCAGGGCATTCGATTCGGGAGATCATAGCACCTACAACAAGATTGGCTTGGCATGGATTTTTCCACATCGGGTCAGAAAGGCATGGATCGTAAACGTTTTGTATTGCTGTTTACCTCTTGAACCATTCTTGTATACTCTTGCTTGCTTTTTACTCACCACCAAATACCGGAGGCCACTTAGTGTCTCGTGACTGCCATTTAGTTGGAATGCCTTCATTTGTCCACTCGTTGCAATTTACATAAACACCTCAAATGTTCCCTTTTGAAATTTCCATTCCGAATGGTTCGGGTCGCAGGACGGACTGCCTTGTCGGCTCGCCCATGGCGATTCTGTCCAATTGTGTTCTTTCCTCCACGGCGAACTGCGAAGACACTTTGAGGCCACATTTGAGCAGAAGCAGGCTACTCGCCTTGCCTCGACTGCCAATTATCGCCCAAGCGGAGGGCTAATTAAAGTTTGATTAAGTTCACGTCGTCGCGCATATGCAGAGTGGGGTGTTAGAAGGGGTCCCGCGCAAGATCAAACAGCGTCTGCTCAAGGCGGCCGCTGTGAAATTGAATTGTTGGCCATTATCAACCTTGACCCCAAACACTACGTTTCCCCCCCGTGAGCGCCGGCAGGAAAATTCACTTCAGGGATAGAAAAATAGAGCTGCCGGCTTGTGTGGACAGAGGATGAATCACTAACAAGGTCTGGAAGGAATTTAATATATACGTCTTCTTTTTGTTTTTTTGGCGGTTGGAGTGTGCAGCCTCAGCAAACTAACAAAGAAAAAATGCCCATTTCTGTTAAAGTGCCTCATGTTCCCTGCCACTGTGCTATTTAGCTAAGCGCATAGTTTTGTGAGCAAAATTCCGGGTAGCATAAGAGGACGCATTGCCCCCGATAGGAAGAAGTGATCTGCTTGTCCTGCAGGGAGCGGGCAGGTAGTCCGGTCAAACGCGCCAAGCGTCCCTCCCTTTCGGCTATGTTCTTTGTGAACTCGACACGCGGCACTTTAGCAAAGGGGCTGGCGGGGGCTGGCGTTGTGACTAATTCATGGCCCGCACTTGCATATTGATGCGGCACCTTTTCGTGGCAAGCCAACATATGCACACGGCTGCTCCGGGTTGTATTTTTAATAAACAAGAGGAAGGTGCGCGCAGTCAGGTGGAAGAGCAAAAGCGGGTGAATGATTTCAGTGGGGGGCCTGGTGCCGCCACTTCACTGACAACCGCTTTGGCAGGTGAACTGGAGTAATTATACGAAAAGGCACGAAAAGACAAATTACCGATTGAGATTGAACACAACATTGTGCCGATTCATTATTCAGATGATGCACTGCAGTGTGGGGCTGCTCGATGAAGCCATTTTGAACCGTAACCGAATTTTCTGGATAAAACGATGTTAAAAACGTTCAAATCGGCACGTTCGATTTTGTTACTTTTGGTGTATCTAAGTGTAGCCCAGTTGTACTTTCTGTATTGTGTTCTGTCTGTACATTCTCTTCGTATTTGTACTTTCTGTTACTCTTCTCTTCGTATTAAGATCTCTGTTTTCCGGTGGTTACTTCCGTGTTTGTCATGCGCTCACGTGAGTAGCGCGTTCAATCCAATTGCTTAAATGCGGAAGCGATTGTCCGCTGGCCGAGGAGAAAGTGGACACGTGGGGGATAGTTTGCTGCAGGAGCCGACCGACTATCTGAGCCGACTGCCGAGTGAGTGGGGAAGTGAAGTGGAGCGCATGCTCAACTGACGGAATTGGCCGGGTCGATGGTGAGCAAGGAGCCCAGGATTGAAACTTGGAAACTGCCTGGAAGAGAACTGAACCAAGTAAAATGCTGTGTGTATTAAGTAAAATTGACTGGCATTTTCAGTTCAAAGAAAGAAAAATTAAGTTTAAATAAAATACATTCAAAATACTTTTTCATTATTTTTTATTTTACAAAGAAATCGTAATCGTAAAATCGGGTTTGAGAGAAAATAATCGGGATTCTGTTATTAGGCAAAATTGAACAGCCCTAGTGCAGTAATGGGCAACTCAAATGCTGAAGGGGGCCACAATTTGTCATCAGTGCTGCTGGGGGGGGGGCACACAGGACAAGGTCTAGTGGTAGAAATGCGGTTATGCGATCCGGTCTTAATGGGTTAATGCATTTCTCAATTCATGTACAAAAGATCCACTATCCTAACCCAAGGGCAAAGGTTTTGAAGCAAGCTACAAAAATAACTACATACTGCGATTTATTATTTTTCCTCCCCCGCAACGCAAAGGGCTTTCTTACACAAAAATGTCCATTCAAGGTTGGCACAAAACTGCTGAACAGCAAACCGGCATCAAGTGCAAGAAATCTTTTGTGCTTTCTTTTTTTGTCTTCTCCATAACAATCAAGTCACTCCAAATTGTAATATTATTTGGGTACTGTGTCTGTACTGGATGTCATTTCAAATCTGCATTTTTTTTTTTTTTTTTGGAAGCCTACTCACGTTGCAGTGTACGTGTAACCAAGCCATGTCTGCCATCTAGTGCTCTATGGTGTAAAACTATAGTGGGCCACCGTATACTCGCGGTTTGGCATCCACGGAATTACATAGTCTGTTTTTTTCTAATAGATTTTTTTATATTTTCTTTTTTTTTTTGTATTGTAGCTGCACCGTTTCATTCTGCCTTTTCTTCTTTTATTTGTTGTTTTTTTTGGAAGGGCAAAGTGCCTAACTACTCAGGCCTGCTCTCTTTTAACATCGGTCACGATGGCGGTACTTGGTGTAAAAAGTTGGAGAACCACAGTTGAAGATGATGAACCCGAAGCCTTTCGAGACTCGTTCCTTCTCTCACTCGTCTCACTCTTGAGTTGGAATTCCATTTTTTCCTCTCTGCTTACACTTATACGCCGATTCGTCATTGTCAGTCGCCGCTTTGAAAACTGAAGCGCTGGGACACATCGATTACCACCGAAAAGCTCTGAAGAATCATTTAGATGTAAAATGACGGTCGATAAATGGAATAATAAGTGTGCCCCCGCCCCCCCCCCCCCCCCCCCCAATGCTTAATGAGTATGTTCATGTTGTCCTTACACTGTTGACGTCCCCAAAAGACGGTCGCCGGGGATGGGTGGGGGGTTATCAGAATATCCTCCTGAAAGCGGAACAAGCATTGTAATGAGGACCGAGTCAATAGTTGAAGTACCCAGAGATAAGCAGCGTTATTAAATATGCAAATGAAGCTAATAAGGGTATCATGCTGGCATATTTCTTTGTTAAGCCCGCTGATCATCCGTGACACTGTCAGGCATCTTGGCGAATTCAAAGACGCACGCCTTCTTTTTACATGCTACATTTAGCATTTTCAATATGCAGTCGTCACTTTATGAACAGTGCGCACAATGAGCGATTTCTAATTTACTTCGACAAACACAAGCTGTTCTTGCCATGCACAAAATGAGTGCCAGTGTAATTATTCGTGCCCTCACTAGAACATTTCACAAGCGGCACAGAATTATACCAACTGTTTGAGGATTGCGAAGCATTAAATATAATGCACCCCGAAACACAAGTCGACTTCATTTCGGCTGGATTGGAAAGTGGAAACCAAGTAGGTACAATTTTTTTAGGCCATTTTTGGGGCAATCTGAGAAAATAAGAGAAAGGGGTATAAGGCTTTCGAAAAGCAACGGCAGTGAAGAAGGGGGGCGAGTGGGCGGGGGACTGCGATAACCCCAGCTGGCGCAGTCTGCTGGGAGCAGGTAGCGTATTTGGGTCAGCACGTTGCATCATCAGCATTTCTCCCAAGCTGCCTGAGCAAATGGAGAAGGGGCCAAGACGCTGGAGGAGCTGCATTATTAAGAGTTTGCGCTTCTGCAGTCGACTTGTCGACAGCACTCGTCTCTCCCACAAAACACAACCACGCTATGTGCCTTGACGCATGCGCCGCTTGGAGCTCGGCCACTTTTAGTGGCGAGCTAATTCAATAACCGGGCATTTGGGTAATTATTGCTCATTGCTGGCTAGGAAATAAAGTGTGCCGTTGCTATTCACGGGCAAGCCGGATGCAAAAAGGAAAAAAAATCATCACTAATTGACCCCAAAAAATGTTTAGAAGGACCTTTATTAAACTGCCGATCAAATATATGTTCCCCGTTGAAATGGATGAATGAATGTGCTTCAGCCCCCCCAAAACATGTTGTCAATTGCATCTTGTTTGTGAAAAGTGCTCTATAAATAAAATTTGATTTGATTTGACATCTCACTTTGATAAAAAGGACATCATGAGGGGACAGGTTTGAATCTCACAGATGCACCAGGAGTTTCTTTTCAACCACGGCAGATGCAAGTGGTGAGTCCTTGCAAAATTGTCTCGGAAGGTTACAAAGTTTGTCTTACGGGCCATGTGGACTTAGAATTGCAGCGCTTTAAGCTTTTAGACGGGCATACCAGCAGGATCAACCAGGCTGCCTCGGAGCCAGGGCTGGGCATGTTTATGTTCAAAATTCCCTTGCGAAAAAGAAAAATACAGGTGAATGTCTGCCGAGCATCTAACGACAGTTTGGAAAAATCCTGGAACGAATCCTGACATGAACGTGCAATTTTCAGTTGGAAATGTTCGTCCCTAATTTGGGATAGGCGCTTTAGAGTCTGGGAGGGGGGGGCCTGTATTTGATGGTTAGCTCCGGGGCCTAGGAGTAGCTAAAGGCTTGCCCTGACCAGGCTAACAGTGCAATGTGTCTACTCCATGCTCCTTGCAAGTGTTTTCATTTTGTATTTTGGAATTCATGTTTTTGTGTGGTATCGACTGTAGAAAATCTGGTCAAGAAATTGCTTCAAATTAGAGTCAAATTCTTTCCCAACGTTGCCGTTGACGCTTTCCTTTCGTCTTCTGTTTGGGGAACCCCCGTCTCTAAGTTTTATGAAAAAATATCCAACAATTGCTTGTACAGGCCAACATTCCAAGACGTCAGCAGTTCAAAAAGACCGTAATGTATCAAACACCGGAACTTGACCCAAAAAAATGGATTTAACTAGCGCAAATGGAAGATTATTGGCGATAAGAGCAGTGTGTGCAATAGAATAGGTCATGCTTCAGCAGTCAGCTGTTTTCTCTTAGATAAATTTTTTTAGGGGTAGGGGGGTGGATTTTAGAGGCACCCGAAGTGCTCGTTTCAAGTGCTTTTTTTCTTTTTTTTTTCCTTTTAGGAAATTCCGCAAAGATGGCAGCCGCTCGTCACATTGCTACCACCTCTACATTTTCATTTTTTTTAAATACATATGCTATAAACAGTCATCAGAATTGTTCCCTTCCTGTTGCGGAAGTTGAACAGCGAGCTCGCTGCGACCAACTTCTGCTCTTTCCAACTTCAACCACTTCCAAGGGTGGTTTGGATTTTTTTCATCTTGAGAAGTTTGCCCCGCTGCTTTCTTGGCGGGTCTTGTCGTGTCGGGCTGGATTCCGTGTCTAGCGTGCTCTTCGACCGCTCGCAGTTTTCCGAGAAAATAAAACATTTGTAGTTTGAACATGGTAATGTATCAATGATTACGCAGGGCTGCTGTGTGACACCGGAACTTTAATTGCATATTTTGGGCATCAGGGAATGAATGCAAATAACTCAATGTGGGTGGACTTCAATTACAAAGATGCACCGTATTGAGAAAAAGGTTGTTAGAAGATAATTACGACTGCGTGATTATTCATTATGCTGTATTCGGTGTATATGCGAGTGTACGATATATTAGCCACCTTGTGTACAGTAAGCAGAATTGGATATTTGATTATCAGATAGAAATTGTGCTGAAAACAGCATGTTCGGCCTTAAGCGCGTTTAGTAATCTGGATTCCCCCCCCCCCCCCACCCACCCTTTTATCTTCATCTTGCTGATTATGAAACGGCAACACAATATGCTTACTTCAGCGGAATTTTAAGTCCAATAAATCTTTATCTGAGCACGAGAATGTTTTCCATTTCAAACAAATGTATATTTGTATAAGTTGACGGATTTGGTGAAACATTTGCATACGACGCATCATGACACTTACGTTGAATCATTAGCATCACTTAGCGAGAAGGTGAACCTATGACCCCCGACATTCAGCAGGGAGTACCGCGGCCCTCTTGATCCATGGCTTAACCTAATAATTCAGCACACGTGCAACGACACCATCACTTCTTCCTCTGCGCTCTATGCCGGGAGGCCCGTTTTCAGCCCGACTGAATCCGAATGGGCCGCCGTGCATCACCCTAATCGTCAAAGACGTCAAGGGTGGGGCGAGTCGGCGCTCTGCCCAATCGCCAGGGCTAAAATGCGCGGGCGAGGCGACAGAAAAATCCGGCATAGCATTTTGCTGACTCCCCCCCGATGTTATATATTAATTGCACACACTTTGGCGTTGACAGAAAAGTAAACCTCATGAAAATCGGTGGAAAAATGAGCAAGGTACGACCTATTTTCAATGTAGGCACCCCGGCTAGCCTGGCTGCTACAGCGCATTGGCGTATATCAGTGATTAATACACGTTACGCTACTCGAACGAACAACAATAGACCAATCGGAGGCCAATATTTTGGGGTCGAGCATAGCAGCAAGTTGCTGCTATGCTAGCTCCCCTCTATGCTAACGGCCAGGTAATGAGAATTGAATATCTTTTACAAAATGTGATTTTTGGACAATTCACATGTTTATTTCATGAAAATAAAACTTTTAATCGACAAGAGGTAGAAATTCGATTTAGTGAACCTTTACTGCCTTATATCTCGGAATCTACCTGTCCGACTTCCTGTTTGCTATGGCGGGCCACAAATTTGTTTATATTAAGAAAATAGCGCTCTATGCTAGGACATGGTGGAAAATCATGCAGTTAAAAAGAATCCATTTTTGTTGTGCTTCAGTTCAATGGTTGTTATGCTCCTCCTCCTAATGTGTGATCCTTGATCCTCCGGAGTCATTATAATAAATGAACTCATACAGTGGTGCCTTGAGATACGAGTCACAGAGGCGCTAACGAATAGCATCTTTTGGGGTTTTTGTAACGTGGCGGGGCCGGGCGGCTTCACTAAAGTTTGCATCCTGCCTCCGTTCCTATTTCAGAGAAATCAATCAAACCATTATTTTAATTTGTTGAAATTGAAATATTATTCTTAGACCGACGGGGGAGCGGCGGGGTGGGTGAAATCGAGAGCATGCGGCACATTAATTAAATTTAAAACGAGATGACTGTCTTGCTTGAAGTGGAGGAGGTCAGCGAGGGAGGGGAGAAAGTCTTGTGTTGCTCGTCTTACTTGCACATTATGGTAATGAATTGGCCACATAATACCTGTCGCGATGAAAAATGACCGCTTTCCTCCATCATTCTTCATCGGTCCACTGATGTGCTGATCAGTCGGGAAAGCAGAAGGAATCATTGTTCTCGTTTGGTGGGGGGGGGAAAAAAAAAGACCACTCACTAGCTTCTCCTAGTTAATCAAACGTGGCACTGAAGAGGAGGAGCATTTAGCCATATCGTACGGAAAGAAAGTTATTGCTCCAAACGCCCTTTCCTCAAGTTGGGGAAGGGATTTGTTGATGCTGCGCTTGTGATGTCCTTTTCTCCAAATACAGTATACGTCTGTCCAGAGATTTCAGCCCACCAGCACTTACATCGTCGGGGGAAATTAATGCATGCCAAACAGATTAGATGTCACTCTGCTGAAAATGCAATTTTTCATCTTTACCCAACAGCGCTCTCAAAGGGGGCCATCTTTAAATACAGAATAAAAAGTGTGTTGGCTAGCGTGTCAGCAGAGGATTTGCTAGGCCGAGGAACAAAAAACGGCGCAGGTTTTCCCAGTCGCAGCTCGCTTGGCTGGCTGTCATGGTTGCTATAAGGTTGGTCACCTATATAGCTTGGATGTGCTACACAGTATGGATTTTGTGTGCATGTTGTGTGGGGCCGGGGAGGGTGGGGGAGCCTGCGCTAGCTTGTATTGTCCAGCCGGTCCTTTGGGGAGGCCCAGCAAGTATGGCTCACCACTGATAAGCCTCCCTGTCACTTGGCGTTGACGGCCATTAGTCCTGGTGGCCTGCTTTGCTTTGCGGTAAGCTCTCCACGTCGCCGTGCTGTGATCTACGAGACATCCATCTGCACCCATTGATTTCTTTCTTTTCTTTGTACTGTATACGTTGCCCTAATGGTGAGACTCTTCTTCTGTGGCGCAATCCCAATGACAAACATCTGCTGTATTACATTTGGCAGACTTGTGAACATGCCAAACAATGGAAGATGTCGGAAATGACATGCTACATCACAGGTGTCAAACTCGAGGCCCGGGGGCCCAGACCTGGCCCGCCACATCATTTCATGTGGCCCACCATAGCAAATTATGTGCATTGACTTGATGTTTCTTGCTAAAATACCCAAATTGCAAATTTGCTTTACTTTTAAAAATGTTGAGACATTGCAAGCATGCTTGTTACTAATCCTCCATTTAAAATGTAATATTTTAAAAACGTTTTTTTTGGCCTCTGATTTCAAAACTAGCTATTCGTCAATTTGTTTACATGTAATTTGAGGCGACTATCCATTTATTTGAGGTCATTTACGGCCCTCCAAAGGAAAGCATAACTATAAACCATAACCGTGACAAAAACAAGTTGGACACCCCCTGCGCTATATTGTAGCAAGACTAAAGACTAGGCTGGAAAAAAATGTGTTGAATTTACTCAATTTTATTTCAGGCAAGCACTTGATGACACAAAATTGAGTAAATTCAACAAGAACGTTTTTGTTTTTTTTCCCCCCGGCGCAAGTAGACCCTTGACTTTGAAACAGCGTTGTCTTTGAACCCGTTTCCCAGGCCCGGGATGACTCCAAGAACCTCCACGGCTTTGCTTTCAGTCTGTTACTCTTCTGGATCATCCCTCTTTCACACGGAATATGGTGGAATTAGGAGAGCAAACAAGTTTAACACCTGTTTTGGAGACAGAACAAATATTCGGCCCACTTTTGTGAACTCCTAATTGCCGCGACCGGCGATGCGCAAGCCAGTGAGCGCATTAATCAGCGCCGAGACTACATCCATCTGTCGCATGGGCACAGGAGCCGCGAGCTGTTGGCACTGGCCCTGCTTGTGTTGTCTCCCATTACTTCTGCCCATTTTGACTGTGTTACCTTTCAGGCGGGCTGCGGAGGGAGGGACAAAGTTGGAGCGATGTGGGCCTCACCGTCGGGCTTGTTTAGCTGGTGGGGGTCAGCGATAAAACGGGCCGCTATCGACGCAGACGCGTTTGCCTGACGCCCAATCGATACAAATGTCAGCACACGAGTCGATTTGAATGGACGTCATCGACTTCATCATAAATGTGACCCATTTTATTGGTCGGGTGCTGCCGGATACTGATTGCCTATCAATATTATGAATAACACGGAACATGCGTGTCATAGCCTCGGGATGTCATTGGATTGACACCTAGACCTATGTGCAAATGTCTTATTTGACGCAGGGTGAGAAACTGATCATAACAATAGAACAAAATCTTTATCGTCGCTGTCCAGGATTAAAAACACTCATGTCCTTTTTATTTCAGCTGATGTGGCCTTTTTGTTTTCTTTTAATTAGATAGCTTATATTGCACTTAGTTTCTGCCTCCTGCTTTTGGGTCCTCCTCCACACATTTCATGACAACTTCTCTGCTTTCTATTCTTTCATGAATATTAAAAAAAAAACCATTATTTTAAAATGTTCTAAAAAGAAACAAATGCTGTTTACGTGAATGAAGTGCACACATCCTGGAGTAGTTGATTCTTTGTCATAACTTGGGATCACAGTTTTTTTCTTTGTCTTCTGATCACTCTCGTCTGTCATGGGAGCAGTTTTTGCAAGCGTGCGTATCTTGATGTAAGCGTATGTATTTGACATAACCACCCAAAATAAAGTTCTTTAAAGCGGAAGTCAAACCAAACATTTTTTTCAAGAATATGTTCTATGACACCAGTCTCACTCATTCACATGTGATTTAGTGGAATCAAAGTTCACTTTTTGTGGCTCCACTGCACTGTGGATCAAAAAAGAAAAACATCATGTCACTGAATATTGGCTGTGTCGCAGAATTTTGCTGTGATCATTTTTCCGCATGTGCCGTTTACTGTAAACTCACGTATTAGCCAGTTAACAGCCGGCTAACTACATCAAATGTGATGGCAGAGCAATGGCGGGGAAATCATTGCGCAACACGAGGAGCACTGATATCGAGGCTCAAAATGGCATCAAGTGTTCTTGTCCATGTTTCCTCTCCTAAGCAGTTCCACGGGGGTGAAATCCATCCAGAATAGAAATCACTTTTTTTCTCTCCTTTTTTTTTTTTTACCTTTTGAGTACTTAACGTGCTTTGCTGGACCTGTAAAAGAGTTGTGGCTTTGATTAAACTCTGCTCAGCGACCTCTGAAGTCACTGAACGCAAGCAGCATTTTGCAAGCTAACCCCTCTGCCATTATTCACAAGTAGTAAAATGTATTCACGCGCGCAGCAGTCAAGCAGCCCGTTCCTTACATGTGGGAGCCGATTAGCATAAAATCCACTCGTTTCTCATAAAGCGCGCGTCGTGAAGGTCTAAAGGGCTGTTGGAACACCTGAGCCGGTCTGTCGGGGTGCACGTCCGCCGCGTACGACACTTGGCTCGGCTTCTCCGCTCTTGGAATTTCTCCAAGACATGTGGACACCAGAATCAATAGTCATCCAATTACCTGATTCTGGAGTATGTAAAACTCATGCAAAGGTGTCCAGTGGGGAAAGCAAGGATCAGCTTTGTCTTGACATTGTTCTCTTCCCGCACACTCTGAATGTCACGCATTTATTTATTTACTTTTTTTTTTTTTTTTTTAATTAGCGAATGCTTATCATTGGCATGCGGCACGCTACTGAGGGCTGACAACACCCCGGTGTTGTAAAATTAATTATAGCGCTAATGTAGACCCCGTGCATTTTGAAATAGCTGAACTCTCCCCAAATAGCTCATTAATCATCAGACAGCCACTCGTGGGCTAGGTGAAGTGCTCTTGAATTTCAATACCCACCCTGGCTGGTGTAACCTTTCCCTCTCTTCGCCATCTCGCTGGAGCAGCCGACGAGCTGCAGGAGCGCCGGAGAGAATAATATTGTCAGCGGCGGTGTCTCGAGCACTCTTCTCTCTGAGTCATCTAATTATACACACCTACGCGCTTTAACCAAACGCTGATACATGCACACTACCTGACGAGTTTTATGGCCAAGGAGTGCTTGGGGATCCTGCGGTTATTTAAAAGAACAAAAGAAAACAATAAAGGAGAAATGCATTGACATAACCAAATCCAAATCAAACCGTCAGGGCGACACGAACAACTGATTTAGTTATTGTCAGCACTTTCTCAGCACGCGGTCAAAGCTGCTTTGCCTTTTGTATTTACCAGCTGCCTGTGAAAGGTATTTTGGTTTACTGAAGGCTTTTGAAGCAAATAAGAGTCGAAATGTCAAAGGACGAATAATGTATAACGAGCATTCTGTAGAGCGGTGACTCACAACCGACTTCACGTAATTGGTCTAAGAAATGTTTATTTACCACAAATCATGTCTTCACCTGTCTGCCAGCGATGTCGTGCGGCAGACAGAACAACTAAGCGCCCTTCCACTCGATGACAAGAAGGCATGAACCCGCTGGGCCTTGTGCTGGCCATTTGTGTGCGCCTGGCTTTGCTCCCTTGAAGTTGGGAAACGAGCACGGACCTTTGCCAAGACCAAACGGTGGTTGCTATTGAATCTTTCCACAATCAATTAGTATTCGATTATTCTATCTAGTCATGGAATAATTGGATCATTTGTTTTTCCTTACAGACTACTGTTTTATTTGCTATTGTTTGATGATTAGACAAAACAACAAATAGGCAAACTCACACGAGAGGGCGCGATGTTGTACCCACCAACCTTAGCGAAACTGAGAGCTACTTCTCGGCGACTGATCAGTGCGAAGAGCTGCGAGTTTGATATGCACCACCAGTCTTCTGAGGCTGCTTCAGCTGCCACTACAGGTTGTTCATACTATGGCCGTTATTTTTGTTATACATTAAACGGACTGTCGTTTTCTCCATGGATTGATCATGATTCAGATACTGGTTTGGTACATGTCAGAAAACAGGCAAAGTGCAGAGGTCTGCAGATGTCTTATTTTGGTTGGACAGAAGAGACGCAGTCTGCTTTCATGAAGCACGACAGAAATTAGAGAATATAAACGGTTGAAAGGCAGAAATCTGAGGATTTGGGTACTTTGAAATTGAAGAATGGCTGTAGATGATCGCTGACGATGAATTGTTGAACTTGTGCTAGCGAGTGGTGTTGAATTGGAGTGCTTTATCCTGAGAGTTTCTGTACCTTCGTAAAAGTTAGCTAAATTGGCTAGTCGTTTTGGTTTTCTCTATCTATGGAGACCAGATACTGCAGGAAGACCGCATTGATGACTTAACTCAACTTGATAACCTCGGACATGACTTGACTTGCCCAAGACAAAATTGTAGATACTGTACCCCAGGCCTTGCTAAAATATCCATATAGCTTAATAGAAGCTGACTTGTTGAGAAGGAGAGAGAAATGTAGCAACTCCAAATTTCATCTAAATCGATTCCACCTACATAACTCTTTACAGCAGAGTGGGTAATTTGTAAGCAAGACTGCAAATCAGTACTAAAGCATATTTTCCTTCATTACCCTCTATTAGTGCGGGGGCTTTCCAAAGTAAATTGGAATAGAGTGATCTAAGAAATGTTCTCTAATTGGGTCTAAGGGTCTACATGGTGGGCCCACCGGCTGAACTGTATTCCTTTCCTGACTCTTTTCAACTCCCAAACTACCCTCTCATCACATTTCCTGCAATTTCCTGACTCGCTGCAGGAAGCGGGAACCGCCGCAACACCAAAGTCCGCCCTAGACGAGCAGTCAGGCCTCATCGGCGTCGGGAAAAATCAAGGTGATCTCTTTTGACAGCTCAACCTTTAATTAAAACCAGAGATCAGAGACGGTTGGAGTTAATAAAAAGTTGCCGGCTTTATAAGCACGACAGGCTGCTAGTCGACGATTTCAACTTCCTGCTTCCCCGTGCATCGTAATATGTGAACTTTTACAATCACGCTTCTCAAATTCTGTTCCATCTAAAACAGTCTTTCTGGGGGAAAAAGTAGCTCAGTCCATTCAAAGGCACCCAGGCCAAAACTGTGGACTTTGAGATATACGTGTTTTTATTTCTCCAAAGACTCAGCACATCCTCCAGCCCTGCTGCACTATTTTTACCTGCGCTTAGTTACCGTCTCCGTGCATGTGACGTCAAGGAGACGAGAGAATGAGACACGGCAGCCAAATGGTTCATCTTCCAGGGGCTTCCAACTTTGCCGTTGCGAACCCAAAACCAGGAATCAGATGAGCTCATTGTAAAATCCTCAAACAAGCCACTGGATCCTCATGTGCGGTTTATTGAGTGCTTCGTAAAAAGATTAATCACCGTTTTAATTGTTTCTTCTGTGTGTGCGTGGCGACAAGTGTATTATCCAGTGTGCAGTGCAGCAACACCTGCTCTTGAAACAGCATGAGGGTACAAGCATGCGTGTCTTTCTCCTCACAGCGTTAATGCTCAACCTTGTCCAAGGTTAATCTGTCACTCTTGCTGTGTATTTGCATCCATTCTTATCTGCGGCCCACCACTCCACCGACTCTCTATCTGGCCCAGCCACTGCTCAAACTTAATCGTCTTTGTCCATTATAGATGAGCCTCCAACCAGGCGGACATGCACGCTCTTCCCGCCCGCTACCAAGATGTCCTCTTTTCATGGAGACACCGCCTCTAACAACGCCTCCAAACTGTTTCCTGACTTTCGAATTGCCAGACGTGGACCTAATGTTGTTCGTGAACAATAATCGCGGCATTCGTGACCAAGCCCTGAAGCGAATTGCAAAAAACTGCACATAATGGACACGCCTTCCAAAAATTGTTTCGAATTTGATACAAGGGATGTCAGAAAGGTTCCAGGACTGGTCTCACATCAGGTAGATTTCAAATCAAAGCTACAAGTTTTCTACTCTGCGTTAGGGAGTCTGGAGTCGGAAGCGCTTTCCTGGAAGGATTCTTCTGGGGATCCTCCGCAGCTTCACGTCTTCAAAACTTGCAATCACTTGAAGACCGCCTTGAGTTTGGGAAAGAGAAAAAGAAATCAGCCAGGTCAGGTGAGTGTGAAGTTTTCCCCAACATGGTGATGTTCTTCTCAGCCAGGGACGGTCTCATGCTCTTGTCGTGCAGAAACAATCCCACGTTGTCCTGCCACAACTCTCGCCTCGTCTTAGAATGTCGCAAATGCTGCCGGATCTATTTGGAGGTTGAACGTCTGGCCTCTGACAACATCAAATACTGTGTAATACACTCTGAACTATGGTCCCAAAACACTAGGATATCCCTTCAATTCAAACTCATCAGATCGTGAGTCTGAGATGATTGGGTTTTGGAAAAAAAAATGACCCGGTGGCAATTTTACGCAAAAACTGCCCCATGTAGACAGAGGTCCTTCAAATGTGTGTTGTCTGACAGCTTGACAGATATCCCGTACTTTTACGCAGGTGTGAATGTGAGCAATTGGGCATGCTGACATCGACTGCTCGGTGTCATCTCTCCGTCTCCATCCACTCTGCCGAATTCCCTTGTGTCCAGAACACTTGACATGTTGACAGATTGAAACCCGGCACACTCTTGTCCTTGGTTGGCCGAATCAGTGAACCGTGCCCACACCAGTTAATCAATACCAGACAAGGCTGTCTGTGTATTACGTATCACAGTCTCCCAAGTCTAGTTGACATAGGGTGAGAACGGGGGCATTAGCTTTCCACAGTTAACTATAGTCATATATATATGATTATGTATTACCTTTGGCAAAGCTGTAAGCTAATTTCTTTTGAAATATGAGTTATTTTGGTGGCTATTTTTCAAACCTGGAAGTAGGACACCTGGTTCACTAAGAACCTGTTTCGTGACATCGTCCGGAAGCCAACCAAGGAAACAGTAATGAACAGTCGTGAACCCTAGACCAGACTGGACTAGTGCCGCTTTTCCTTGAGTCCCAAACTGCCCCGGGCCACACACCACTCCGAGCTCATCGTCACGTCATTCATTTGGCCGCCCCTCCGAGTCAATGGTTCATCATCCTCGTTGCGGACGCCGGCTGCCTGAAGCCGCCCTCCCCGAGGCGGGAGCCACAATCGTCGGGCCGGAGATGTGGCGACGCTCCGCTCTGGCAGCTGGAGCCCTCTCGTTCAAGTGTGTGAGTGGAGCCACTTCTCCCCAATGAACCGATTTCTCTGGTGGCTGCTTTGAGAAAGTGGCCGTATGTTTAGGCTGCAGGGGCGGTACGGGGGGTGGCTGCGCACTTTGTGATGTCGAAACATTGAGGACCCAGTCATTTTCTGGCATTGGGCGGAGCTGTTGCTTGGAAAGGAGGAAAAATGTCAGCACTAATTACGCAAGAAAAAATGAGAAAAATATTGGATGAACAAAAAAAGAAATTGCGAGTACACATATGATGATTGTAATTGATAGGGGGCTGCCGAGAGATATTTGGAGAAAATGACCAACTGTGAACATTACAATAAGCAGAGCGGGCCACACACTGTCCTCAAAATGAAGCACAATTGTGGTGCTGCAATAGAGGAATTCAGTGTTATTTGTCCAGAGTACTTTAGTTGTACTGCACAACTTTCTTCTTCTAAATGTGACATTCGTAAGGGCCACCTTTTCACCCATAAATATGTTTTGATGTATGAAGTTGATGGAATTTTTCAGCCAGCACGGTTGCTCTTTCCTCTGCTTTGCTCTGAGCAAAAGATGGCCTTGTCCTTTCGGTCTTCATCGATTCCACCGGCTTGCCTGAATGCGATTAAGGCAAATTAAACTCAAGACTGCTGACGCAAATCGTGTCCAGAGGTAATATAATGTCCAGATGAAGTGGAGAGCTGCAACCCGATGCGGAGGTGGCACTTTCTGACCCCGCGTGGGCACAGGCAATTACCATTTGGCGAGAGTGCAAAATCTCCAAAATGGAGGAAGTGCTTGCACGGCTCATCCCTTCCGCCCTGGGAGGCGCACAACCCTTTTTTTGTCTTGAGGAGACCATTGAGAATGCAGGTCGGGGATGGAGAAGAAGCTGAGTCGCCATCAGGCTAGCGATTGGACAGCTGCCAAGTCAAGAATTATGTTCATGTTCGGATAATAACAGGTGGTTGACAACATGAATGTGACAACAAATTGAGGTTTTTATTCAACGGGAAATTGGATTGTCCCTCGGGGCTCGGAGGCTTTTTGACAAAAAGCGCTTGTGAAATTCCGCTCATGTGAAGTACCCGTACGTAAAGCACATGAGCGGATATTTTTTCACCTTAATATTGCGATTGAATATGCAGTTATTCTTTCCAGGTCCTCTTTTTAACAAACACCAGCAAGAAATGAATCTGTGTATCAAACAATATCAGATGCTCTTTTCAATCAGGCGTATGCTAAAATGAAAGCAAATGTGCCATTAATTCATATTAAAGACCGTTGAGCTACTTCTTTAAGTTAACTTCCTAAACAGTTTTGACTTTCAGACAACTTAAAAAAAAAAGACGCGTGGCATAACTAGAGGCCTGCTAGTCGTAAATCAGACTAGAACAATAATCCAAACAAACCTGTGGCTGTGTCACTTCATCACTTTTCATGAAGAATGAAACAATGATATGGAGACATGTGGATTGCGCTTGTTGAGCACAGAAAATTGCATTCTACTAGGTTGCAGTGTCGATTGCAACTCGATTAATTGTCCAAGCCTGCTTCAAGAATAGATGGATGGTAAGGCCTCCTCGTTGGCTCTTTCGTAGCTCTTGACCACGTGCCGCGGCTAATGATAAGGAATATTTCATGCAAGTTGGGCCCACATGATCCATCAATTACAATTAGACTGTAATTGCCGGGGTAGGGATAAATTCAAACGAGCTCAGTCAGGGGCACACGCAGTCTGCTTGACTGTTTCTCACAACAGCTCGAGTGTTGGAGCACAGCAGTAATTCTCGCAATTTGGCGGGCATATGTCTTTATGTGCAATCTTTGCCAATTAGCTAAGTGCGTTGCCATTTCAGGTTTTTACACCGCTGGCTGCTGTGTTGCCCTCAGTCCGAATAGAAGTGGACGAATGGTTCCCCGCAAGCGTCGGCGGGTTGAGCAAACGGGCCGCTTTGTCCGTCTTGGTCCTCCGGCGGCCGGTTCCATTTCTGCAGGTCGCCGCTGAGTGACTGCAGATATCACCGGCCACTCTGTGATGTCTACGGGGATGAGGCCGTCAGGGCTGAGTTGACACCGGGTGGTGACAGACGGAGCTCTCTCTGACACCCACTGACATGACTCCCATTCACAGCAGCTGGCCCTGTGACACTCATCTGATTCCAGTCTATAGGGCCTGTTTGGCGCTCGCCGCTCGCCGCCGCCGCCGAAAGAGGAAATGAGCAGGAGGGCAGCAGTCTTGCCTGGCTTGCAGGTATTGCAGGGGAAACTCATGAATATTTTTCCTCTGTGCTCACACTAGCAAATATCCTTTTCAAGAAAACCACGTGAGGTGGTTGGCTTTTTCACATGGATATACTACAGCGATACCTTGAGAAACAGCTTAAGGTTTTTTTTTTTTTTTTTTTGAGACTTGAATTGTCAGTCGGACGATTTATTGTTGTTATTTGCTGACTCGAGAGTCGAGCGCTATACGGTGGCAACTCAACTAACTTCACGAAAAGCAGATCTCAACTCATGTTTATACTTTGCAAATAGTGAACAGTTCTTAAAAAAATGGCTTTAGGCTGTTTAAATCCACTCCTAGTTGACGTTTACTGTCAAACTATACAAATGAAATGCAATACAATAGAGTAGAAGACACAGATTAGCCTTTTGTACACTAGCTTAATGCTAATGTTAACGCATAATGGGAAATGCATATACTGTGTGTGTGTGTGTGCGTGTGTGGGGGTGTGTGGGTGTGTGTGTGTGTGTGTATATACCTACCTATCTTGTCAGTACCACTGCTTTAAAACTGGCATTTGAAAAGCAATGAAAAACAACATTCTGATTATTTTGTGAGGTCATTTGTCCGCTCCAAATGAGTCCGCAAGGTGCCTGTTGTCATTTTGCTTTCAAGATCTGACTCCTCTTATTCCAGGTGGTCGGCATGGCCTTTGTGTTAACCCCCGGGGAACGCCGGCCATCTTCTCAAAGGAACTTGGCCTCCGTCCATTTAGCTTTGGCCACGCAAGGTGAAGATGAATCGGGACCGCTCCTTTGATTTTGAGACCAAACACAGGTCCCTAATTGGATATCATCCCTAATTAGTGCTCCATTGCTTTATCAACCCATATGCGAGAGAAATTGTAATTAGAAAAAGGTTATCACGGGCCAGGGGCGCACGGGCACGGAGCATGCTGGGCCGTGTAACGATTGCATGCTGTTTGTTGACTTTTTTTCCCCCACTTAACCGTAGCTCCACGTTTTACACAGTAAATGTTTAAGATGCGGCTTACTTTTAACATCGTATTAATTAGCTTTTGAGTGTCAAATTATGCAGAGTGCTCATACTCTTACCAAGCAAACAAAAGCTGGTGTGCAAAAAAAAAAAACAAACAAAAAAAAAAACAAATAAAGCAACTTCTGTCAGACTTTTTCCTCCCAGCGGAGTCATTTATCACGCTGCCAAGGTAGAGTGCTTGCGGCTCCCGCGCGCAGTGGAGACTCGGCCAGATTGGAGGCTTCCGCCATGATCGAGGCTGACACTGATTATCACTTTTACACACTTGCCGAGCAAATGTGGCGACTAACGCTCGCCCCCGGTCATGACGTTAAAGGAGTGTTTTGCCACAGTCGCAAATGATGTATTCTTACACTGCCGCGCAAACTACAGTGCGTCCGTGACTTCCTCCTTGAAGTCTTTCCGTGATCGTGCTCCAATCAAATCAGCAGAGCTGCGCACTTGACCCTTTTTTGCCGGTCCGTCTTCCGTCCGTGACCTGGGCACCCTTTCGTCCTCTTCCCTCCATCCTTATTCACAAAAATGATTGTCCTCTGACCCCTCCGTCCTCTTCCTTTTAAAGAAGCTTCCGTCCTTGGATTCCGTTGGTCCGCCGCCGCCCAAAAAGAAAACAAAAAGTGTCCATGCATGACATTATTTCAAGCTCGTTAGCTGGCTAATTTCCAATGCACACCAACGTCGGGATGTGATGATGATGATGATGATGATGATGACGACGACGACGACGTGGACTGGAGCAAGCCAGGGGACATCACAATATTTAAGACTGTATAATAATACTATACTCTTGGGTTTTGTTGCATGTTTTCACTTTTTATTGCGTTATTTCACAATAAAAATAATTATTGCAAAATAGGGCGATGTTGTTTTAGGAGGAGAACGAACGCCTTCCACTTCTGGGTCATAGTTTTCAGTGTTTGTTTTTTTTCCCTCGACAGTGAAATGGGTGTCCACTAGAGGGCAGACTATGCCTGTGAGAACACTAATGCAGGGAGCGAACGCACATGGAAAAGAACCCTCCAGTGTTGCAAGGCAGTCTTGCTTTTGAAAAGAACCCAACACAACACGTCAGCTGGGACTTGACCCGATTAGGGACGTTTAGAGAGACGGACGAAAACCTACCCCCGTCCTTGCTTACTCCGTCCTTTTTAAAATATTTCTCATCCTCCTCCGTCTGACCGTCCACAAAATGGCCGTCTGTCCGCACTGTTCCGTCTAGGGACGGAATATCCAGACCTGGTAAAAAAACATTTTTTGTTTTTAAGAATAAAAACATTTTAACACTATAAAGTTTACACTATTTAGCACAAAGAAAACATGCAGTAAGCAACACCCACCGAGGGGCAGTATGGTCGTTTTAATCGTGACACATGAAGACCATCGCAACTATGTGGTGTGTTTTTGCAAAGCATAAAGAATTTTTGTCTCGCGGTATTGTTTAGTGCCTAGTCTGCATGCGTTCAAATTGTTGCCATTGTTTAGAGGTTTATAAGTATCGCAACATCAATGCTAGTTTCGTTAGCTCAATTTAAGGTGTTTTGCATTTTGTGCTAACATTAAGCTAGCAGACTATTGTAGGGCCATGTTATTGATGTTTTGTTTTATGTTTAGTTTCATTTTGAACGTCAGCTGGGAGTGGCAACAGTTTGAGCTGTCGAAATTGAGTTTGAACTGAAGGCCCCCCCAAAAAAAATCCTGAGCGAGGGCTTTCTAAAGTTGAGGTAACGCTGTACTTCGTTGCGCTACTTCAAAACGTTGAATATCAGGACACTTGAACGATGGAGCCACCTTCGCATTATTTGAGCGGCTCTGCCAGAAGGACCGATCGTCAACCGAGCCAAGTTTCTTTAGCGTTGACCACGTTCTAGGACATCATGCCCCTAAAGACAAGCTGGGTGACTGTCCGTCCAAGATAGTAGAGTTCGGCGGTTGGTGTAGCGGGGGCCAAGCCTGCCTGACCTCCCCCTGGCTTCCTCTTGAGTATCAGAAACTGGCACACCAAAAAAGACATCTGTGAAGTTCCTACTACATATAATTCTGTGTCGAAAAGTGCGTTCTCCAAAAATGGACCTGTAGACAATCAAACACGCTGACATTGTGCCACAGATTATCAGCTCATATACAGTATGTATCCCATGTGAAAGCAAGAACTCTCTTGCTCCCTCCCTCCCTCCTCCCCTCTCCTTTTCTGTCTCTATTTCCATCTCCTCAATGCTGCATGAACACTCCGGCTGGCGTCTGCAGTTTTTTCAACTGCCAAAAGAGGACAGTGTGGTGGAACATGTCATCTCCAGGGAGAGAATAGAAACTTTCAGCTGTACAATGAATGCCCTTGGTAGGCAACTCGGAAGTGTTACCATTTTATTCTTTTTTTTTTTCCCCCCTCATTTTGTTCATCACATCCGCCCTGAGCCTTCAACATCATTATTTTTACCTTTGACCACCTCTGTGTTTGCTGGTTTCCAGCAGTTAGCATAGCGCGACCCGATCACACAGTCATGTCGACCCAAACATTTTTTTCAAGAATGTTCTACTCAGGCCATTAGTTGAAACAAGGCAATATGTTTAGTATGCAATATGAGGTAAGCAGCAAAATCCACCCGATTGTAGGCCTGGGGGGGAGGCGGGCAGGATGTTTTTTTTTGTCACTTCTGTCTACTGAAAATGACATCACATTTGCACAGGGCTCAGATAAGGACCAATCACGGCTCACCTGTTTTCTGAAGCTGAGCTATGATTGGTCGTTATCTGAGCCCAGAGGGTGTGTGATGTCATTTTCAGTTGACAGAAGTGACAAAATGGCCGCCCCGAGAAATGGACAAAAACGGGTGGATTTTGTTGCTTAACCCATATTCCACAAACACAATATTCGTCAGAATGCTGTGTTTCAACTAGTGGGCCTGTATAGAACATATTTTTGAAAAAAAAATATGCTTGGGTCAACTTCCGCTTTAAGTACATTTGGGGGGGGGGGGGAAGGCTTGGTGACCAGGCGAAGTCAGCGAAAGCGATGCAGGAGGGAGGAAGAGGTTGATAGCTAAAGACAAAGTGCGAGGGGAGCGAAGGCGACGTGGGAGGCTGCAGCGAGCGGAACCGACAGCCTCGTGACGCTCAGCAGAAGAGGCAGCAGCCAGCGGAGAGACGCCGCGAAGCGCCGACGTGAACCGTTCTGACACGTGGCTAGCCGAGCGAACGGGGCCGGCCCACACGACGGCGGGAGGCGGGGGGCATCGCCATGTACAGTAGACGCTGCCGCCACTTCAGCTTTGCAGCCCCAGGCTCAGCGGGGAATGCGTTCACTGAGCTGAATGGAGCCCTCTTGACACCCATCTCGCCCCCCCCCCTCACCATCTGTCCACATTGTTCTTTATTCTAATCACAACAGCAAAAAGAAAGGGAAAAAAAAAAAAAAAAAGCCTCCAGTCTTGTTCAGAGGCACACGGGTAGATCACCTGCAGTTCACAGATTGAGCTGTTCTGGTTTGAACTCAAACCCTCGTTGATGTGAGACCTCACGGCTAACAATTGGATGCTGTGCTGCCCTGAATGTTGAAATATCGAACTGAGAAAAGCGCCGGCCACAAAATTTGAGTTAGCTTGCAGCTTCATTTCTGCATTTCCACCTCCTACACTGCTTAGTCAGCTCATCGTTTTATTTATTGCATCACTGGTGGTTCTTTGGAAACGGTTTATTTTTAGCGTATTTAATTTGCGATTGAACATATTTTCCGGGGGGGTTATAAAAGGTGCATTGTTTGGTCACTGAAGCAAAATGCCATTTTCTTTTTCATTTTTGGTAGGGGGGGGGGGATTCCAGAGAGGATTTCATCGAGGTAACGGCGATGTACATAGCACGTCTAAAAAGCTGCTGTAAACCAAACTAACTTCCTCCAGTTATTCATTTTGCTCACCAGGCCACGCCCCTCAAAGTCACATATCAGGCACAAATACTACAGTATGCACAGCAGAGGAGAGAAAATCAGTTTAATCCGTAAGATTTTGGGTTAGGCTTGTTTTTAGTTTATTCCAAGCACGTTAGGCAAAAATTGTGCTTTCAGAAGATTGGAGCGGATTCATGACATGAATTACATTAGGATTTTTTTTTTTTTTTTTTTTTTTAATCTTTTTACCAGTCTTGGCAAAATCACATACAAGCACAAATGCATAGATTTAAGAATAAAAAGGAAACATTGTATTTGATAGACGAATCAATTCAGCTATACAGTAGGTCACAGAAAATCTTGAACTTCAAGTCAAGGTGGAGTCATTTTGCAAAAAACATCCATTTGCCACACATTAAAAAGTAAAGTTCCCCTGGATCCAAGCAGTTCTTTCCCATTCATCCTTATTCGTATCAAAGCTCAATTTACTGCTCGACAAATAAAACTGTGCTCTGAAAGAAAGTGAGTCAAGAAGACAGTGGCGCATTTTTCACACTCAGCCATCTAATCTGTACACGCATTGTTGCGCAAAGCGGCTTCACTGAACATGCGTACATGCGTGATGTGACAAACATACATGACAAGTAAATTGGTGGCCTCGAGTTGCAGATTAGCTCTGATTTGGCTCCACTCGGAATGCGGCTGGTGTTCTTGGCAGGCAAGTCGTGTGTTGATAACGCCGCGGCGTGCTGCACTTTCAAAGGCTAATCAAGCAACTAAAGACATCTTTTACCGGCGCTGCTGTCGCCATGGCAACGGCAACCCCTCGGCCCCCGTCGACGGACCTGCGTGTCCTCTGAGAAATCAATGTCTCTGTAATGTGACATCATGCCTACGCTGCACCGCAGTTGTCCTATTGAGTCGAGGCCCCCCAATCATTTGTGGGCGTGTCCACGGGCACGCCGCTGTGCACTGAACAGATCGAAGGTGGACTTGGACGGGAGATGGGAACATATTGACATTGGCGTAGCATCTCGGTGCCATTACCCCATAAAATGTGGCACAAAGAGTTCATTTGAGAGTGTGTTTTGGCTGGCCGCCGAGGGCGAGGGATTAAGATGACTAATGACCAACAAGACGTATTTGTTATGTCATTGAGAAGCCATCACGGGGTCGCAGTGTAGCAAAAAGACACTTGATGAATCTACTGTGATGCTATGACGTCATTCGGGGGTTTTTTGGGGGTTTTTTTTGGGCCCGGACAGCAATGGTGGACCTGATTTGTGAAGTTCGATATCATTTAATACTTTGATACGCGATCTTTGTCAAAAGAACATCCTACAGCGTGGGTGGCAAACGGAGCCTGATTGTGGATTTTTGAGCTTCTCATTTTGGGTCAAATTCTGCACCGAAATTGCAGTTTTTGGAACCATTTTGAAAATGATGTATTCCTCTCAAATCACTTCTTGTCAATTGGACATTTGTTGTACACCAAAGTTCTTGTCATAGTTTGGACGTCTAATTTCAAATGAGTAGGTATTGAAAGTCTTCACAGCCCTGTTTAAATGCCAGGTTTTTGTCAGATGAAACAAATGACACAAAAACTTTTTCCACCCTTGTGACCCATTTCCTGTGCAACTTCATTGTTGTCACAGTTCTCCATTCATTCCGAATGACACATTCAACATAACCGATTCACATCATTCTCATTCCAAATTCTACGTTGAGCTAATTCAGGTCACCATAATCAACATGATTCATGTTAGCGGGTTTTGGCTTTCAAAGGAGAGTCACAAGTTTTAAAAAATGTGTTTTAAAAAATGCAACCGTCCCATTGTGTCACCTCAGGTTTGAAAATACTTTTTCCAAGTAGGGTTTTCGAAATTGGGTGTCAAAGGGGGTTTAGCGTTTTGAAGTAGGTTTAGGGTTTGAAAGCAGGGGTCCCCTCACTTTTTCAGCATGTCAGCTCCTTAGAAATTGACCCAGACCCAACTTGATTTATTTAAAAATATACTTTGAATTCTTTACATGTCCAATCTATATTGATGTACCTTACAAAACTGCGTGATCATCTTGCATACTACAAGTCGTGTATATTTTCTGACCTTACTACAGTCACGTTGAAACGGTATTTGCACTTAATGATTTTATCAATGACCCGAAAACGCTGCTCCACATTTCCCCCCTTTGCAAGTAAAACAGAAATGGAAACTGACGCTTTTTTCCTTGTATGCGCACTCAGCCATACCACAGGCATATGACAGACTGCCCTGTATGTCAATCAAGTGACAGATCTCACAACGGATGATCGGAGGGATGCTTTTTTTTTTACTCATTCACGGCCATTTACTGACACCCCCTTTTCGAGCTCATGCACGATGCGATGGGCACGCTTGGGTTAGGCTTTCAAAGGTGGGTCTAGTAGTACGAGTGACAACAATTTCCCAATAATTCCAAAAGGTGCCAAAAACGCATTTGGGCACTAAAAATATTGATCCGATTAGGATTTGCGTGTTCATGAGTCATTCTTTCGATCGGAACAAATTATTTTGAAATGCGCAGATTGAGCAGATATGCCGGAAGTTGTGGTAGATGAAGAAGCCGTAGCGACTTCCGCGTCAACAAAACATGGCACAGTCCATTAACGTTAGCGTTATTTCGCGCATGTATCCCGTTTGCGCTTTTTCCTCGAGTTAACACTTCCTGAAGGAGCTGCAAATGGACCAGTTCAGTCTTGCGCCCGTCACGTCTTTGGCTCGCTCTGCTTCTACAAGCTTCCGGGAATAACAGAAAGGCGTATACTGACGTCCCAGACATCAGGCTTTTAATCCGAATAAATGTGTCCATGTAAATGTAGACAGTGTAAGCGCAAAACCTTCAGACATCTGCTTGAAAGCAAAAGTAAAGTCAGCCAAAAGCAACTACAGCAACTGGACATTTATTTGGGGTTCATCAGAAGCTTTTTAAATATTCACAGGGGTGACTTTTAAATGGGATTGTCTAATTCTGAAGATGGCAACAATTAGGGGGGGGGTACACACTTTTTTTTTGTCTGTCTTCCCTTCGATAAATTGTATATTGTATCAATATACAAGATTTAGCTTCTGCCTGTACTGTTCTGCCACTGATATTTGACTCAATTGTTGTATTGTGTATATATTATGGAAGGTACTGGATGATGACAGAATAAACAAAATATCAGTTCATAGGTCCCAGTAATGGAGGAGAAAGGGGATATGATATGATATTGGTCTCAATTGTAAACTCTAGATGTGATAAGAAAATGAGGTCATTTATATCATATTTACTTCACTCATAATGGTCCAACATGATGAAAACACGTCTGACACCCCTGTCCGAGAGTATGTATATATATATATATATATATATATATATACATTTTTTTTAAAAAAGCATCGTTTACATTGCATTGAACTTGAGCACCGGTGTAGTTCCTTTTCAATCACCTTTTGAGTGAATCATTTCCTCGCATCACCTGAGCGCTCGGTAGCGTTTTTCTGCTTTGAGGCGATTGATCATCCGAGGAGCAAAGGCGTCGGCCGCCTGGACGGGCTCCAACCGCAAAGCGAGCGACAAGCCCGGCCGCGCCAAACACCCATCCGGCGGAAACGAGATGTTTACGCTAAGCGGGACTCTCGCCGGCACCCGCAGCGCTCAATATTGATTCACCGAACGGGATTTGTACGATTGACGAGGAGCGTGGGCTTTCCACTCTGCCAAGCGTCTACCTCCGCATAAAGCGGCAGCTGGAGGAGAGAGTGAAAAGAGACATTCAGGCGTCACTTTGAGCTGGCAACTGCGTTCGCCAGATTGGATTGCTGCGTGCTGCTCATATTAACCCATTAAGGACGGCAGCGCATAACCTCGTTTCTACCGCAAGAGCCTGCAGAGCGTGTGCGTCATTTTCAATTGATTTAATTCTTGGTCTCTTAACCAATGAAATGCACCAGAATATACACGTGGCGATGTCCTAGGCCCGCTGAAGATGTTCCGGAATTCTTTTGAGTGACAGTGGCGGTCGCGGGAGCTCTGAAATGAGTAACGGCAGTGATATAGACGATGCGATTGTGGACTTTGAACCAGTCGAACGTCATATATGGTTAAGATATGTTTGTAGACCATGACAATGTCGACCTCTTTGTGACAGAAAGTGCTTCTCTTGCACTGACACTTTATCTTTACCTCTTTGATTGAAACACTTAAGATGAATAAACTCGGGCCTGTGTGAAAGCCACATGTCTAAGCTCTCAAATTCTTTTGGAATGACGTTTCTGTCTGCTACAGGGGCTGAGATGTTAATTATTTTGTAGGTGTTGAATTTCTGGGGAAAACTTCAGGTTGTCAAGGGTAATTCCAAAGTTGACGGACGGTTTTGGGGAGCTGTTGAGCCAGGCGCTTTAGGCGCTTTCGGCCTTCACGGGTTAATACAAACGTTCTCTTGTGGCCAGACTTGACGTGTGACGCGTTTGGTTTTTAGCAAGGCTGGAAAATTCCCATTATAATAAACTGGTTCCACTCTGCCTCGTCTTAAATTCTCATTGAGCAATTTCTTATTACTTTGCGAGTTACGCAACATACCCGGCAGAACACTTGTAAGTGGCATTTCGTGTCGGCGTGAACGTTCGTTTTCATATCTTTGAATAAAACGGCCACGTTTAATTTCAAAGTTCCAGAGCCGCACAAAGTCATGAACTCAAATATTATTGCGCTTTAGCGAGCACATCTTGGCTTTCAACGTAATAAGCACCCAGTGGTGAATTGTAAATGTTAAAATGATAAGCTTCTCCTGAGTCACAGGCGTCAAAGCCTTCCGCCGGGCATCTGTTTGGCAATTAGGAAGCCGAAGCTCCGAAAAGGCGGCGAGCGGCAGAATGTCTCGGGTCTGACGAGTCCTTTGGAAATGTGAAGAGTCACCTGTTTTGCTACCCTGCGGGGCTCCTTGCCTGCGCCCCCACCCTCCCCCTGCCTCGTTCCACATGAGCTGAACTCTTGCACTCGGGGCGAGGACGCCATTATACGCCGATAACAGGGCCGTCGCCCCTTTAATTTCTCTCTCCTCCATTCCTCGGCGGGATGAGGAGCCGTCAAAAGAGGGCAACTAGGATTCATTTCAACGTTTAATTAGACTCCTTTTGTACACCTCACAGACATACATTCCGACTAACATTATCCTTTCACATTTTTTAATTAACAGCCGCCTCTGGGTTTTTGCCACATCAAAAGAACACCGTGTGTTGTGAGCGTGAACGCATTTGACGCTGTACGCCCTTTCTGAGCAAAGGTGCCGAGACGTGCGCGTCGTCACGCAAAGGAGGCTGCGTGTCAGATCAATGGCAGGAAAGTTCATCGTGTGCACGCTCGCAAGCCGGCTGGAATCTGCCTAGCTGCCCAAAGTATTTTTTGTTGTTGTTGTTGTTGTTGTTGCCTTTTTAAGCTAGCCCACTTTTTTTGTGCTTGGTTCCATTTTGTCAGAAGCACAGCAGGCACGCTGGTGGATTATGCGACCATCTAAACACAAGCACAGCTGCTGTGCCGAGAGAAGCAATACATCAGATGTGGGAGGAAGTTGCATTTGCAAGTCGGAAGTAACTCTCAAAGTCTCAACTTTTAAGCAAGTTTCAAGCTAGTTGAGTCAAGTCGTCACAGGTGAAGTCTGTTTTGCTCAGTCACAATATACAGTATACAGTACATGAAAACACTCTAAGAATGTAGGCCATGGTAACCATTTTGAAAAACTAACCTAACCGTAATTGCGATTTAATAGCCGACTATTTTTTCCAAGGTCCTCTGCGCATGTATTTTTTGGAACCAACACAATCAATAAATGAATCTGGGGGACCGCGGGGTGGCCAAGGCAAAACAAACACTCGCAGACACGTTATCAAATTTGCATGTGCATGCTCACACATGTAAAAGATGGGCAACACCCGTTGCAAATTTACCAAAATCGAGAATGCAAATAATAACCACAATAATGAAATACTGTCATTTATGTTGTTTTGCTTTAGAAACCACTAATATATCTTGTCCCCAGCCCATCTTTTCATTTTCAACACACCCTATGAAAAAGTTGTTACTTCTAGGCTGGCATCACTTAGTCACGAAATAGTAAAAGCAAATCTCCACTTTCAGCTTATGAAATGTCAAGGCAAATAGACCAATGGAGATGATGAATTTAATCTTCAAACTCTTCAGCTAGTTGACACACTGTGGGAGTATATAGACCAGGGCAACTGGCGGCCATTGGTTAATTCCCCCCTCCCCGCTATTTATTTTTTACAAACCCAGAAAATTCTTCCGAAAATGCCGGCAAACATTCATTGTATGTCCTCAACGGACATGTGGAGGAAAAATCCCTGAAAAAAAATCCCAAAAGTCGATTATCTTGCTTGGCACCAGGGGGGTCCAAGCATATTTCTGGGGGGGGGGGGGCGCAGTGCCTCCTGTATCCCCCCCAGTGATTAAGTGATTAGAAGAAACAATGTCAGATTCATCCATTTACTTGAATGTGCTGAATGGCTCAATTAGTTCAAATCAATTTTGAGCCCAGCAGTTGCCAAGCCCTAAAAACGGCCAACTCGAGTCTGACCGAAGTCAAGTCATGTGACCAGGGTCACCCGGCTTTTGTGTCAGGACCCATTTCACGTACCATACAAGCCTAGCCTAGCCTGTCTTGCCTCTGTTCATCATCATTATTGCAAAGCGGATGTGGCTGCAAATAGTCAACTTGACAATTTTTTTTTTTTTTTTTTTTGGGGCAGGCGTAATTCCCGGCTGATTGTCTTCTTTTCACACACGGAGGCATCTGCCGTGAGAGCAGATGCCTCCGTGAGTGAAACATTTCTTTTCGAGAAGAAAGACGGGACACAAGAGAAAGCTGTTGCATTCGTGACTGAGATGAAAGAAAGCCGTGAAGCTCATAGGCAGCGTAGACAACAGTGCTAACCGACGATACCCTTTGGATGATTCTTATTTTTTATTTTTATTTTTTAACCCGTACAACTATAAACTGCGTGGCAGAGAGAGGAAAAATACGCAAAATAAGTGTCAATCTTTTTTTTTTTTCTAATGATAATTCTCACTACTTCCCATCCTGAATTTTCTTCTGGAAAAAATAGGCCATAAAAAAGGGTGTTGCTGACCTTTTCAGCCGTCGCCTCCAGAGATGATGTATTTTGCTCTTTCTCTCTGTCTGACTTTCCCAATTGCGGAGCATTAAAGTGGAAATTTAGCATGCCGATGATTTGTAGGCCCTGCGGTTGTGCATCGTAATGGCATGCTTGAATGGCCAATCAAATTGTGCCTCTTGCGGTCTGCTCCAATCAGAATGAGCCCCACTGTCCGACTCCCGATTGGTGAAAAATGGTGGCGCAACTATCACGCCTGCATTGTAAGCGTCTTGTTCACGTAGCAAGTGTAAAAAAAAAAAAACATTTTCTGCGCACGTGCCAAAGGTTTTGTACACGCAAAATACATTTTGGAACGCGCAAAATACATTTTGGAACACGGTATTTCACATTACAAACATGACATTTTTTTTCTATGCGGTATTTGACATTATGCTTTGGTAATTGTGGCATCAATCCAACGCCATAGTTTTCTGTTTGAACTTCAACTGGGAGTGACACTAAACAGTTTGAAGAAGCAAGTATTAGTGCTCCTTCCCTTTCAGTTTTTCAAAGATTGTAATGTAAAGTGCTTTATAACAGCAGCTGTACCGAAATGCGCCATATAAAAAAAGTTGTATTGTATTGCTCTGCTGCCGCAGCGTTTGCCCTCTTTGTTTTGCCGTCGTTAAAAATTGACGGCAGATCGGCTTAGCGCGACACGGACAGCTCCGTAGCGACGGCGCTGCAAACCTGCCGAAAGACTTTGAAAATGCTTTACATCATTCACGTGCACATATGCGTCGCCATTTGACCAGTTGTCAACTTCTCCCGTTGACGGCGCAAAGCCGTCTGTTGCCATCGGCGTGTGTGTTAACACTCATGCCTTGCGAAGGCTCGCGAGCAAGCTGCGGGGATGAGTCGGGGTGGGGGTGGGTGGCTGTGAGCTGGGGAGGGGTGGGGCGGTGGGGGGGCGGCTTTGTTATGCGTTACCGCGCGGTTGGCTCGCAGCTTTCCACCTTGTTAGCCTTTCCCAGTTAGACAGTGCCCTGACCAAACATGACAGGACAAGCTTTCATGGCTTTGATGCCGTTGCAAACGTGTTGGAATGCCAGCAACATTGGCGCTTTGTAGCTCAGGAAGGGAAGGAGATTTTTTATTTTATTATTATTTTTTTTTTTTCAAATGCTGCTGTTAGTGTAAACAAGAGCCAAGGCGCAATTTCAAATGGTCCATATTCAGTGTCCAGGAATGTTCCCACTGATGATATACAGAGCTGGGCATTTTGCTCAAAATTTGCAGTCAGTCCGTTTATCACATTCTGCTGACCGGCTATCCGCCTTTTTGTCCGGCCGGAGCAAATAGCGATCGCCTACGGGCCGGTCCGACGATCATTTTAAACGGGCTTCCGTTGGCGTTTCCGACTAGCGACTCTGACAAATTACCACTAGCGATAAGTTACCATTGGAAGTGAAGTCAGCCCCAAAATTAAATGCTTTCAAATCTAGGTTAAAAACCTTTTGGTCCCCATTCCTTTGAATAAGGACGTTTTTAAAATCAGTTTCACTCGATAGTCTTTTAAGAATCTCACAAAGCGACTTTTTCTTTCGTTCTTTTGCTTTTTAAATGCTTTAAATGTTTTGGTTGCAAATGTGCTCAAATGTTGTCAATGCACTCCTTTTTTCCAAGTATTTTGGGGGTAATCTTAAGGTATTTTTGTTCTTTCATTGTGTGAAGCACATTAAGTTGCCCTATGTAGGAAATGTGCAATATAAATAAAATGACCTTGCCTTGCCTAAGGTGTGCGTGCGTGTGTGTGTGATGGCTCAGTGGTGAGGTTGTGAGTTTGATCCCCGGCCCTTGTAACCACGCCGTGGTGTCCTTGAGCAAGATGGTGAATCCCCAGTTGCTCCCGATGCTGCGTCATCAGTAGAGCATGAAGCGCTTTGACGTAGTAAAGCACTATACAAGTGACAGCTTCTGATAGAGACTTGCAATGACAAAATTGGAGCTCATCACCGAACGCTTCCCATCGGCTCTTATCTCAGTCCCATAAAGCAAGAATAACTCGGGAATGTTGCTGTGCGCTCGAGTCAACATCCGCTCACTGATCGCGGCAAAGTCAAAGCAGATGGCGTTCTCCCGTGACGCAGTTGCGCAAAGCTCATGGCATGAACCCCTTGCGCGTGCTAGCATGTTAGCAAGGCCAAAGTGCTGTGATTGATATGAGAAAAAAAAACATGCCCTGAAATCAGTTATGCGATATCAAATGTGACAGTTTCCTTCACGGTGCCTAAACTCCGATCCCCAAACCCTACTACGTTACCCTTCCAACTAAATGGCTTACAGATTTTGAAAAAAAAGAAAATGCACCAGAAGGGGTGAGGACTTTCACACACGAAATACATGTTACTACTTTCCTATTAGCTTTTTTTTTTTTTTTTTGCACAATATACGCTACTCACCAAAACTTGACATTTGGGAATTTGGCTGAAATTCCATGATGTTGAGTGTCTTTTTTTCGAACATGTAAATAAAATAATATTCAAAATAAAAGTGGACATTTATCTGTAGGTCAAACAAGAAAGAAAATAAACCAATGAAAAATATGGCAAGGCAAAGCAGACTCACATGCTCAAAAGGAAGTACAAACTTATCTAGTCCGACCCCTTAACATAAATGAGCTTTGACTTTTCTTTGATATGGATGAAGCTAAAATGCACTGTAATTTTTGCAGGTGACAAAGAGACCTGTTTAAATTTCAATTTGAACTAAACCAGGAAATGAATTGGTCAAAAAAGGAAAAGCTCATTTTCCCTCCTGGAAGTAGAACTTCATTGCGGGTTTTATGAAATACTGAATTTGATTCCGTTTTGCCGAAAGGACATGTCGCGTCATTTTCAAATAATGTCACACTGGGGGTTTTTGCGCACCATATGATTTTATTGCTTCCATTGCCACAGTTCACTTCCAGTGCGCGTGTCTGATCGTGCCGCTGCCCGCTCTCCTTGTCCTTTCTTTTCTGGGTGCGGCGGCGGGAACCCTCTGATGCAACTTCTAAAGGCAACAACATACTGAGCCCAGTGATTCATTTAGGTTGGCGCATATTCCACATTTTTGCATTTCACTTTGAATATCGCTTGTTACTTAAGACGATGCCATTTATGAATAATGAATGCCGATTCGTAAAGTGTCTGTTGCATCTCCCCCAAACTTTTTAAGAGAGTGCAAACGAGAAGGAAAAATAAAGAAATAGACCCAGCGGCAGCAGCCTAATAGGCAACATATTTGCGAGTCTGCTAACTTCTGCCTTGTTTTATTGTACATTTATCTGTCTTTAAAGTTCCCGGGAGAGGGGAAAATACACTAATTGGCAGCATGAAGCATTCATACAAAGTTCAGATACACTTTTCCAAAAACACAGCGAGGGGGAAGAAAGACACCTTGTTATTCAAATTATCAAGTGCTAGCTCAAAAAAAAAAAAAGTGTGTATGTGTTATATATATATATATGTATACAATTGCCATGAATGAGGCAGCAAAAAGAATTGCAGCACGACTGTGCATCTATCATGGCGCCCACACTGCGTTTTAGTTCTGTTTCATGCATGCAAAGGGTTCGACATGTGTGGATTATGCCGAGGAGAGTTTGATTTTCGGGTCGGCTTTGCCGCGCAGCCGAAGACAAGTGGGAAGAAATGCTAGCTTTCTTAAACGCTTGATCATCTCTGCCTGTCGACGAATACTGATTTAGAACCAATTTTCAAAATCATCCCCGTTGTCAGGAACGGAATGGCGGACAGGACGCGGTCGTCCACCGAATGTACGACCTGACCAGAGTGGCTGCAATTTTCAACCTGGCTTATTATAAAACATCGCGCGCCGGCCGTTGCCTCAGGGATGGGAATTGGCTCCCGATGAAATAACAATCTGTTTGCGTGTAATTGTGTGTACCGGCTTTCTTAAATTAAGCCGAAAGCCATTAGCACCGAAGACCTTGAAAGGGGAACAACAGAGCAGGCGTTTTTTTGGGTTTTTCTGAAGAGCTGATGGGGTGTTGGGCAATCTTCTGCCTGTCAGTCAGCAAATGTATCGCGCTTTTGATTAGCACCCAACACGTGCTATGAAAGCTTTTGAAAGAACGCGCTACGTTTGTATGACCTCGGTCAAACCGCAACACAGCACAGACTGTAACTGTCTGGTGATAAATTGCCCCTTTTATACAATTTTATTCACATTAAACCGTCTACAGAAGATAATTTGGACCTAAATAAGGTTAATTAATAGTTTGCGAGCGTAATGTTGCATTCTGCGGATATTGGAAATTGTTACCTGATTTCCTGCTTATCATCGCAGCCAGCTTGTCCTGTTTTCCCCCGATAAGCCTCTAATTGCATTCCACGTATTTCTAATGAGAACTGTCAAAAAGCAAAGCATTTCTTTTTTAATAAAAGCTCAGGATTATTCAAGCGGACAGGTTTAACCACCAGACAAAATGTGCAAAATTATTACGTATCCATCCATAAGAGTGAGAAGAAGCTGTAGGACATTTCAAGAATATGACTTGTATAGCTGTATATGCACAGTGCCGTGAAAAAGTATAAACCCTCGTCTCAAATTTTTTTCCCCACTTTAACGTTAATATCATCAAACAATCGTAAAGAAATCAAAGATAATCCAAGTAAACGGAACATTTATTAAGGGGGGGGGGCAAAGGAGTGAAAGTTAGCTGGCCCTGTGTGGAAAAAGTACTTGCCCCCTAAACCGAATAACTGGCTGGGCCACCCTCAGAAGCCAAAACTGAAATCAAGCGTAACCTTCGATAACTGTCAGTGAGTCTTTGACTTCTTATCGAGGAGATATTTTAGCACACTACTCTTCTTTGCAGAACTGCTTTAATTCAGCAAGACCGGGGGGGTTTCCAGTATTCACAGCCTTTTTAAGATCATGCCTCAGCATTTCAATCGCATTCAGGCCCAGACTTTGACTAGGCCATCAGTCAAAGCAAGTCGTCAGGGTTCGTTCAAACGTTCGCCAACAGCCTGAGAATTGTATTTTTTTTCTGGTTTTTCATGTCGCAAGGAAATTTGGAACATGTTCACATTTTCATTGCAACAAGAAAATAACAGGTGAATGTCTGGCGAGCGTTTGACGAACGTTTGCGACCTAGAACGAACCCTGACTTTGCAAACACTCGCAAATGTTCGCCACTTAGGATAGGTCTTTAAGCTTTGGAAATGGCTTTGTGACCATTTCCAGAGCTATAGATGTCAATTATTGAATCTTTTTTTTCTCCTCTGTTCTTGATTTGCATTACATCATGCCATATCTATCTATCTATCTATCTATCTATCTATCTATCTATCTATCTATCTATCTATCTATCTATCTATCTATCTATCTATCTATCTATCTATCTATCTATCTATCTATCTATCTATCTATCTATCTATCTATTAGTGCTGTCAAACGATTAAAATTTTTTAACTAATCGCAAAATTTTCCATAATCAATTGTATTTTTCAACTACGATTCTTTTACGAAGCTTGGAACCGTTATTTACTTGAGTAAAATCTTGTGGAAATGTGGAAAAAAACAACAACTATATTTCGATTCAAAGACTGTTCTAAAAGCTTTCTTTGATCCCTGAACAAGATTCTTTTCCAGTAAAATACAAGAGTTGAACGATACACCAAAGACATACAACTAATATGGTATTTGAATTTGGCTGTGCAAAGTGTGTAAATTATTTTGTATTTCTCTAAGCAACTTTTTAAAGTAAAAGTACGTGAAAGTCGCGGCAGTGGCTCTCCGATAAGTTTGGCTGCACAGTGAGCAGAGGTCAGTTGACACAGGAAGTAAATAAAACTGAGTTAACTGAGTCAATATTTTTTTTAGTGCGAAATTTAAATTAATCTCCATAATTAATATAATTTTGACATCCCTAATATATATATATGTATATATATATATATATATATGTATGTATGTATAGTATATCTCTAATAAAATGAAATCGGCCAAAATATCGCGAAAGCAACAAAATGCCGTATAACATAAGAATTCAAGTCATTGATGATATTGATTCTCTGCGAAGGATTTTCTATGTTTCCACCGAGATGAAACTGATGCGTGGCAAGTCAACCGCATTCATAGCTGTCAAATATATTACGGTGTGGATGAATAGAGTTGTGCGACGGACGGGCAGGTGTATTATAGACAAGTGAGAGACATTTTTGGGCCGCACGGTGACAACAAAAATGTAGGTCGAACAACGGTAAATACATGTTGGCATGGCGGACAAAGCGATATCCAGGTGCCGTCCGCTTTGAAGAGCAAAAGATGAGTGTGTCTCGTCGCATAAGCAGATATGTCAGGAATCAGGTCACTGAGCAAGTGCAGTGGATGCAGACTTTGTTTCCTTGACTTTGTTTCTTCCTTGTTTTGGTTTTTGGTTGTGTTCGTGTTTTGGGCTCATGAATCTTTTCCAGCCCCTGGACGTACATACGTTTTTGTCTAATTGTTATCAATGTCTATATACAAATAAAGGATCCCTCTATATTTGCACTATAGTTCAATTGAAATTCCTTTTGGTGGATATTTAACCGACAACTCCAGATGCTACTTGCTGCTCTTTGTTTCAAAGTTTCAAAGAAGGTGCCATTTCCGTGGGACCTGTTCGGATGGCATAACGATTGTAAGGTGTCCTATCTGTGTGTTGGACCGAAATAATCTCAATTAATGGTGCCGGCGCCTGTCAGGAAAGGCGTCGTCGTGAATCTCTGTTCTCTTCTCGCAACTTGAATGAAACTAAGGCGCAGACGCCTTTGATCACAATGACATAAGGGAATGAAATGAAGAGGAAATGGAGAGATGGCAATTGGGACAAATCGCTTCTAAAATTGAACATGACAAGCGTCTGATTGTAATCTCCGTGTGGACTTTTGGGGGCTGGCGTGTCTATGATGGCTGGGAATATGAATAAATATGAAACTCATTTGAAAGCACAGCGCTTGAAAGAAACCAAACTCTTGGTGTATATCAGAGCGGATAGGATGCCAAGATACCAACATCGGTGGGAAAAGGGCTTACCCCAATGCATGTAAATTCGGAATCAAAGTTTGATAGAAGTCGTGGGATGGCAGCTTTTTGCACTTGCTGTACGCTCTTCTACACACACGGGCTGCAAGGTGAACTGAGTAAATCCAAAATTATGACCCCCATACGTGACGGATGCAATATGAGGTCGGTGACTCCACCTCAGGC
>NC_141218.1:1760000-1767500 GCF_054856515.1 Filicampus tigris | reverse complement strand
ACCCGGTTAGGGATGATTACAGGGACGGACGAAAAACGACTTCCGTCCTTGCGTAATGCATCTTTAAAAAATAAAAATAAAAAAAAAATCTCGTCCTCTGTCCGCAAAATGGGTGTTCCGTCCTTGGGCCGGAATGCTCATCTCTGCATCTATCTACCTACCTACCTACTGTACCTACAGTCTCTCTCTTGCTCTCTCTCTCTCTCGATACATATATCTATATAAAGACATGCATATGTATCCATCTCATCAATTTCAATGCTTCCGTATGAGCTATGGGGCTGACTTTGAGCCAGTCACAAGAAGGAGTCATGCCACTATTTTCACTCATACCAAATCTCCTTTGAGCTCTGCATTTCCTTGCCTCGGGGACCAAGACAATGAGTGCTTTTGGGTTCTTCATGAAATTTCACCTCACGATATCGCTAACTTTTTGTGAGTAGCACCCCATGCTTATAAAAATCAATCAAGCATCTCCAAGTCTATAAAACCATCAAATAATCACCCAAATGATTTCCCGAGTGGTAGTACACTCCAAGTGGGAACTATTAGGGGTTTTATCATCCCTACCTAGCGGCTGTTATAAATTCATGTTGATTTATGTGGCTGCAGTTGTACTTAAATGTCAGCTAGTCTTGTTAACACAACCAGCTGCTTCAGTCTGCTTTGGCGAAGGGTGCTTACGCTGATTTACATTATGATTTGTTGTTTATTTACTTCATTTAGAGTATCTTATCCTCTCTTCCCTCTGTAGGGAGGAAATGTGGCAAAAGTTCATTTTGCTCAAACTTTTTTATCATCACTGTTATCTTTTGTAGATGTCCTTGTGAATGCTGTATTCTATTAGTGCCAATATGAATTTTCGCCAGAATGTGGCTTTTCGAGGTTACCACTAGACTTTAAACAACAGTCAGTGATTTTGAGAGAGAACAAAGAAATGCTTTTAGGCGGGGATATTTCAATGAATAATGGTGCTCAATGTCAGTTCACCAAATACATTACTGGAAAATTAACCATGACATTTCAGAGGTCCGGAAAGGCTGCGAGGCTGCACCAACACATTCAAATTCTTCCAGACATCGGAGGGTATGAGATGCTTCTGTGAAGTAGACTAATCCTCGTTTTCCAGATTGAGGCGGCGTCGTGGTGGTCTTTGGAGAAGCAAAAATTTCCCCGGTGGGGTCGCTGGGTTTGAGTGGTTTGGCTTCTGGACGATGCAGTTGTTATATGAAGGAGGCAGAAAGTTCAAAACGGCCGTAGGGCTTTTAGCTGGGCGAGCCAGAGTCGCAGTCCGTTCAAGATGAGGGCCAAAAGGTGTGCAAGAGGTCAGAAGAAGAGGGAAAAGGATTGTCTTCCTTGGTGGGGCTACAGGCATCTGCTACACACATCCATTCCATCTCGCCATAATCTCCAAACCAGTAATCCTAGCGGCCGATTAGAAAGCCTCCATCACGCCATATCAGCGCGATCGCTCTGCAGCAACTCGACTGATATTAGTTGGTGGGGGGGCGGCGACTCATTTCAGTTTTGCAGAAGAAATGTTCACATCTGGCTAAATTTTTACACATGGAATCTTGTCTCAGAACTGTCAGCAAATCAGCTGTCCGCATGCGTGCGTTTATCCGCACTTCAGTATTAAGAGGCTGTCGCTTTCGACTAAAAACTTTGCTTTCCGCCGCTGTCTCCTCCAATTTAAAGCAGAAATGTATATGAGAGTTTTGCGACGGCTGTGTTTTCCCTCTGTCAAATGTGATATGATGCAAAAAATCGTGCGGTTCGAGGCCCACAGAGAAATGGGGAGAAATAATCCCTTTTGGTTTAATTGATCTGGAATACCCCTCACTGTTGATTTGATGATTTTTTTTTTTTTTTCTGTGAATAAGGTACATGCATTTTATTTTTTTTGGACATTTTCTTTCATATGAAACTAGATTAAAACTTGGGGAACCCTCTTGGTTTGTATCTTATTCACTGCCGTGGATGTTTATTTTCGTCACCTGGACTCCAACCGTTTACTGCCACTGATGTAACTATTTGTTAGTACCTGTTTCAGTGAGTACCTCGCACTCAGAGTAGGAATGGCGGAAGGTAGTGGAAAGTGTGCTGCACCATTGAGAGAAAAGATGATGCCGTCCACTGAGTGAATGACAAAAGCCACCGGCGGTCAGTTTGAGCCATACGGTGAGTTGGCGTTGCCCACTGCCCATTTTATAGTTGGATATCTGGAAATCAATTATTTCGATCATCAAAAGCCCTTTCTTAGTCTTGCTTTTGTGGTTTTATAGTTTGAGATATATTATTAGTCAGTCACAGCTCTGCTTCATGTTTAAAAAAAAAAGAACAACAACAAAAAAACAACAACCGTTCTTAGGTTATCAGCAGTAGATGTACTGCTGATAACCTAAGAACAGAAACAAGCTACAAACAAGCTTTGTGAAAGAAAAGAGTCTTTTCTTTCTGATGGGACGTTTGGTGCTCATATTTTCACAGAACATAATATTCTGTTGATCTTCATTCAAAAGTCTCTAAAACAGCTGGCAATATTGGCAATGTAAGCGGCTGGCATTGAATGAGTTCAGTTAGTTAAACCAAAAGTGCATGTGTGTGCAGTTAAACGGGGAAGTTAATCAACTTTAGCTTAGCCAAATTGCCTCCAGATTTTATGCTGGAAAGCCCAGTGAACAGGCAATTCGTTCATTCGTTCGTGTGTGTGTGTGGGCTGGTCTTACGTATGTATGCTTTGGTGAACAGATGGGATGTCAGGGATTGTGATTTCTGTCTTTTGCCTACACTTGTTTCATGCTCAACCCGCAAGGTTGGAACCGAACAATGCAGAATAATTAGCGGCAAGTTAACATCTGTCTTTTTCTTTCCCAGACGGTTTCATTTTAATGTCGTGTCTAGCGACATGTTCGTATTTATTTCGTCAAGGGCTACCGGTGGCACATTTTGAATTCTCCTCGAGCCTTATTTCATGTTATCGTTGCCCAAAATCTTCCGGTCGTACGTCCGTGTTTGCGCTGTCAACTTTATTTTGACTACCTGGTTCATCGCGTCGGTCGTGAGCGCAATCAAAGCGAGACAGGCTCTGCTCGCTAGCGAGAAGAAGAAAATGGCGGAGAGACTGATCAGAGAGCCTGCTCTGTAATCTTGTCTGAATGCCGCCTCAGCACTACGCCTCTCTAAGTCTGGGCTTTTCTCCCCTCGCCCGGGCTCCCTGCAAACCAATAGTCATGCGGCTGAGAGCCGGAGGAGAATCGGGATCAGTGCTAAAGAAGAGAGACGTGCGGAGAGGTGGCTGCGGGTAAAGCCGTCTCCGCCGCCTCCTTCCACTTTGCAGGCTGCCGTCTCTTTTATTGTTTGTTTATGTGCCCGCCTGGTGTTTATTGCTGCTTCCACATTTGAAATACTCCCCTCTGCCTCACCTATCAATTCATACCTGAAGCCGCCCCGCCACCCACCCCCACACACACCTCCTCCCACCACTGATTGCAGATTTACAGAGAAGGGAGCGAGGCGGACTTAGACGTCAACAAAGCGGTGAGCACTTGGCCCCTAATCCCTCTATCCTCCCTCGCCTGATCTTACTGCCGCTTCTTGCATTCTGCGCACTTCACGGAAATACCGGGTGTCTTGATGAGGCACACTTGCCCTTCCTCTTCATTATTAACAATTATGCGAAGCCTTTTCATTGCGGCGAATAAATACAAACAGAGCTTTTCATTGAGAGAAATGTGATAGAGCGCAACATAAATAAAACCAATGTGAGCACTTGAGGCGGTGTGGAGATGTGGCAGACTGAGTCAGCATCACGTTTAATTACTCTTTACCTGGGCCAAAGGCCTAATGGAAGACTTGGAAGCATGCCAGGACAAACAATGTTCCACTTGGCGTTGACCGACAAGAAATGTGGGGTCTGACTCGCGCGGCTTGTTTATGTCATTACGCTGTCCACGATGAAATGGTACATGAGATGGCAGGCGCTGGCGCAGAAGCTCTGCTTTGACCAAGTAATCGACTTCTGCTTTGGTCCTGCAATGCCGGTCATCTTTGGTGCCATCATCTTTAGTCCTCACTTTTACTTCTACAGTGACTACGTTTACATGCAGTCAATAACCCTTTCAAAAAGGCCATATAAATGCGCTCAAAAACCCAAACACGCTCTTAATCGGGTTTTAAAAGTACCAGGATTTTGACACTACAAGAAGTACGAGACCCGTCAATTTGATGGGATGCGCTCTTGGTGCGCTCGAGCACTGATGTCATCGACTGAAATGATTATTACTCACTGCTCTAGTGTCTAATAAAGGTTATGTCATATAAATGAATGAGATACGATTGGTGGAGCGCCCATATTGTCCCGTGCGGCTCAGCTGACACAGCTGTTCTGAAATGCAGCTGGTTTGGAGCCGAAGGAAAGGAGATGGGTTTCACAATCCGGCTTTACTGCACTTCACTTCTAAGAAGAGGAAGTCAATCCGAAGTACAGCACACAAAACAACTCTGTCCCGATCGCACCCCGGAACTTTTTTTTTCATGGGGGAATTATGTCAACAAACACCACACAAGATCATTATTTTATTTATTTTGACTGTCTGGCATGCACAAGCCACAACGTCATGTCTTTGACATCTAACAGCCTTTTATACTACATCACTATTCATCACGGCTCCTCTTGGCCGGCGCAGGGGGAATTTTTTACTCTGACTTGCTGTGTGTCAGACAAGCAATTCATCCTTAGACTCGTCAATATTTTGAAGGAGATGTAATGCCTTAACTACTATGTAGGATTTTTTTTTTTCATAGATCATGGTGACCAACAGCGTTTCTCAATACAGCCGGCGGTTGCTATTGAAACCTGGTGGCACCGTCCCCGTCCCAGCGCCGTTAAATTGTGTCATTCAAATGCGGGAGTAACTGCGTCCACTCACGCGTGTAAACGGGTTATTCCAAATGTCTCAGAAACCAGAATTTTGACCTTAACCCGAATATTGACTGCATGTAAACATAGTCATTGACGGAGATGGGCATTTTACTAAATTTTGCTGCTCCGTCATTCGGTAGTAGCCTGGGTACCTGTCCGTCATTCATCAATCCATCATTTTTTCAAGCCGGACCAAAGTGTAAATCGTCAGTTGGTCAGTCCGGAGGTCTGTCTGTCAGTGAAGTCCGTTGGTTCGTCAGTCTGTCCTCCCATCCCCCAAAAAACATCAGCAAAACAGGTGGTCGTGAATCTGAGTCTGATGGAATGCCCCCCGCTGGTCAGTGACAGTCATCTCTGGTCCTTCATCCTTGGTTTTACAGTGCCAATAATCTTCAGTCCTCAATTTTGGTCCTGCAGTGCCAGTCATTATTGGTCCAACAGTGCTCGACATTTTTGGCCCTACAGTACCAGTAATCTTTACTCTTCATCCTTGGTTCTACAGTACCAATCCCTTAATTTTCCTCAGTCTATCGGCCTCTCCCTCTGACCCTACAGTGCCATTCAACGTTGGTGCTACAGGGCCAATATTTGACTACTTCTGTGATTATAATTCCAAGTTCTTTTTCTTTACATGCAATTTTATACTGTCAAAAGACTATCAATTTGATCAGGAAAGCAGACGTGCATTAACCATTGCATTTAACACAATAAAGCACCATTGGCTTCTTAATTGAAAGTGTGTGTAAATTATAGCGCGAGTTTCAAGTCTTCTGTTTCAATGTGCTCAATAATGAAATGAATGAGGATGTACTATATATGCTTTTCAAACATTGCCGCCTGGCTGATTGGAATTCCACCGAGTGGTCGTGACAGACATCAAACACAGTCAGCATTCCAGTCTTTCATTTAGAGTCTGTCCTATTGATTTGTCCCATTAAGTCTTGATTGAAATTACAGGGACGACGGCTGCTATAAAATACTCGATAGCTCTGCGCCCATCAATTACACTGGCTCGAGATTGTGGAGAGAAAAGGGTGCCTGTGAGAAGACTGATAATTTTTGCGACGCAAAATGACTATTTTCTCCAGGAGAAATGGGAGCATTCATCTGCAATGTCCAGTGCATGATCACAATCAATAAGGCAACGGAGGACCTTTAAAAATATGTACATCTACAATTCATAATGCATTGCAAGCAAGTTTTATTTCATGTCAAAAGGGTGCATAGTTGTGACCAACTCCACCGGTTGCAGCCCAGCTTAAAGCACAACGTAATGTCAACGTTTACCTCTCGGTATTCCCAAATTTGATCTGCTCACACAATTTATTCTAACAGCCTCTGGCATGAAGCGCTGTGGCAAACCAGATTACTGCAATATTCACTCAAGTCGAGTCCATCTCCAGATAAGGCATTCAGCGAAGTCGTCACTTAAAGCGGGTGACAAAAATACTCTGCGGACTGCCAAAATGTACACGCGCTCTCGCTTGCACATTTCAAGTTGTTTGCGGCAATGTAAGAATGTAATTTAGCACAGCAAGAAATCCCCGGCACAAGCCTGCCGCTGAAGTGTGAGTGGTGAACCGAGCTTTCTGGTGCTTTCATGAATGGCTCCCATTGACTTCCTCTTGGTGGGGTAAGAGGTTAAGTGTTATACAGAAGGGATGCGATGGGTGCTATAAGAGCACGGGCTGCCAGATGTTGCTCACACAACCGTGATCTTTTTTTTTTTTTTTTTTTCACCAAAGGTCTGTAGGGCAAAAAACGAGTGAAGAAAAGATGGGTTCAAAAAAAAAATAACAGCAAATATAAGACGGATATCCCTAGGCGTAATCTGAGCTTGAATTAAATGGAGGTATTTTCCCTTCATCGCAATCAAAGCCGACCAAGGCCCGGCTCTCGGATGTCTCGAAGATCACGGCCCAACAGTCGCAAATGTTAAACCTGTGCAATATTTACCATGCCAAATTCCGTCGCTCCACAGACTCCATAATTACGGCGTGTTCAAAACGGTACGCGTGTTTACACCATCATGGCAGATGTTGTTCTTATTTGTTTTTGTGTGATTTCACAGTCTGCTGATGTATCTGCCTTTAGCTAAATGGCTCAAATGCCTTTTTTTTTTTTCATGCCATAAATCTTCTCTCAAAAACATTGGGCTGTGCAACCCAGAATGATTTTTTCTTTTGGAAGACAGCTACAGCCAAGAACATTTCCATAAGAAAAACCCTGTTTGATTTGAGAATTGAATACACAATAGATGTAATGCTTTTTGAATTCAGCACGAGTGAAACGGATTGCCCTATACCCTGTAATAAGCAATGTGCACTATAATTACAGATTTGGGTCAGCATTACACAGTGGGCTTTCTGTATTGCCCTCAAGGTAGTTACAGCTATCCATAATTCTTTGGAGGGGGAAAAAAAAAAAACATCAGTGCTGAACATAAACTTGAGCACTCGGCAGGAAAAAAAAAAGTGCATTTGTTGCTCAAGGCTCCACTCGCATCCCATCATCCAATTATTATTAATGTATGCCTTATGGTTAATCTGCAGCAAGGCGTTCTTTATTTTCACTTG